>NC_134568.1:91971534-92288034 GCF_050947875.1 Dermacentor variabilis
TCTCGCAACGATAGTTTCCCGGCCGCCGCACGCACGCCCGCGCTTACACAGATGAGAAGCAGAATGCAGCGGGATGAGACCGTCACATTCCTCGTAATTTTTTTCTTTAGTGGTGAGTAGAGAGTCGAGCTCAGGTAGATGCCGTTCTTGTGGCCGCAGACCACCTAATAATGATATGTTTAAGGTTACTGTGAATTCGTTTTATTGTAAAATACACATTTGCAGGTTACACTGAAGTTCATGTTCATGGCTGGGCCACCGCCGCCGACTGGCACGGCAGTAGTGATGAACCGTAACGTGCGCCATAGTGACAAGGACCAACCACTCGCAACAAAAAACTGCCGCCTTACCTTTACGGCTCCGTATTGGCGGCTGTAATCTCAAGCGCCGTCTCGTAGTGCATATAACATCGTCCTATATATTTCAATAGCCTGTCCAGATAAAGCGAACGAGACCGAAAGGGTGGCGCTAGCACGAGGCAGCATCAGCAGCAACATGCCAATGATAAAAAGAATTAGCTGTATCTCACTTGCGAAGAAAATCATGGCCGATCCATTCACTGCATGTATATACTAACATGATGACACAAAGGACACCGCTATCGTCCTATCTCCACGTTTGTTTAAAGTATGGGGTCTCACGCGCCAGAACCACGACCTGATTACAAGGCACGCCTTCGTGGGGTGAGGGCTCCAGATTAACTTTGACGACCTGGGAGATTCTTTAACGAGCACCTAAATCTAGGCAAACTGCCGGGATCGAATCCTCGAGCTCAGCAGCGCAACGCGGGTCTGCACGTTTGTTAACTTCTACCCCCTCTTAATACAAGAGGCAATGGATATTACGCCCCCTCGAAGCGGTATCCGCTTCCTCGGCCACGAATCGTAGGTCACAGAACCATCGCGACGCAGTCAGATGGTCAATCCAATGGTCAATATAGCAAACGCACGATTCACTAAGCCATGTGAGCCAAAGAAGTGATCGCTGTTCTCAAGTCACGATGGCAACATTTACAAACATTTAGTGTCGCGGATGATGAAGCGACGGAGATGCACAGTTGTCACTGCGACTCAGTCACTCATATGCAACTCTCATATGCATAAGTTCATGCGAAAGGTCTGGGGGCATTCAGCACGCGCAGAAGGTCGAACTCGGCCTTTGCGCGAACTCTATGCCCGGAGGTACTGTGTCAGGAAGTTAAGGCTATCACGAGCAACTACATCGTGAGCCTGCTTTCAGCCAGACATCAAAGAGCAAATAGGAACACGAGAGGCTGCCAAGCTCACCTTCCATCGGTGTCGCTGAGACCCATGACTGACAGCGCGGTTGAGAACCAAACACGTTTCCTGACGGGCGGCGCGGAAGAGGCTACGTTATCCCCACCTTTCAGCGCCGATCGTTGGCCGCTCGGCTCCGTAGCTGTCAGCCCAGAGTACGTATCCAAGAATCGCATACACGCAAGTCACGAGTGCAAAGTTGCGCTGAAGCCCTTTTCACAGCCACCAATGACGCGAAGAACAGTACATACAGCGTTCACATCGTGCGGAAAGCACGTAGTTGCGGCGCGGAACTAGAAGCTGGGCCGGGACGGACACGGGTGCTAGGCGCAGCAGCAGATGACGCCTCCCTGCGGCCGCCGAATTCTGCTAGCGTCGCTGATCAAACGCGTTCCGCCGCATAGCGGTGCACGTAGTACGTGTAAGCTACCAAGACGAACGCGCCGCGCCACGAACGCAGCGGCGCCGGCCGAAAGGACGAAGGTGCGCTCAACGATGTGGCCCGTCCAGCGGCCCGCGAAGTTTTTCCCATTGCTGGGAGTTTGTCGGCGCCGCCACCGCCAACGGAGCGGAAGGGAGCGAGAGAAAAGAAAAACACAAAAAAAAAACCGCAGCCCTAAACGCAACACGACCCAGTTCGAGGTCACGTGGCCTCTAGCCCTCTCCATTCGCGCAACCGATTGTCCCGGCCTCTGGTGGCGGACGCCAGAAGTGTCAGAGAAAGAGAGCAAGGGAGATCAAAACCTATTGTTCTCGAGTTACCCTCCCACTTCGCTATTGAGAAGTTATCTCGTCGGTGTGTGTGTGTGTGTGTGTGTGTGTGTGTGTGTGTGTGTGTGTTTGCGCGCAGTACGTCTGACTCTGAAACCCCCGTTTCGAGTGCCGTCTTTTTGTAGAAACCAAGGAACAACAGCACTGTTTCCAGTCAGAGAGCGCAGTTACCAGCAGATCAAAGGAAGTGCGACGCACGAGGCGGGAAGTCAGAGAAAAGACAATAACAGCAAACATTATGCTTCCTGTGGCACTACAGACGGCGATACCACGTCGAGAAGGAAAAGCAAGACAAAACAGAATACAAATGAAGCGCTTATTTTTCTCAGTGGAACGCGAAAGCGACAACTCCAGAGGAAAGTGTTCGCCAAACAGTGGGACGTCTCTGCTAGACTGCACGGGACGCTCCTGCTTGACTGGAAGAACGACCGCACATCTGCGTTTTACTTTCAGTGCAGCCGTTGGTCTCGTGAGTCAAACCGATGAAGCCCAGATTTTTTGTTTTCCCAGAAATGGCACAACAGTACGGCCGTAATAGTTTGCTTGATTGGGTGCAGACAAATACAGCTCGAAAGATCGCCCGCCGACTATATGGTGTCACTAATGAGCAGCTTCTCAATACGATCGATATTCTGATGCATGTCGCTGCCAACAAACAAAGTAGCTTTCGTGAGAAGTGCAAAATGAGGCCATGTCACTCTTTTTCGTCAAAGGCGAGGTGAACCGTTTTGTCGAATACGCGGACGGCACCCACCTGACCTTCTTCTCCCTCCATTCCTGAAAACGCAACTCTCTCTTTCTCTACACGATGAACAAGTGGGGGAACGTGCTTTGATTTGAAGCAAAAATAGTACGGTAGGCTATGTAATTTACTTTTCCTTATTACCACTTTCCCTTCTAGC
Source organism: Dermacentor variabilis (assembly GCF_050947875.1). Taxonomy (NCBI): domain Eukaryota; kingdom Metazoa; phylum Arthropoda; class Arachnida; order Ixodida; family Ixodidae; genus Dermacentor; species Dermacentor variabilis. The sequence continues at coordinate 91,974,485 of NC_134568.1, forward strand.
AACTCATTCATTCTGTCTGTGACCTTTCACGGAGTCCACTGAGCCAGAGCTCCGGTCCTGATGCGCCGATGCCACACTTTATTAAAAGACTGCCGCATCGCCAGCCGAGGTGGTGCAGCTCGAAGGCTTAAAGCCGATGTTCGAAAATAACGAAGGCGTTTACATCCGCTCATAGATTCAAGAAATTCAAAGAAAAATGGGCGCTTTCAGTGTATCGACTAGTGCACATAAATCATTCGTCCAGAGCCGAAATACCTGCCCCCTCCCTTCATTTCTGCCTGTGCGCGGACTGTGTGCAACGAGCACACACTGGTGGCGGTGGTGGTGGTCGGTGATGATGATGATGATGATGATGATGATGATGAGGGTGATGATGATATATTTTGTTTGTGGTGCAAGGGCCAGTTGTGGCCAAAGAGCGCCAAGACGTGGTGTACTGAGTGTGCAATGATGTGATCAATGACAGTGGATAGACACACGCTGATGAGGTCGCCATCAAGAAACTTGCTGAAGATATCGAAAAGACCGCATTGATCATATCTGTACAACCTCATAAATCGCGCAAATATGGTTCGTAATGTGCAACGACTATATATATATATATATATATATATATATATATATATATATATATATATATATATATATATATATATATATATATATCATCAGCCAGGTTATACGCCCACTGTAGGGCGAAGGCCTCTCCTATACTTCTCCAACTACCCTGGTCATGCACTAATTGTGGCCATGTTGTTCCTGCAAACTTCTTAATCTCATCCACCCGCCGTGGTTGCTCAGTGGCTATGGTGTTGGGCTGCTGAGCACGAGGTCGCGGGATCGAATCACGGCCATGGCGGCCGCATGTCGATGGGGGCGAAATGCGAAAACACCCGTGTACTTAGATTTAGGTGCACGTTAAAGAACCCCAGGTGGTCAAAAGTTCCGGAGTCCTCCACTACGGCGTGCCTCATAACCAGAAAGTGGTTTTGGCACGTAATACCCCATAATGTAATGTTAATCTCATCCGCGCACTTAACTTTCTGCCGTCCCCGGCTACGCTTCCGTTCCCTTGGAATTCAGTCCGTAACCCTTAATGACCATCGGTCATCTTCCCTCCTCATTACATGTCCTGCCCATTTCTTTTTCTTGATTTCAACTAAGATGTCATTAACTCGCGTTTGTTCCCTCACCCAATCTGCTCTTTTCTTATCCCTTAACGTTACACCTATCATTCTTCTTTCCATAGCTCGTTGCGTCGTCCTCAATTTAAGTAGAACCCTTTTCGTAAGTCTCCTGGTTTCTGCCCCGTACGTGAGTACTGGTAAGACACAGCTGGTTATACACTTTTCTACTGAGGGATAATGGCAACCTGCTGTTCATGATCTGAGAATGCCTGCCAAACGCACCCCAGCGCATTCTTATTCTTCTGATTATTTCCGTCTCATGATCCGAATCCGCCGTCATTACCTGCCCTAAGTAGATGTATCCCCTTACCACTTCCAGTGCCTCGCTACCTTTTGTAAACTGCTGTTCTCTTCCCGAGACTGTTAAACATTAGTTTTCTGCAGATTAATTTTTAGACCCACCCTTCCGCTTTGCCTCTCCAGGTCAGCGAGCATGCATTGCAATTGGTCCCCTGAGTTACTAAGCAAGGCAATATCATCAGCGAATCGCAAGTTACTATATAAGGTATTCTCCATTAACTCTTATCCCCAATTCTTCCCAACCCAGGTCTCTGAAAACTTCTTGTAAACACGCTGGGAATAGCATTGGAGAGATCATATCTCCCTGTCTGACGCCTTTCTTTATTGGGATTTTGTTGCTTTCTTTATGGAGGACTACGGTGGCTGTGGAGCCGCTATAGATATCTTTCAGTATTTTTACATACGGCTCGTCTACACCCTGATTCCGTAATGCCTCCATGACTGCTGAGGTTTCGACTGAATCAAACGCTTTCTCGTAATCAGTGAAAGCTATATATAAGGGTTGGTTATATTCCGCACATTTTTCTGTCACCTGATTGATAGTGTGAATGTGGTCTATTGTTGAGTAGCCTTTACGGAATCCTGTCTGGTCCTTTGGTTGACAGAAGTCTAAGGTGTTCCTGATTCTATTTGCAATTACCTTAGTAAATACTTTGTAGGCAACGGACAGTAAGCTGATTGGTCTATAATTTTTCAAGTCTTTGGCGTCCCCTTTCTTATGGATTAGGAATATGTTAGCGTTCTTCCAAGATTCCGGTACGCTCGAGGTCATGAGGCATTGCGTTTACAGGGTGGCCAGTTTCTCTAGAACAATCTGCCCACCATCCTTCAACAAATCTGCTGTTACCTGATCCTCCCCAGCTGCCTTCCCCCTTTGCATATCTTCCAAGGCTTTCTTTAATTCTTCCGGCGTTACTTGTGGGATTTCAAATTTCTCTAGACTATTCTCTCTTCCATTATCGTCGTTGGTGCCACTGGTACTGTATAAATCTCTATAGGACTCCTCAGCCACTTGAACTATCTCATCCACATTAGTAATGATATTGCCGGCTGTTGCAACTTAACGCATTTTCGAAGTGCGCGCACCTTTTATCGCCTCATCTGGCGATCCTTCGGGTTCGGACTATCTCTACTAACACGTGCTCCCTTCTATCTTCCTGCCACTCGGCTACTTATAAATACGCTCTACACCTTTGAATAAACGTTCATTTTGTTCTACTGACTACGCTGAGGCTTCACTGGTCTGGCGTTATTGCGAGCACGCCATGGCTATGCTACAGTGGCGACGAAGATGGACATCGCCCATGCAGTGAAAGTCGACGCTGAACCGGAACCCACGCAGAACCGAGAAACCAAGGTCATCATGGCTCACCAACTTCCCGACTTCGAAGAAGGCAAAGATAAGTGGAAGCCGTACCTTATTAAAGTAGAAGCATACTTCGAAGCGAATGCGATTGAAGACTCAACTAAGAAAAGAGCATTGCTTGTTGCTGCGTTAAATACGCATACGATCCAAGTGCTGGCAGGGAAGGTGGCTCCACGCAAGCCAAATGCATTGACGTATGAAGAAGTCGTCGAAGTTTTGAGTGAGCACTACAGTTCCAAAAGACACGAAATCACCGAAAGCTACAAGTTCTTCAGTCGTTGTCAAGCGGAGGGCGAGCCTGTTAATGAATTCCTGGTAGACATTCGCCGAATAGCTGACAATTGCAATTTTGGCAGTGCTTTGGATCGCATGCTTCGAGATCGCATTGTTTGTGGAATACGGTCAGGTGCCCTGCAGAAGCAGCTACTGGCACAGCGAGAATTAACGCTACAAGACTCTGAAGCGATGGCCCTTGCAGCTGAGGCTGCGGATAGTGATGTAAAAGAGATGATCGGACCGGCAACGACACCCGTGTTAAAAGTACAGGCGTATCGGACAGAAACTCTAGTGGATGAGAGGAGGGCTGCCACACGTCAAGAATGCGCAAGGTGCGGTAGTACAAAACATAATGACTCGTGTTGCTCCTGGTCTAACGCTCGCTGTTACCGCTGTGGACGACGTGGTCACCTTGCAAGGAAATGTCGAAGTCGCGGGGCTAGAGAACAAGGCACGGCAAGGACAGCCAAACTAACACCCTCTTGGGGACGGAAGCCTCAGCCGACAAGGAATCCGAAGCCACCCACATTTGGACTTTGGTATCCCAACGAAAAAGCTGTCTGGAACCGCCGATCCGCCGAACGTTTGATTGGTGCGGTGTGCAGCTGAGCATGGAAGTTGATACCGGGTCGCCAGTTTGTGTCATCCCGCGTGAACTATATTATAAGCACCGTGAGCAATGGCCGAAACTGAAACCGTCCAGTCTCAATTTATCTTGCTACACAGGACGCCTTCCAGTACTTGGGGAGCTTGCGCTCCAGGTTTGTCATAAAGGGGTGACAGTGGAGTGTGCGCTGACAGTCTTGGACTGTGCGGGACCAAGCCTCTGCGGTCGCGATTTAATCCAGCGGCTGAACAGCGCAGGTGCTCCAGTGGTTAGTTTTGTAGAGAACTCGGCGGCAACAAATGACTCGAGCGAATCCAGCGTGAACAGCATATTCAATGACTACAACGACGTGTTCTCCGAGGAACTGGGGCTAATCAAGGGTCCTCCAGCCAGCCTGCACATGAAGGAAGGCGCCGTACCCAAGTTCTGCAAGGCCAGACCCATTCCATACGCGCTACGCGAGCGAGTGTCACTCGAGCTAGACCGTTTAGTTTCTGTGGGCGTGCTGTCGCCGGTGGCACACTCTGAATGGGCAACGCCCATAGTCGTAGTGCTTAAGAAAGACGGCGCAGTAAGAATCTGCGGCGATTTCAAGGCCACAGTAAATCCAGCGTGTGCAACTGAGCAATACCCATTGCCAATCATTGAGGATATGTTTGCCCGATTACACGATGGGGACTATTTCAGCACTTTGGATTTACGGGATGCATACGATCAAGTGGCGCTAAACGATAACGCGAAGAAAGTTTGCGTCATTAATACGCCAAAAGGGCTATTTTGCTACAATCGACTTCCTTTCGGTATAGCCTCAGCGCCCGCAATATTCCAAAGGAAAATGGATGAGGTATTGGCTGGCCTTCCAGGAGCACAGGCTTATCTTGACGATGTGCTCATTTCCGAAAAAGCGAGTGACGGCGGCGAAAGGCTGAAAAACGTCTTACAGCGCTTCCGAGAGCGCGGTGTAAAGCTAAGGTTCGATAAATGCAACTTGCGCAGCCCAGCAGTAACTTATCTAGGCCATCGGATCGATCGTGATGGGCTTCATCCGACAGAAAAAAACCTTGACGCTATCATGATGGCACCGAGCCCCTGTAATGTCAGTGAGCTTCGTTCATTCTTGGGTATGATTACTTTTTACGCGCGGTTTCTGCCGAACATGTCAACCACACTTGGCCCATTGTATCAACTGCTTGAAAAGAACGCACGCTGGCAATGGAAACAGCCGCAAGAGCATGCGTTTGATCTTGCCAAGCAAAGCCTTAAAACAGCCAAGGTTCTAGTTCATTTCGACCCTTCGAAGGAACTTAAACTTGAGTGTGACGCGTCTCCGTACGGTGTGGGAGCTGTCTTGTTTCACACGACCGGTAACGTTCACAGGCCCATTGGGTTCCGCTCGCGAACATTAACGCAGGCGGAGCGCAACTATTCGCAGCTCGAGCGAGAGGCACTGGCACTGGTATTCGGCGTCACGAAATTCCGCGACTACCTTCTAGGTCGGGAATTTACCTTAGTGACTGACCACCAGCCATTGTTGGGCCTGCTGAAATCGGACAAGCAGACGCCCACAATGGCCGCCGCACGGATACAACGTTGGGCGCTCCACCTGGGGGCCTACCGCTACCGGCTACAGTATGCACCAGGACGACAGATGCTGAACGCTGACGCCCTCAGCCGACTTCCGCAAAGATCTTCGGAATCTGACGATGACGGTGAGCCGCCCGAATATGTGCTGTCGCTAAACCAGCTGAACAATGGCACCATAACAACGCGTGAGCTGAAAGCATTAACGGCTTTTGACCCTGTCCTGGTCGAGGTCAAACGGTACATATTACATGGGTGGCCCAGAAACGCAAACGGAATGGCCCGGGCCGTACTGCCGTTTTTTGACCGCAAGCTCGAATTATACGTAGCACATGAACTGGTGTACTGGGGTAATAGGGTCATAATACCGACCGAAGCTAGGGAGCGAGTGCTGCATCTTCTACATGAAACGCACCAGGGTTCACCGGCAATGAAATCTGTCGCTCGTTCTTTGTTCTGGTGGCCAGGCCTCGACAAAAATATTGAAGACGTGTCTGCACAATGCCAGTACTGTGTGCAAAATCTGCCGATGCCAACTGCAGCTCCCGTCGTTAACTGGCCTGAAACAGGCGAAAGGTGGTCCCGTATTCACATTGACTACGCGGGTCCGATCTGCGGAAAAATGATACTCGTAGTAGTCGACGCACACACCAAATGGCTCGAAGCAATACCTTTGTCACATGCCTCAACGCAGACTACCATTGACTGTCTGCGTGGCATTTTCAGCAGGTTTGGAATACCGCGCACGATCGTTTCTGACAACGGGACCCCATTTGCCAGTCAAGACTTCGCGTTGTTCGTGGCAAACAACAACATTGTGCACCTTCGATGCGCTCCATACCATCCCCAGTCTAATGGTGCGGCGGAAAGGGCAGTGCGAACGATAACAGATGGTCTTCGGAAAATGACGAAAGGAAAACTGGAAGAGAACCTAGTACGGTTGCTATTTAACTACCGGAGGACTCCGCGAAAATCGGGTAAATCCCCAGCAGAGCTCCTTTTGGGCTATCAAATACGCTCACGCTTGGACACATGCTTTCCTCCAGCACTTGCAGGGCCAAAAGAGGACCAAGATGACTGGCTGCCGCTACCCGCAAGTGAAGTGTATACCCGCAATTACGGTGTGGGGAGCAAGTGGACGCCCGGTCATGTGAAGGCGACGTCGGGAGCGAGAATGGTGACCGTGGAAACATCAGACGGAGTCATCCAGCGGCACGTGGACCAGGTCCGCCCTCGACAGGAAGCACCAGGCGTCAAACCGACAGTAACTACAACCACCACACATCGCAGTGAGCCGGACCAAGCAACACAACTACAGCATCCAGAAACGGTGAATCCGGATGAAGGCATAACCGCTCGGCGCATTCCAAATGGCACCCGTTCTCCAGACTTTGCGGCACCAGATATTCCAGTGGCCCCGTTGCATACAGGTGTCGCCCAACAAACTCTGAGACGCTCAACGAGAGAACGAAAGCCAGTGCAACGCTTTCATTTCTGAGGAGGAAGGAATGTTGCAACTTAACGCATTTTCGAAGTGCGCGCACCTTTTATCGCCTCATCTGGCGATCCTTCGGGTTCGGACTATCTCTACTAACACGTGCTCCCTTCTATCTTCCTGCCACTCGGCTACTTATAAATACGCTCTACACCTTTGAATAAACGTTCATTTTGTTCTACTGACTACGCTGAGGCTTCACTGGTCTGGCGTTATTGCGAGCACGCCATGGCTATGCTACACCGGCTTTATCTCTTAACGCATACATCTGATTCTTGCCGATTCTTAGTTTCTTTTTCACTGCTTTTAGGCTTCCTCCGTTCCTGAGAGCATGTTCAATTCTATCCATATTATACTTCCTTATGTCAGCTGTCTTACGCTTGTTGATTAACTTCGAAAGTTCTGACAGTTCTATTCTAGCTGTAGGGTTGGAGGCTTTCATACATTGGCGTTTCTTGATCAGATCTTTCGTCTCCTGCGATAGCTTACTGGTATCCTGTCTAACGGAGTTACCACCGACTTCTATTGCACAATCCTTAATGATCCCCATAAGATTGTCGTTCGTTGCTTCAACACTAAGGTCCTCTTCCTGAGTTAAAGCCGAATACCTGTTCTGTAGCTTGATCCGGAATTCCTCTATTTTCACTCTTACCACTAACTCATTGATCGGCTTCTTATGTACCAGTTTCTTCCGTTCCCTCCTCAAGTCTAGGCTAATTCGAGTTCTTACTATCCTATCGTGACTGCAGCGCACCTTGCCGAGCACGTCCACATCTTGTATGATGCCAGGGTTAGCGCAGAGTATAAGGTCTATTTCATTTCTAGTCTCGCCATTCGGGCTCCTCCACGTCCACTTTCGGCTATCCCGCTTGCGGAAGAAGGTATTCATTATCCACATATTATTCTGTTCTGCAAACTCTACTAATAACTCTACCCTGCTATTCCTAGAGCCTATGCCATATTCCCCCACTGACTAGTCTCCAGCCTGCTTCTTGCCTACCTTGGCATTGAAGTCGCCCATCAGCATAGCGTATTTTGTTTTGACTTTACCCATCGCCAATTCCACGTCTTCATAGAAGCTTTCGACTTCCTGGTCATCATGACTGGATGTAGGGGCGTAGACCTGTACGACCTTCAATTTGTACTTATTATTATCCCAACAAGGCCTACCACCCTCTCGTTAATGCTATAGAATTCCTGTATGTTACCAGCTATATCCTTATTAATCAGGAATCCGACTCCTAGTTCTCGTCTCTCCGCTAAGCCTCGGTAGCACAGGACGTGCCCACTTTTTAGCATTGCATATGCTTCTTTTGCCCTCCTAACTTCACTGAGCCCTATTATATCCCGTTTACTGCCCTCTAATTCCTCCAATAGCACTGATAGAATCGCCTCACTAGATAACGTTCTAACGTTAAACGTTGCCAGATTCAGATTCCAATGGCGGCCTGTCCGGAACCCTCTGCAGCGTCGCAGGTCTGACCGCCGCCGTGGTCAGTTTCTTTGCAGCTGCTGGGGACTGAGGGCCGGGGTTTGATTGTTGTATTCATATAGGAGGTTGCGGCCAAGTACTGCACCAGGGTGGCCAATCCTGCTCTGGTGAGGGAGGGCGTTACCGGTTCTGGTCACCGGGATCAGGCTGCACTCCAGGCTTGTTTATGCAATATATATATATAACAACAAGTCGACAAACAGACACCAAGGTAAACATAGGGGAAATTGCTTGAACTTACTAATTGAATTAGAGAAATGATTAATTAATGGAAACGAAAGTGGATGAAAAAACAACTTGCCGCAGGTGGGGAACGATCCCACGTCTTCGCATTGCGCGTGCGATGCTCTTACCAAGTGAGCTACCGCGGCGCCGTTTTCCTATCTACTTTCTTGGGTATTTACATTTTGCAGCTAGAACTAACCCTGGGAGTGTTAGCCAGCGCCACCAATCACAAACCTAGGCGGCGGATGTGGAACATCCTATCTGCCGCAGGCGTCACGAGTACGTGATCTTTTTGCGTGAAGGCAACTGGTCAATAAACCCACACATGCTACCTAGAGGCATCAACGTTGCCGGATTCGAGACCCTCGTTATGTAATGAATGAGAAGAGAGGGGGGTTAACCGAGGGGCCAGATTTCTATTAATCTTATCATAAGAAGCCAAAAAAGACGCCAAGGACAACATAGAGGAAATTACTTGTACTTACTAATTGAATTAAAGAAATGATAAATTAATGGAAATCAAAATCGATGAAAGGACAACTTGCCGCACGTGGGGAACGATCCCACGTATTCGCATTACAGGTGTGATACTTTTGCCAATTGTCCTACCGCAGCACCGCTTTCCCATCTACTTTATCCGGTACTTTCTGGGGTATTTATGAGTGGTGGCGCTGGCTAACACTCCCAGGGTTAGCTAGATCTAGTAGTAAAATAACATAAATACCCCAGACAGTGGATGGAAAAACTGCGCCACGGTAGCTCAATCACGGTAAGAGCATCGCAGGCGTAATGCGGAAACGTGGGTTCCTATCCCACCTGCGGCAAGATTTTCTTTTCAACCACTTTCATTTCCATTACATTATTATTTCTTTAATTCAATTAGTAACTACAAGTAATTTCCCCTATGTTGCCCTTGGTGTCTTTGTTTGTTGGCATCTCATGATTTGTTTATTTGTTTATTTTATTTTAATTATTTATGAGGGCCAAACAGGAAAATCTTCAATGAACCGATGGCCCAGCAGATCGTGCGCACTGCGAGTTTTGCTGAAAAAAGTTTTTGACTGTGCCATTTACATCTCTCAATCCATTCTTCAATAAGTGATGGAGTGAACAATTCGCGCTTCTACAAACAGTCTACTACAAGGCGCTGCTATTTTTACTTTGCTCCAGCTTCTTCACTCTTCAGAAGAAGACTCGCGCTCATCGGAAATCGTTGCGAGCACAGACGGCCCCTCGCCGCAACCGACACTGGCAGCGGCTCGTGCCGCCAGTCTGGCGCTGCATCAGGGCCACTCCGGGATGTGTTCTAAGGAACTCCAAAGGATGTGGGGGGAGGTGAAGTGGCGAAGTTCTCGGCGAGTCTGAATGAAACACTTGCTTTCATTTCTGGCGACCTCGCACTCGCAACCTCCGCCGCCACTGTCTTAACCCCATATCCTTCACCCCCCCCCCCCCCCCTACGTACATATACAATAAATCATATCACTTGACGTGCAAGACTGAGCCATCTTTCCTCGATACCACCCGCCGCAATCGGCGCGCACAAACTTCCTCGGCGGCCCCCGGGATCTCGGCCACGCGGCAGCGCGGGCGCCGAGAAACCGACTCGCCGTCGCCAGCTTGCGGCGTCAGTAAGCACGCGTATTGGCGCCGCTCCTCGTTCTGCAAATTACCGCCTAGTTCGCACGCTCACACCATCGCAGATCCCTTAAGTGCAGTAGATGCGAAAAGAAAGAAAGAAAGATCAACGTGCAGAAGTAAACAGAAGCAGCGCAGCCTTAGCCAGCAAGAGGCTATAAATGGCTTTGCGGCAGCAGCACGCTCCCTTTTGATGTAGCCAGAAGCAGTGTTGCGCTACAGCAGGAGGCGGCCACTCGTTAGGTATACACCCTGCATGCGCGTGCCGCGACCACCGTAATGATGGCCATAAGCTGCAGGCAGCACGGGCTCCATCTGGGACAGCGATGGCCGACGCGGTTGCAAAGGCTGCCGCGGCACGCAACGATGTCCCCTTCCGCAGTGCGCACGTGCGCTACACGCGAGCGGAAGAAAGCCCCGAAGCACACTCATACAGGTCCCAGCACTGTGTACCGAAAGCGCAGTGCAAGCGGCGTGCGGGGTTACGGCACTTAAAGGAAGAGGATGATAAGCATGCTTCTAGCTTTTGTTAAGCAAGGGGATGATAGACGGGCTTCCCAGATCAAGCATAATGTGAAAAAAAAAAGCAAGATAAGAGAGTCAGAGAAAAAATAAAAAGAAAGAGAACATCAGCCTCATGTGAAGAAATTGGGTTGTTGCCCGTCGTCTTGTTAAGGTGTGAGGTATTTTTTGCCTTAGAATTAGACAAATCATTAATTAACGTGGATTGCGAACAGCCTAGCCGATTATACCTGAAATCCTAAACTATATACACTTGTATGACGTCAACTTAAACACTCAATGGCAGACTTTCCAAAAAGATGTCACAATTATTATCCAAAGTTATACGGAGGAATAACATCCTGCCGGTAGCGCGCTTAATACGCATCCCAATTGTCTTAAAATGCTTCCATCGCACCCGCCGCATTAGATTTCGTGTTCTGTTGCTGAGGTCACAAGTTCGATACTTGGCCGCGGTAGTCACATTTCGATAGGTGCGCACGCAATACAAAAACACTAGTGTACCGCGCTTCACGCGCACGTTACCCCCTCACCCTCACCAGCATCGCCCGTCGCGGTCAAAATAAATCTACAACCGTCCACTACGTCGCTTCGGTAGCACCGGTGTTGCTTGTTGGCGACAAACCCTATCAATCAAGCTTCCATCGTAAGTCATATAGCAAGTAGAGCCTAGCCATTACGTATCTGATTTTCACGCACCTTAGGTGTCCGCAAAAAAAATTAAATATTTTCCACGAGCAATAGTATTACGTGCCCCGTTAGACGTTTCAGAACTTATTACCGGACTTCCAGCCCTAACTTGGCTAAGTTATTGAGCGCGTCACCATCTGTTCGTCAATATTGTCACGTGGTAGTAACTGTGAAGAAAGCAGCCAAACTGAGAAAGACGAAACTAGCGTTTTATTTGGCGAACTTGTGCCCTCAAAAACAGGCTACACTCAAAGAACGGCGACAGCGGCGAGCACAGTCGGCGATCGTCGAAAATCTGATCATCGGGTCAAGCGCGTCGACTTTTATACATCAATCGTCGAATGTTCCAGACTCATCGCTGGGACCCGCGCGCCTTCCACAAAGTTCTACATTATTCGCGTCGCGCACACATGCAATCAGATTACACAAGGTTCGGTCACAGACAGTGGATGGAACCATCGATAACATTCCAGAAACTTCCGACACACGCAAGCGCGTCCTGCGCTGTGCGATAACATTTGTTAGGCGGTGAAACGTGTCGCCCGATGAAGACAAGTACACGTGTCAGTATACAAAAATATACTTTTTTGACGCGAAACGGCTTACAACCATACCGTCGCGCACGAACGGTCCTATATTTAAAGACTATATACAGACAGAGCGCGCTCAAGCGCATATAGCTTACGGTTAATGCACCTTGTCGCCCTTGTTGCAATGCGGTACTCCGCATACAGCCATGCAAAACGGAAAGCACCTGGAAGGTATACACGCTCACATGAAAAGAAGACACTCGCCTCTGCACCGCCATTCGATGCGAATCCTCGCAAAGCTGCGCTTTACCGTAGCGCCCTGTTCGCAGCTGCAGCGCGACAGAGCACAAAATGCTCCGTATCAACATATACACGTATACCGTGCCGAAAAACTTTCCTGCCAGCCTGGCCCGCCGCAGCAGTGAATTCGAATCCTCAACCACCGGTGCGTGAATGTCGCTGGATCCGCGCGCCACGAGGAAGCAGCGCACTGCGGGGCCCCGCTGCAGTAATGCTGGTAATCTGCGGGGCAGACTGACTGTGCTTTCCCCGGTTCCGGAAAAAAGGTGCGCAGCGGCGCAGACCATTACGGCTGCTGGTGACCCGCGGCGTAACCCCGCCGGGGGTTCACTGCACGCGGAAACGCGGCCACCCGCTGCAGCCGCGTCTCGAAGACGGGTTCCGCGGCGGAGCCTGTGCGCGGAACACGTGGATCAGCTGACAGCCTGCGCAAGGTTGTTGCATCAAAGGGCCACAGGCAGCTCCGGCGAGGGTGCCATCCCTTCACGAACTGCGCTTGGGCTACACTATGCCGCCCACGGCCCTTACAATGTCCAACAGAACCCTTTCATCCAAGAATCAATGTGAAAAACCTTTGCACACAGCGCGCGCAATGCGACCTGCGAGTATAAAGGGTGCAAAAAAAAAAGAACAAACAGACATCGTTTGCCCAGCGGTTTAGCAACCGCAGTTCATGTATATACGAGAGACCATCTCTCCGAATGTGTGCTGCTCTGCGTCTTTCAGAGCACAGCGCGTGAGCCTGCAGATGCCTCAGCTCCTCATGGCGTCTTGGAGCGAACAAAGCTGTTTCTTGCTCAGCCGTTAGGTTGTGCATCGCGATAAGTGAAGGAAAATTTGCACTTTTACTTAGAAACCAGGCAATTAATTGTCGCAAGTGTTAAACTAAACGACGTAGAGTCGAAAATGCGAGCCTTCTGCAAAATTTCTGCAAGAACAGTGCTGCGGTAAGCGCAAGATCTTTTTTTCGAACACGTTAAGCGAAATATGGGTGGGACCCCGTACAGAGTGCTCAAGTATGCTGCAGCTCCCATAGTACTTGTTTCTGCGCCGGCTTAATAAACCCGCCTTTTTTTTACTTTTGTTTTTGTCGCTAAATTAAACCCGCCTTTTGTAGGTGTGTAGGCTATCGAAGCATCCTTTGTGCATCCTTGTTTATTTATTTTTATTTGCAATTTTTGGCAATGGGGGGGGGGATATATTCGTTATCAGAACAGCCTTAATGCATTCTTACTGCATGCCTTTGCATTACTTCACAGTGCTAAAGGAATGTTAAGTGCGAAGTATACACTTTACGGAGTTAAGGGGTGCTTTTCTTTTATTATAGAGATGACATGGCATAATAGGATAGACTAGCAGCTTTAGGTGGCACCGGCTACTCCTCGTCGCTTGGCAAACAAAATAAAGCCACGAGATGCTGCGAAAAACGCTGATTAAAGTCAGACAGCATAAGCACAAGGCTCTGCACATGAGTCCAATAATAATATTTGGGGTTTTACGTGCCAAAACCACTTTCTGATTATGAGGCACGCCGTAGTGGAGGACTCCGGAAATTTTGGCCACCTGGGGTTCTTTAACGTGCACCTAAATCTAAGCACACGGGTGTTTTCGCATTTCGCCCCCATCGAAATGCGGCCGCCGTGGCCGGGATTCGATCCCGCGACCTCGTGCTCAGCAGCCCAACACCATAGCCACTGAGCAACCACGGCGGGTCATGAGTCCAAGAAGCCTCTGAAAATGACCATAAGTTCTTCTAATTATCCGAGAAGACATACAAGAGCAGTTTTTTCAGGGTTGCTCTTGCATTTCAAGCAAGTAAAAAAAAAAAAAAAGAGATGTGCGGAAAGCTATCGACGTTCGCAGTCAATGAAAGGGAACAGCCGAACGCTTCTAGAAGGCTATTCGATTTATTAAAAGAATGATGCGCTTGATGGCATATCCGGTAGCTACAGGAAGGCTATTTCGGTAGCACTCATTGTTTGATTACGTAATGCCGTAGACAGCAGGGACGTGAACCAGCACAATCCGTACCGGTAGTATAGGTGGCTTTACATATAAGCCGATTCGTCATATGCGTGTTGCTTTCAGAGGCGCGAGTGTAAGACGACTGCCAGTCCTCCTTCCTGCGTGCAGAGCCCTCTCTCACGGCAGCCACATGGGGAGGGGCTGGCGGGAGACGAGTATCATTAGAGTGGTTTAGTTGAGCGTCTTTACGGTTGGCCCCGCTAAGCCAAAGCGGAGCGGCGGGCGATTTTCACGTTTTAGTTATACGTTTAGCGTAGCGGAGCGGACCTTTCGTAGTTGCAGCGCCCTCTGGCCAAATTCAGGGTAATGAAAGAAAATAAAAACACCCACGGCCGCTCGATCCAAAAGCATCGAGCGGCCGTGAAACACCTATTGATCAGTTTTATACAGTAAAACGTATATATGTGTATATATAACTTATTTCTCCATGAAGTATCTAGACGTGCGCTTGTAATGCGTTACCGGTCTATTTTGCCTAATGGAATATAAAGCGCCGTCTTGGAGAACGCCACGTGATAGCCAGTGCGCTTGCTTTCTGCATCCAATCCAATCCTTTCTGACGCCAACGCTAGCCAAAGCGCTGCGCACCACGCTCCGCTCAGGCAGCTTCTCAGCGAACCGTGTTCGCTCCGCTAGCCCGCTTACGGCTAAGCGGACGGCGCATGCGCATTCGCGCTTCTGCTCCGCTTAGCTGCTTAGCGGAGCGTAAACACGCTCAACTAAAACACTCTATTGTGCCCCAACCGCTCCACTTTCAGGCGCCCCGTTCGGCGGAGAACGCGCCCTGCGCCTCGGTCCCTCGGTTGCGCGAGAGCACGAGCCCTTCGCATCGGCACCTTTGCATCGGCGGTCAGTTCGCACCCCGACCGCCAACCACGAATATGGGCGAAAGAGGCAAAGAAAGCTATTCGCTTTACAACCGTGCGAGCCCTATTCCCGGCTCTTTGCTCCGAGTCAATGTTTGTACACGTCACGCAGTCAGGCTACGGGTGTCATCCGGCTGCTTCGTGTACATGGTGTACGGGCTATATTCTTTCACGCATTGCCTCATCATTTTGTTACAAACACTTAGAGGCACGTATTATTAGAGCCCGATAACCACAGACAGGTAGAATGCATTGGTAGGTTATATAGTGCGTATTCATAATAAATATGTCGTCCTGTTCGCGCTAAAGTTTATTGTGAACCACATAGCATGCGGAGGCATTGAATTGTTCATGGGCGAAAAAAAAAAGCAGTTTCCGCCTCACCTACTTTTAACTGAAAAGATGGGTTATAGATTGCTTAATTGAAACTCATCTATGTAGTACATTTTGGGCAAACTTGCCACTATTCCGTTGATTTTCCGTTGAAGAGAGGAAACAACGTAATTCTAACAAAACAAACATTAATGGGTGTGTTACTCCACTAAAACACTCCTTTTTACGGCTACAATGGGGTGAAATATAAACAACAGGGAACACCCTTATGGGTTTTAGTCTGTACGTAGGAAAGTGCTATGACATTAAGAAAAAAAAATTCCGCTTTATAATGAGCATTCTGTAAACTCTTCGCCATTTGCATGGTTCGAGACCTTCTTCTGAACAGAAGGACTTGTACTTTCAGAGATTCTGCGGCCCCGAATGACAGTGACACCAGGGACATAAAATTAGACAGGCACTTCTTTCTTTCATTTTTGCCACCCATTAGACATATGCGAGTTCCAATCTTTGTTTGTTTCGGTCGGCCGTTCCGCCCAAAAGTAATCTGCGTACGCGCTAAATAACAAGCGAAGAGTAAGTATAAGCAGTACAGATATATTTATCCACGCTTAGCTTATTGACGACTGCGGACGGGACTACGGACTATGCACTTGAACTGCAAGCAAGGAATGCCAATATTTTAGGCGCCACGAAGCCTCGTAACTGCACCAAACCATTGGTGCCTTTTACGTTTACATCACATGGATGCGAGCCTAACGTTAAGTCGGGGCTCGAACATTAAATGTTCGCGTATCACAGTATGCAGCATAGCACACTGATTCATGCATACAGCATTATTAAAAATTGTCCAAGCAAGAAACGTAGGTTGCTGGTTTCAAATTCTGCGAGAAGACGATATTCTACATGGCCCGGTGCGACACAAGGCTGCATTTACAGCCGTGGCGTGTTACCCCCGGTATACACTTATAGGGAACTCTTCTCGGGAGGATACGTATGCAGCCAATTTCGGCTGAGGCTCCGGTGAACAAAATTCGAATGCGGGCACAGCCGCGCGGTAGAGCTAGGAAGCCGTTGCGCAAGCCACCGAATGGAAGGTACCACCGGCCCCCTAGAGGCGCGTGCGCTGCAATGAAGAAAAAGAAGAAGACGAAGAAGGCACTTATTTGCGGCGACGCTTTGTCTGCATCGCCACCCGAAAAGAGAAAGGATCTCTGGGGATGCTATAAACAAGTGGCCGTCGAAGAACTAACCTGCAGAGCGACAACGAAACTAGAATCGACGTGGACGTGGAGCCGTCCGGAACGCCAAAAAGAGAACAAAAGAAGAGGTGAAAGCGAGCAACAGCACGAAGATGCAACGATCGCCGGGTCTCCCATCTTAATCGGACGCGCTCGATCAGGCGCGCGGCTCGGGTAGGGCCTTGGCTCGGAGAAAGCGATGCCGGCCGAGCTGCCCCAATCCCAGATAAGTGCGCCGCGAAGAAAGGCTTCTCCTCTTGCACTGCGGGGGCGGACCCGCTAGAAGTAGTAGCAGCCACAGCAGTTCGCTTTGAGGCACCCTCGCGGGGCGTGGACATGGTTGGGGAAGATACATGCGAGCGTGCAGAACCCGGATTTTGTCCCTCGCTGCGCAACCACTGAGTGGTCGTTCATTCGGGGACTTTTTCTATACTGCATCTTTGGCAGGCAAGAAGAGCGGAATGCAGACCTGGACAAGCTGGCCAGCAAAGTAAACCGAGGCTGACCCTCGAGCCTTATACGTTTTCCACTGGGCGAACGGCAGCCACTTCAAGCTGCGCGCTCTCGAGGGAGCAACAGTGGCATGGAAGCTCCTGGAATAGCGTCGTTGTTTTGTGCGCCCGCGACGCAGTACCGCAGGTCGACAGGTCTCTGCGACCGTTTATATACTTAGTGCGCACTTTCACGTGTGCGCGCAACTGTGGTGCTCCTAAGAATACATGGTGTGAGAAGAATGTTCCCTTTGGAAGAAGTGCTTCTTTTCTATAAAGCGTTGTCGTACCCGCTTATTATGTCTCTCAGCGTGATTTTCCTGCAAAATCTGGGAGACGCCACATCCTGCCTTGCGGCGTTGGATTGGTGACGGTCCACGGGTCCTCCAGGCCTACATTCGTCCACCGCAGGAACATCTACAAGGAAACACGGAAGTAAAGCCAGGCTATGCGCGCATGCAGCAACAACTGGGAGCTCTACCGAGTGGAGAAAGTTGTAGGACCTTTCCTGCAAATTAAAGCTCCGCGAGAGGCAAGTAATCTCTTTGGCATATATGAAGGAATCGCATGTGATGAAATTCAGGACGTCAAGATACCATCGCAATTCTACATCCCAGAATGGACACCATCCATGTTCTTTTGAACAATATGAACAATCCACCGGTACAAAGACTCCTGCAAGTGGTTGAGTGCACAGTGCCCAGTCATTTCACTGTTAAAAAGCGACAGACACCGATCTTCCTCGTAGTTACGTTAAGTCGGAGACCGTGGCAGAAAATATGGTCGTCGGTCTTTTCGCGACCGCATGTACGTATTTCATACAGCGTAATCAGTATTTTCGATTATAGGTCCGAAAAGGCTTTCACGCAAGCTACAGCTATACCAGCCAGAGGGCTCGGCAAGGACCCACACTAGCAGCGCGGCAAAAGTGACGAAGAAGAAGGTAAGTTATTATGAAGAAAGTGGATGTCCCCTTACAAGCGATAGTAATTATTTCTATCGTTTGGCTCCGCAAGGAAAACGAAACTTGCGACTCTATTTGCATTAACGAACATATCTTCCTTTACCGGCCACTATAGCGTGGCGCTTGTCTATGTGCATACGCAGATGCTCTTATTTCGGCTGTTCCCATACAAGGAAAAACTGGTCACGTCCAGTGCGCGGTTTTCGATCACCACGAGCAGTAGCCACTATGCGACGCAGAAGAATAGTTCCCCCGGGCACCCTGTGCCGACACAGAAACTACCCGACCGCACGCGTTGCTTCGAGCCTCCGCAAGTGAAAACTCCCAGGAGAAAAAAGTACCAGCATAACTGACGAACAGAACCAACGTGAAAGTGCTATAATGGCAGGGTTGTGAGAGTTGACGCTAGGGGGTACCATTTTTACCCCTCGAAATTGACACGTGACTGGGCACCTAAAACTGAAGTGCACAGAAAGTGTAAATATGATCCCAAAAAATGATTATACAGACAGCAACGGAAGTTCATATCCATAAAATTGTAAATCAAGGGTCCGCGTACACGCGGAGAAATATAATAAAATAAAAGTAAAAAGGCCCTCGTCGCACAATTCCCGCAGCCGCATGCTACCATCATAATTCCCGCTTGACAATCATGCTTCGGTAAGGTTATGCAAACACAAGGAGCGCGGCAGTCAGACGGATGAGTCACGATTTTGAAAGTGCAAAAAAGTGAAAATAAAAAATAATATAATAACAATAAAAAATAAGCAGAGCAGTAGATCAGGCATGGGTGAGAGGAGGAAAAACGGGAGAGAAGCCGGGAATATAGCACACGTAATGTACGAGCCCTGTCCTGGCGCGTCTCTCTCTCTCTCTCTCTCTCTCTCTCTCTCTCTCTCTCTCTCTCTCTCTCTCTCTCTCACACACACACACACACACACACACACACACACACACACACACACACACACACACACACACACACACACACACACACAGCTAGGACAGGGTGCAGAATCGCAGCTTTCCTTTATATTTTTTTCACTGTCTCGCAGGCGTGAGAAATGAGCTTTTGCGAGACGAATGGCTTTCTTTTCCGAAAGGGCGCGTTTGTATTCGCGAGAGGTATTCGCACCGCTTCACTAATTCCGTGCAGCCTGCACCATGAGTGGTACGCGGCGAAGGAGCAGCGTCATACTATACGTATACGCGACGTTGGTCCTTCGCACGAGACTAATGAAACGTGATATTCGAATCCCTGCTGCCTCTACAGTGGCTCGGCATGGAGAGACGAGAGGGGCAATTAAGGGACCAGGACTAAAGGAGAACGCTAAGGCCGAGCAGTTAATAAGACGACGCGAGGCCCGCGGACGCGTTCGATAACGCAGCCTGTCTTTACCGATTGGGAGCTACATGCAGCTCAGGTTTCTCGGGCACTGATCAGAACATTTCAGACGGAGGCATTATGCAGGCTGAGGCCGTTATACTTGCGTTTCTCCTCCTCGTCCCCCTTCCTCGCCTTACCGGCCTTTCTCAGAGTTTCCGAAGCACTCAAGAGGCGAAGCCTGCCACGGGCGCAATCTCGGACGGCATCGCTGCAGGCCCAGGAAGAAAAATGCATTACACCGGCAAGGAATGGAAGAAAATATCTGAAAGCATAAAACAAGAATTCAAAGGAGAAGAAAATGGTTCTCGCACTTCGACAAAAATAGAAGGAAGAGGCGGGGGAGTTGGGGAAAGCTGCACAAGCATTAGCGTATACCCAAGCGTGCGGATACATAAGATAGATTGCAAAGAGAGGGAAGGGTAGCCGTTCGTCTGCCGCTGCTTTGTCACTAAAAACCGAGAACAATGCACATGGACTTGCAAAGAAACACACCTGTGTGTGCGTGTGCGTGCGTGCGTGAACGGGAATTCTCTAGAACAAGGCGTGACATACGCAGTTCGTTCGGCGGTAAGAATAGCCGCGAACTTCGAAGAGGCCAACCTTGAGAGAGAGAAAGAGAAATAGAAAAGAGGAAATGAGGGCAGGTTAACCAGACGCACGTCCAATTTGCTACTTGTCACTGGGGGAAGGGGCATAGGGATGAAAAGAGAGAGAGAGAGAGAGAGAGGAGATAGGGAGAGCACAGCTTCGCGCACATTTCAAGGTTCGCGCCGAGTGTACACACGGTCGCCAAGCCCTGTCAACTTGAGGTACTGCAACAACGCTTTCGTGGCTTTCTGTGACATCGACGCGCATACGGCCATTGTCCAAGGATATTCATTTGCGAGAATGGTCAATAGTCCAGCCGGTTCAATGCTGTCCGCAGAGCTTCACGCTCAACTTCGTAGTGGGGACAGAGACATAGGATTTGTCCTAACGTTTCTATAGCTCTACGAGAGTCCCACATGGGCGTAGCCCCTATTCCAATGCGGAACAAGCAGGCCTTTGTAAATGCCGCCCCTAGCCAGTGCGGCACAATACTGTCGCCTCAGAGCGGGCAACTTTCGATGACACTTGTAGCTTTAGGGATGAATCAACTCTATGAAGATGAGACTTCGGGAGGTCGAAAGAAACCCATTATTTGTGCGTCATAGCTTTAGCAACGATATGAAGCTTTCTTGCAGTGTCGGTTCTAGATAAATGGATTGAAACTGGTCGGACTTCCAGATGAGCAGACAGGGCGGCTTCATCGGCGAGGTCATTACCAGCAGTGCTGGTATGTCCAGGTAGCCATAGAAATATAATTTCATGTCCTTTAGCCATAGCTCGATGTTGGTCTTATCTCGAATGTCAGCTGCTCGTGAGTCCTGCGATTATAGGGCAAAATGCAGACTCCGAAGTGCTGCCTTAGAGTCGCAAGAGATTACCCATGTCTGAGGTACAATGAGGGCTCCAGGAAAGATTTCGGCCTAAATGCCATGTGTGGTTCATTGTGATAGAAGTAATGCTGCTTATTTCAACCCTAAGACTGCAGTGCGTCCGTTATGGCTAACATCCGGTGTTTTCGTTCGTCTGCCGACAGCGTTACTGACTTCTGTGCCGCAAAAAAAAAAAAAAGAA
Source organism: Dermacentor variabilis (assembly GCF_050947875.1). Lineage (NCBI taxonomy): Eukaryota > Metazoa > Arthropoda > Arachnida > Ixodida > Ixodidae > Dermacentor > Dermacentor variabilis. Next base: position 91,995,660 of record NC_134568.1, read on the forward strand.
AAAAAAGAAAAGAAAGAAATGCGTGACGCGGGTGTTCGTTGCGATGTTGCTGCACGAGAAGGGCGCCAATGTCAACGTTACCCATCAAGTTATTCCTGGCGTCTAAGAGGCAGCTGGAATGGGAGGCCGTGTCCTTAGCTGGATATGCAACTGTAGTTGATCGACAGATCACTGCAACGATCGAAGACGGCAAAACGCCTACATCTCACACCTATAGTCCACGGTCTAATGCCAACACTTTTCAACATAGAGCACGATGGCCTTGTTCAGTCGTTGCGGAGCTCAGTTTAGCTATTAATATGTGCTCACAACATCAGTGTCATGAGCGTGACGTGTCCGCAAGGCTACAGAAGGAGCCAAAGCTAACATCGTATTACTTTGTGAGCCAGATTTGGGAAGTTTTTGCTGAGTAATGTTCGTTGGTACTGTTCACCGGAAAGAAATTACAACCTACTTGGCAAGCATCAATAACCATCATCAAATGTAAATACGAGATAAATCAGCGCTTCCTCGTGATCATCACTAACCGAAAGCGCTGAAACCCTGGAACCCTCAAATATCAAGCACACGAAAAAGAGACCGATTGGAATTTCACACGTAATCAATTTTCCATAAAGGCAAAATGTGGGCTATATCAGAGAGAGCAGTTCTTCGGCTATCAAATGCGCTTTTATGGGCTTCCTCCGGTGCAGCTTCCTTATTCCGGTCACTGCGCGCAAGACCTATCTTAGTGCGTTGCAATGCATGCACACTCAAGCGCTCACCATGGCGTGCCTTGGCCTTCCACTGCGTGCGTCCACAGCGGCAATCATCGCCATCAAATGTGACCACCCATGACTCTAGCCATTGTTAAGAACGGACCGCTGAGATGAAAGTTTTGCCAGCCAGTTGCGACAACAGCGGCAACCTTTTCTTGGAACGCCACCGTTACGCTCTAGCCTCGTCGCCGTTATGATTGAATGTGATCAGCGGACCAACTAATGTTACTGAGCCCGCCAACCTGGTCTGCCGCGAGCGGGGTAGTGCCCGCGGGAACGTTTACTGAGGCCAGTTCCCACGCGCCGTTCGAGACGCAAGACAATAGGCTACCGGCCGCGCTGCGGGGGTCAGCTCCGAGTTCTACGAAGTCCGGCTGACCTCGGTTGGGGACCGTGAACCTCGCGCAAGGAAGTGTGTGTGTGAGTGTGTGTGTGTGTAAGCCGTCCCGCAGACAGGCGGCTCATCTCCTGGTCGAACCTTTCCCTCACTTTGGGATAGAGGGAGGACCGAGTGTTTATAAACCGCTGTTGTGCGAATGCTCAGTACTCTCTCAAGCAATCATGTTAGACTGATGCACTTTCTCAAGCAGTCATGTTAAACTGATGTAGTTTCTCAAGCAGTCGTGTTAGACTGATGTACTTTCTCTCGCAGTCATGCTAGACTGACGTAGATACTATAAATAAACCCATATTCCTCGTTCTCGATGAGAAGCAGTCCTTCCCTTCATCAACGTCCTCAGCGTGGATAAGTTGGACGACGGCATGGGCCAGCTACCTTCTAATTCATGCCGGACTCCAATCTTGACAACGGGTTACGAGCGATGGGATTGAGCCCCCAATCCTGACAACTGGCTGACAGCGGTGAGATGCACATTGCGATGTGGTGCTGTGTCTGCGGTGAGTGCATGTTTCTTGCTTTGATTCTCTAGGCTTCATTTTGTGGTTGTTCAGTTTAGAACAGTAGGGAAGCTAGACTGTTGAGTGTTAGCTGGGTTGTGTTTTCCTAGCTAGATTTAGCGAGCAGGATCAAGGCAGTAAAGCAGCAATCATGGAGTTAAGGAGACTGCTGAGAGACGAATTGTTGATTGTTGGTGAGGAACAGGGCCTATAGATGTACGCAAAGAAATGCTAAAAGCGGAATTATTGGAGCTAATTTCCGAACAGGCCAGCGAAGAAGAAATTGAAATGGGATTGGAAATTCAAAAAAAAAAAAAAAAAGAAAAGGGGAAAAAAAGAGAGAGAAGAACCGGACAGAGAAGAACGGGACAGAGAGAGAGAGGAACTCGATAAAGATCGCGAGTTAAGAAAAATGCAACTTCAACTTGAAAGCAAACGTTTGTAGTTGTCTCAAGGAAGTGAAGGGGCTCTGGGACGATCAAGTGAGGCAGAATCATACCGCATGAACATGCTATTAAAGCCGTTTGAGGTCGGGACCGACATAGGCTTGTTCCTAAGCAATTTTGAAAGGACTTGCGAGAAGATGAACTTCGGTCCGAGTACATGGCCACAGCGGTTGCTGTCTATGTTGCCGTGTGAGGCTGCAGAGGTAATCACCAGACTCAGTGCGGAAGATGCATATGATTATGCGAAGGATCAAGGCCAGTCTTCTGAAGAAATACCGCCTTTCAACCGAAGCTTTTCGGCAAAGGTTTAGGAGCACAGGCAAGAAGGATAGCGAGGGGTATCCGGAGTTTGCATACGGCTTAAAGGCCAACCTAGTCGAGAAAGTGAAAAGCGCGGAAGCGTACGACAGCAGAGACATGATCATTGAATACATGTGTCTAGAGCAGTTTTACAAAAGCATCCCCCAAGCTGTGAAACTGTGAGTGCAAGACAGAGGGAATGTAAACACTGTGGAAAGGGCGGCTGAATTAGCCGAAGAGTACGCAACGCGTAGAAAGTTGAACGCCGAGGACGGAAATTGGGACGGTCGAAATGGACAGCGGAAACCATTTCCGTTCAAAAAGGGTTCGCAGACTAGATGACCGGAGCCTGTAGACATGGAGGAAAAGCCAGCAGAAAATAGCGAGGAGAAAACTAACGGGGAAACCGTACAAAAAGAGCAGAAAAGAAAATTCGAACCTTTTAGACCGATCCGCTGCTATAAGTGCCACAAACTGGGACATATCGCTGTGAACTGCGGGAAGCCTAGCGTAGTTTTCTCCTACGTGGATGAAAAGGACGAGAATATGGAACTTTTAAGCCCATATCTTCACGACCTGCAAGTTAATGGCAAACCATGCCGAGTGCTAAGAGACAGTGCCGCCACGATGGACATTGTCCATCCGTCTTACGTGACGGTAGATGACTTCACCGGAGACGTAGCATGGATCAAACAGGTTGTAGAAGAACACAGCGTGTGTCTGCCCATGGCCAAAGTCAAAATCAGTGGACCATTCGGGGAACTAGTGACCGAGGCTGCAGTTTCCAAATCTTTGTCACTGCAGTACTCTTACGTCTTTTCGAATCATTCGAATCAGTTACTGCGTTAAAAAGGCCTTAAACTGAGAGAGGGCATAGTACAGGCATTGACCCGAGGCCAAGCTCGTAAAATCGCGTCGCTTTCGGCTGAAAAGGCACAAGCTGCTCCAGCGGAAGCAGAAAAGGGGATAACTTCAATACCCGAATCCCAGCTAGGCCCGAGGGACAAAAAAAAAAAAAGAACAGTTGAGGAGAGCCTGCCAGCTGACCAGCTCAATGAGAGCGTAGCACTAGAGTGCCACAGTTCAAGCCTGCAGGAAGAGCAAGCTGACGCAATCGCAAGCGAGACAGGGTCGTTATTATCACCGGCCTCAAAGAACTTTGATCAGCTCTTACGTGTGGACAGAGAGTCACTGGCCACGGAGCAAAAGAAGGATGACAGCTTAGCTAAATTATACCACACAGGTAAAGAAGGCATTGCTAGGCACAACGTGACGATACAAGAGAGAGGAGGATTGTTGTATCGGCACTACAGAGATCGAAAGGGTATAGGATCCTAGATCAATCAGTCGTACCTACTAAGTACAGGGAGGACCTTTTGAGTCTCTGTCATGGAAATGTGTGGTCCGGCCACCTAGGCATAAACAAATCAAAGGAAAGATTGCTTATAGAATACTACTGGCCTGGCTGTTTCAAAGACGTAGAAAACTTTGTAAGATCATGCGACGCCTGCCAGCGCTCGGGTAAACCAGGTGAGACATGGAAAGCTCCACTAAAGGTAGTGCCCTTAATAACAGAACCTTTCAAACGACTTGTGATAGACACGGTAGGGCCTCTACCAAAAACAAAATCGGGTTACAGGTACTTGCTTACCATGCTGTGTCCGGCTACAAAGTTTCCAGAAGCAATCCCTCTGAAAGAGCTCAGCTCCACCGAAGTAGTAGACGCGCTTTTGACAGTATTTGCACGAGTTGGGTTTCCAGCCGAAATTCAGGCGGATCAAGGGTCAGTATTCACCAGTGCACTGACTTCCACATTCTTGCAAAAGTGCGGGGTAAAGTTAATACACAGTTCCGTCTATCATGAGTAACAGTGTAGAGAGGGGGCATTCAGTGCTTAAGCGAGTTTTGCGTGCGCTCTGTTACGAGCCCAAGGAGGACTGGGAGAACTGTCTGCCGGCAACATTGTTTGCTTTGCGAACGGTTCCACATGAAGCGACAGGGTTCTCGCCAGCAGAACTAGTGTATGGGAGGACACTCCGTTCTCCACTAAGAATGTTAAGAGAGATGTGGGAGGAAAGAGGAGAGAGTCCAACAGTGGTTGAATACGTGCTAAATCTGCTGGAACGGCTAAGCGCAACCCAAGAACTAGTCGGAAAGAACATGGAAGTAGCTCAAAAGAACGCCAAATTCTATTACGACAAGAATGCGAGGTTTCGTACGTTTAACGCCGGAGACCAGGTAATGATCCTCAAACCTTCAAGAAAGAACAAGCTTGAAGTTCACTGAGACGGGCCCGTTAATGTGTTGCACAAACTTTCAGATACTAACTATGCTCTGAAAATGCCCGGTCGCAGGAAGGAGGTGAGGATATATCACTGCAATTTGATGAAGCCGTATATAGAGCGGAGCGGTGTCGTTAACTATACCATCAAAGAGCAGGATGGCACTAGTACCAAGTTTAAGGAGTATAGGCCGACCTCCAACTCTGAAATCGGCCTAGAAGAAGCAGTAAAACATTTGGTAAGCTCGCACACTCTAAGACCCAAGCAGCTGGATGAGCTAAAAGGGGTGTCAGGGGAGTATCTCGACAGATTCAGCGATCGGCTGGGTAGAACCGAACTAATAACACATGAAATAAAGCTGACATCAACTGAACCCGTAAGATCAAAGCCTTACAGGGTGTCTCCAAGACAGAGAGAAATTATGGAGGCAGAGTTGGGAGTTATTGCGCCCGCTGAGAGTGACTACACGTCACCGCTAATACTGATAGAAACCCCTAACAAGGACCCTCGTCCGTGTGTTGACTACAGGAAGTTAAATGGCATCACTAGGGATCAGCTGTACCCGATACCCAACATTGAGGAACGAATTGAAAGAGTTAGCGCTGCTAAATACATTTCAACTATAGATCTCGTGCGGGGGTACTGGAAAGTTCCCCTTTCGGAAAGTTCCATGCCGCTATGCCGCATTCATCTCACCTGTAGGCACTTTTCGCCCTCTCGCGCTCAGCTTCGGGCTGAAGAACGCGCCCTTTAGCTTCTCTAAGTTAATGGATATTGTCCTAAAAGACTTGCAGGAGTTCGCCTTGCCATATCTTGATGATGTAGCAATTTTTTCGGACAGCTGGGAACAACACGTATCGCACCTCAAACAGGTGTTCTCACGGTTGAGGGAAGCCGGCTTAACGATGCAAGCGGAAAAGTGTAGATTTGGTTGTTCGCAGGTTACTTATCTGGGCCATGTTGTCGGCCAGGGCACGAGACGGCCGGCCGAGCTGAAAATAGCTACGATTGAAGAATTTTCTCAGCCGCGCACGAAAACAGACGTTCGTTCATTTTTGGGACTTGTGGGGTACTATCAACGGTACATTCCGAATTACTCGCAAATGGCAAGTCCATTAACGGACGCCCTCCGAAAGGGAGCGCCGAGTAGCGTACACTGGGATAAGGACAAAGAGAACGCTTTCCAAAGTTTGAAAACGCTATTGGTTTCTCGTCCTGACTATACACAAAGGAATTCATAGTGCAATGCGACGCAAGCGACAGAGGTATGGGCGTAGTACTTAGTCAGGTCGGCGACGATAACGAGGAGCATCCTATCCTCTATGCCAGCCGTAAACTAAATGTAAGAGAGGAAGCCTACAGCGCTTCAGAGAAGGAATGCGCTTGTTTAGTTTGGGCCGCCCAGAAGTTGTCGTGTTACTTGTACGGAGCAATGTTAATCTTCGAGACTAACCACTGCCCTCTGACGTGGCTCAATCAAATGTCACACAAAAATGGCCGCTTGCTCCTATGGAGTCTCACACTCCAAGAGTACAACTTCTCCGTTAGATATAAGAAGGGAAAGTTGCATAGCAATGCGGATGGTTTGAGCAGGCTAATTTGAATTCTGCGTTTAAGGGTCCCGCCTAAAGTTTAGGGTTATTATTGTTAATTTTGTCAAGCCAAGAAGATCCCCTCTCATTTAGCAGGATTCCCTCCATGATTGCTGAATTTGTCAGCACGAAATTGCTTCAAAAGTTGGCATAGCGAAATGTAGCATTTTTTGTTTCTACACTTACGTTTTCTTTGAAGCCTAGCGGGTCTAAAGTGAGTTCCAAGGTACGTCATCTCGGCGCAGAGCCGTGTTGTGGGGTTCGTTTTGCAGTTGCCTGTCCTTGTTGGACGTTTTCGGGCGGTGTCATCATTTCACAGCTGGTCGCTGCGAGCCAAGGCATCACCCCCTGGCCACCAGCCGTTCTCTTCCTGCCCAGCGGTTCACAGCGCCGGACAGTCGAGATTTCCCGGGCCATGGAGGCGCTGTTAAGAACGGCCCGCTGAGACGCAAGTTTTGCCAGCCAGTTGCGACAGCAGCGGCAACTTGAACTCCATTGTTGGAAGAGGCGGATATATATCTATAATTAACTTACCAACAAAAAGTCGCTAATGAAGTTTTAAGCTAATTCCTTTACGGCACATAAAGCAATTTACGAATTGTTGACGGCGAGTTTGCAATGTTTATCCGGTGGGAACGAATTCTAAAGATAGCACGGGTTTCAAGATATGCGCCTCGCCGGATCGAATCCCGGCCACGGCGGCCGCATTTCGATGGGAGCGAAATGCGAAAACACCCGTGTACTTAGATTTAGGTGCACGTTAAAGAACCCCAGGTGGTCCAAATTTCCGGAGTCCGCCCCTACGGCGTGCCTCATAATCAGAAAGTGGTTTTAGCACGTAAAACCCCATAATTCAATTTAATTTTAATATATGCGCCGTCTAATTTACGGTAATAATGCACTGTTGTTCACTTAACTACTTTTTAGCAAAACACCGTTTTATGCATTGTAGCACTAAAGTAACTGGACCGCCAGAGTATTTCGTCGCACACTTCGGGAATTAACATTTCGAAACTAGTGTCATCCTGAGAATTCGTTCCAAGTGGATACCCCTTGCGAACTCACCGGCTACAATTACTAAACTGCAATATATGTCTACAGTAGTCGCAATATATGTCTAAACCTCATGTGCATCTATGATGTCTAGGCCTTCCTCTAGAGTCGACTCTTGTTCCCCGGCGTGGCCCTTGGTACACCAAAGAGTTATGTCACCCGCAAAGATTGCATGACGCAAGTTCGAAATCTGTTTGAGTTTGAGGGAGAATTTTTCTCATGCCCCCAATAAATAAATAACAAACACAAAAACATCAGTGAGAGGATCGCACCTTGGGGAGTCCATCTGTGAACAACTGTGAACGGGGAACAATTGGGATGGCTGGCCGTCAGGTCCCAGGATGCGGATAACTCTATCAGTGAGTGAGGAAACTATTCATATATTGGAGCATTCGACAACCGGGTCCGTCTCGGCCAGGTTTTGCAGGATGGCGATGTGCAACTGGGAGCATTGTCGAAGGCTTTCTTGATGTCTACTCCAACGATCGTTCGAAGCTGCAATGTACTATAGGTGCATCATGAACTTCACATTTCACGAGGCTGACATGCAACTGAGTGCTGACATCCTTTCGAAAGCAGATAAGAGTATATAGCTGGTAAATGTTTCCGAGGCACCATTCCAGTATTGCTAAGACCATATTTTAATTAGTTTGCCCACACGGGACGTCATAGTGATGGGGCGCATGTTTTCTGATCTATTAAGAGGCATTGCATGCTTGAGCATCATGCTTACGTATGCCTCCTTCCACTAGGGATTATACCTGTCTCCCATTCATTACTGATGATATTTAAGAGTTCTTCCTTTTTGGTTATCTGGTAGATTCCGCATAATATCATATGTAATTATGTCAGCTAGGTTCAGGGGTAGAATCCCGGCGCAGTAAGAGCGGAGCAATTTTTAGTTCTGCCAGAGCAAATGGTAAATTGATACCCATGTCATGTGCATCTGCTTCAAATGTGATATCTATGAGCTGAGGGTCAAAGACAGGGTAGTGCGCATTTTGGATATAGTCAATTAAGTCCTCTGTCGTACAATCTCCTTTTAACTGGTAGCGTTATAAAGCAGGTTTTGGTTTGTGTTATCCCAATCAGGGCTCGAAAGAGATGCCGCACCCTTGCACTGTGTATAGCGGTGCACTCATCTCATCACATATGTCGGTCCAACGTTGTGATGCTAAATTATCTGCATTAGGTTGGCTTTCCTGGATAACTTGGTATATTCTGCACTGTATTTCTTGATTCCGTTTCTTCTTCTGTGAACGCTGGACTAGACGTCGTCGTTTCGTTCAGAGAGTCAGAAGATGGCTGTCAACATGAGGATGCTGATTAGTACTTTATATTGTCTTGGCATGTTTATGAACTGTGCAATAGATTAACCTGGCTCAGTTTGTAGGGTAATCGATAGCATGCTCGCAATCCACTAGTTCCTTGCGGGCTTCAGGCAGGTCAACGATGCGAATCTGATTAATGTTGACTGTTCGAGCTGTTCGTTTACATAATTGGATGCGTATCTATAAGACATAGTGGTCACTTCCCAAACAATCTTCCCAAAGAAGTACACTGTATATATGGATGGCGATACACTATATTGGACAAGCGTTTCCTCGTTTGTATCAGTTTCAGTGAATTTTCTCAACAGTTCTCTCTGCGTGCCATTCCTCACTAAGCGTGCGCTACTAGTAAGCGTGTGGTATATGAGCAGCTTCTTTTTATATATGTGCATCATTTCTTTTTTCATCTTGTTTCTCATCCAGTGATCAGGGAATGTGAATTCATTAAGGCATAGCGGAAAAAGAAAGAAAGAAAATAAAGTAGCAAAGACAAGCTCTTCGCAGGAGGCAAAGTCAACATCCCAGTTTGTTTTTATTTTCTGTCTTTTTTTCCTCTTCTAAGGAGTCCGCGAAGGGCACCTCAGGTGCTCGCGACGCTGATCATTGGGAACGTTCAGTCGCTCGGACGTCATTTAAAACGGGAGATACGCTAATGAGTCCGAGGCGCCGACACTGCTTCCGAATAGATAATAAGCTCTCGCGTCGCCTGCGAGTATCACGCACCCATTCCATTACCGGCCGGCACTCGCTCTGCCAAGGTGCACGCGCTCGCGTCCCGCGACTAAACGGCCCGCCCGTCACGCACGCGGCTCGAATGCGATAAAGCCAATCCCGCCCAGACAGCCCCCGACAACGTGGCCTGCACAGCGAAGGCGAGAGAGCGAAGGAGCAAGTGAACGCCGAGTGTATCACGCGTACAGAGCGTACAGTGACGACCGGGGCGGAAGAGCAAGGTTCTCGCCCGCGTTCACGAGTCGAGGCGCGATGTCGAACGCGTCCCGGCTCTCCCCGGGAAGCCATATCAAGGCGCGGGAGAGCCCACACCGGCAGGGCAGCGGTAAATCAATTGAGACGCGATAACGCCCGGTGCAGAACGATTGATAAGCGTGAATAACAAACGATAATAAGAAAAAAAAAATACGCGAGAGCGCAACAGCGGAAAACGAACAGCCGTCATCGTCCCAATTGAAAATGTTGCGCTACTTCTTTCTTGGGGCGCTATTCTGGACATTCTGCCATTTTCTTCGATGCGTGACGTAGGCGCGACGCAAACAAAATGGCGCTGGTGGCCCCGTTTTGCTTACGTAACGTGACGCCAACTTGACGTTTCGCCTAAGAAACTGAAATGAAGGCACTGAATGTAGCGTTATCGGTAAAGCAAAACAGTTTTCCTCCCAGTAAAAATAAAGCAGCTATCTCAAAGCGTATAATTATTCCGTCGAAAACGCTTCTCGCTTCCGTCGTCTGCTTCAATAGCTAGGATGCGTGTCCCCGGAAAATGGAATGAGTCATCGCATGTTGGCGCCAACGCACTTGTTTTCTTGCTTGAGACAACATACGCGACCCACCAGTGGTGATGCGCGCACGTTCTAGGCCACTTTATCGCTATCTCGTGAAACGCAAGTGACTCAGCCCGACTCGGCTGGCTGAGAAACGGCCGAATATCACCGATAGCGTTGTGCGCGCCAGAGATATCCACTAGCGCGACGCAAGCGCCGGCGCTGCCATCTCTTGTTCATTTCGCTGGTTACTCGCACCGCGGGAGGAAACTTCAAGACGCCGCCTTGAGTACATTTCTTTTTATAAGTTAGAAAGAGGCCGTTGTCATAACTTTTGATTGTGCGATAGGCATTAATCTTGATTACAATACAAATACAGCAGTGGAAAGTGGACAACACTGCCGAAAGTTTGCTATGTTCAACCAATATTACTTTGTATACACGCGTTCTTTTAAAAAAATGATGGCCCCAAACACAAATGCCAACACTACCCGAGAGCCATGCAAATACTATGAGCACGTGTTATGAACAAAAGATTTTCGTGGCGCCAAACGACGGGGAAAATGTGGCGATACGCATTCCTCTCGGCTGCCATGCCATTGCATATGGCTGCTCATTAGCATACTTCGCGCGGCTCGTCGCAGCAAAAATTATGGCGGAAAATCTCGGCAATGGCGGCCCAGCGCAACGTCACGCATCGTCAAAATGACGTTTACGAAACAGCCCTTCCTGTGACGCTCCTCACGAGATATTCCTTCAGCCAATCAGCAAGCTGGCATGGTGCATATCTTGGATCGCCACCACATATTCGCGCAATTGCAGATGCACTGCACTGGCTTCTGCACGCTACCGCTCACATTCTTTTTGAAGCACTAACATCACAATCTATCTGCCAATGACCAAAAAAATGTATTAGTCCATAAAATTTGCAGCTCCACGTCACGTTTCGTCATCTTGATGAAAACGCAAAATGGCATTTCGCAAAGCTTCCGTTTCCCGGCACAAATTTCAAGGCACGTGAGCTCGCCACAGCCAATAAGAGAGTCAACATGGCGGATAATGGCGGTCGTGCAGCCGCCATGCGTGTCGAGAATAGCACCCTTGACCATAGAAACGGAGAAAAGACGCGCTGCGACTATATATATACGGCGCCACGACCGTCGCAAATTGACTGAGAAAATTGGGAAAAACAGGCACCGGTCTTCTTGTTTCTCGCTTTCCGTGGGCCTGCGTGCATCTGTATACGTGTATTCGCACGTGTACCGTTCCGTGTACCTTTTGCCTCTTTCCGCTCGATCAAGAGGCGTGCACAAATGCATTTTTATGGATTGGCAGGGGTGCAATCGAGAAGCTATAGCAATTGGATGAACCCGTACACGGGAGTAAGAATTCTCTACTTGTTTTTTTTTTTCTTTCTTTTCCCACTCGAATCACATGCGATGCTCCTTTCTCCTTCTATTCTACACAACTATGCGTGGCACACATCAGACTGCTTTTGTGCTGTTTATTGTTTCTGTCGCTAGCAGTACCAATTTGTAACTTATGTAATATTAAATGTTCGCAATGCACGATACAGTTTCAGATCTGCTTTTCATGTCACAGTGGAGGTTGCGCTGCACAAATTACTAGAGGGGAAAAAAGGTATGGCGAAGAAAGGATCGAACGAAAACAAAATCCGCAATTCATTACCAACTGTGATCAGTTGTTTGAGTGGTAACATACATATGCACGCGTGAAACCGCTAAGGAAGAAATATACGACCAAAATATAACAGACGAGGAGCGATTAGAATACTCGTCCAGTATAAGCATGAGCTATCCCTTATGAAATCAATCTGCCGCTCAGTAGGTACAAATAAGCCTCCCATCTAAGTGAAATGGAATAGCCGGAGACGGCACTGCTTCCAACCTCTCCAGCATAGGGGTCTACTTAACCATACCTACATATAAGCCTCTGGCACGTCCCTGTTCATTTCTGAATATCATTTGGTTCGATCCTTTGTGTATATATATATATATATATATATATATATATATATATATATATATATATATATATATATATATATATATATATATATATATATATATATATATATATATATATGTGTGTGTGTGTGTGTGTGTGTGTGTGTGTGTGTGTGTGTGTGTGTGTGTGTGTGTGTCGTATCGTGTCAGCGTCAGTGCTGCGCTCTGCAGAGCGACTGTAAGTTTCCTACTAAAATGGCGCTGGCAGTCGGTCAACTACCATGAAAATGATGGCGATCTTTCTGCAACTTTGCACATGGCTTAATTGAGAAACCGAACTGCTTCTTGCGGTTCAGCTATGTTGCGCGCTATTATAAGTTCGCGCAACATTTCTTCAGAGTAGTGGAGTGTTTTACGTTGACCCCTACTTCGTTTGCTTAAGCAGGCTCGATAGCATAGACGGGTCTCTTCCCTTCCCCAATACAGGGCAGCCAACGGGAGATAAACTTTACTCCCTGTCTTTCCTTAGCCTGCCTCTCTCTCTCTCTCTCTCTCTCTCTCTCTCTCTCTCCACATACACTCACACACGCACGCACCCATACACATCTGAGTGCGCGTGTCGATATATACTTGAATGGCTTTTTTGCAGTGACACTCTGGCGCTCATCATGGGTGACTACTTTGAGATATAGTAAACAGTTCCTTATTTGCAATGTTCTGAAAGGGATATGATTGTATAAATGGTAGGGTAAATGCGGCCAATCACTGCGGTGCAGCAGATTTGAGATGACAATGTTGAGGTAAAGAGAGAACAAGAAGGTAAATTGTTTGAAGTCAAAGGAACCAAGTATGGACAAATACATGCACTGGATACCCATCATTCATATGATGGATGAAGCAGCGGCGAATTATAAAAGCGCCAGATTTCCTTCTAGTATTTTCAGTATGAAACTGAGACTGCGGGCACACATGCGCGAGCATGGTCGCAGTTGGCAGCCGCTAGGAAGACTCGGCAACAGTACCAAATTATTATAATTATTAACCTGAAGTTGAAGTGTCAGCAGGTCAGCGTAGCCAGAGAGTCCGTGTATTGGGAGACGTAAGACGCGCTAGAGTGCCGCGATTTTTAACGCCATATATCGCATATCAACACGGCGGTCGCTGCCGGTGGTGCAATTTACGAGCTTCAAGCTCATAAAGTGAGTCGCCAATTTTGGATTAACTCGAGACCGCGGTGCTCCGAAACTTCCGGATTGGGTAAAATAGCTCGCATATGTTTCAATTGGATGTAAAATTCCAATAAATCTGTTGACCACGCCATATCTGGCCCCTTTAAATGCGACAATGTCATCTCTGCACTCGCTCCCACAGAAATTCTACAGCGGCGACACAACAGACCGAACAGACGGCCTCCAAGCCAACGGCAGAACGTCTCATTGTGTACGCAGCTGCTTGAAGCCGCCAAGAGGCAACCACGGTTGCATGTTACGAGGTAATAAAGTCACACGCGAGGCAGAATTTTAACCCACGAGTGCCGTGCTCAATTTATAACTGTTTTTATTTTTCGTTCGGAAGGAGCTCACAGCCTCCGCTGTCGGCAGCTGATAATCATGTACGCCGCCAACAAGTGCGTGTCTACCACGAACTTGCGCAGCTGCATGCCACACCCACTGCAAGGTGTATATATTTTATTTCTGCTGATCACCGTGCACATCTGTTCGACTCGCGCCTTCCGTGAACACAATGTCGGCCGAGAACATATATATACGAAAACGAACTCGCGCCCATAATTATACCCATTCCACAAATCTCGATCGGAAAGATGAAGTGAATCGGTCGGGTTCCTCCATGGCGGCACAGCGTCACGTAACAGGTGGACGATGTCCAAACTTCAAGAGCGGTCACGGAAAGCGTTACCAAATTGAGAAGCGAGTGTGCGAACTGCCGCTAGGTGCAGAAGTGCGCCCGGCCAGCTGATCGGGTTATATGCAGCTGGCAGAAGCGGCAACCACTGGAACTGCGTCGTGAACGAAGCGAGAGAAAAAAGACGGAGTCGTCCCCGGCTCGTGTTCTCACCCCGGTTGCGCACGTAACCAGAGCGCATCGGCGCTGTGGCAGTTCGAGGCCACGCGGCCGACAAGAAAAACCTTCTACATAGCAACGAACGCCCCCCGTGGCACTTGTACAGCAAACATTTGGGCAGCGTTAAACAGGTCGTCTCAAGCGAAAGCAGAGTGACCCGACAAATTCGAGGAAGCTTCAATAAGGCTTCCATTACTGGGGCTCTTTGTGTACGACGCCATTTGGTTTACTGCGCTGGTTTCTGCACAAAAATACAAGAAAGCGGATGAGGACAAACAATTGGGCAGTTGTTCGTTCTTGTCGTTTTTGCTGTTCTTTTATGCAGAAATCAGCGCACTAGTAAACCGAACGAAGAAAGTCTCGCTTTAAACAAATAACAATATTAAAATTCCAGATGTGCCAGACCTCATCTGTGTGGAAAATGACGAGCGCCACAGCCTGCACAATTACTGATGGCATTAGTATACGTTACTACGCAGCTCTGATGCGCACATGAGCGGCAGACCTGGCTTTCAATCTCGTACGCGCGCCACTTTAGGTATTCAAAGAAAGTCATATACCTGTACCAGCGGCTTATGTCTGAATCATGAGAAAAGGGAGCGACATACCGCTGGCGGCAGGACTTGAAAACTGTTCTCTAGTTAGTTGTCACAAGTATACGCTTTTGGTATAACAAGCGTGCCAACCTCCGGCTGAACGTGGCAGCATATGAAGCAGCCATCGTATTGCCTGGATCGATCAACTGCCTCTCGACGATCGCTTGTTGACACTTCCGGGCTATTTCATTCATTTGACGCCCGGCTGCGAGCCCGATCTACGACAGTCTGTGAGAGGGCGAAGCGTGTCAGCGCAAGACTCCGATCGAAGAGCGGAGTCGTGTGGAACAAAACACTCGCAAGCATGTGCGCACCATGAAGTGAAATACGAGACGTGGTATATGCATATACTCTAGGGGGCGCCTCAGTTCCCTCGTTTTTTCGGCACCGAATCCGGCATGGCAAAATAACTGTACCCAGGTTATAAGCACGCGAGCCGAAACACGGTTAATTCACACGCACAACGAAACTGCGCTTAACTGAAAATAGCACTGCACGGTAGATCATGCTCAGTGCCTGGCGTCTCTTTTAGCAATGGAATAAGAATACGTTATTTTGTCCACGTTTCGTACACACGTAGCGTCACGCTCTATATTGCTTCATTTGATTCTAACGAGCGTATGCGCTTACTTCAAATAGCTCCGCGAGCACGTGACTTTACGGTGAGCAATATTTAAGAAATTGAGGAGGAGAGGATGCGGTGAGAGCGAACATGGTTAAGAATTTTCAATTATAGATCAATGCGCAAGCAAATTTTGAAACCTTAGTGAAGTTCGCCAAGAGTTTCCACGGTATACCGATACTTCCTTCGGCAGTTCTTCAGAGCGAGAGAAACAGAATAGAGAGAAGGCAGGGAGGTTAACCACACGCACGTCCGTTTGGCACTTCTTGAAGAGCCACGGAAAGCGAAGCTCTTTCCCCCTCTTTGCATGGGCGGTTGTCTGACCGAATAAACTGGACCTATCCCACACCTCTCATCACACTGAACAATAGAGCCAACCAACAAGTGTATGCAACAGCATCTCTCAGCAGCCCTATACCCAAAAATCATCGCTTGACTTTGACAGCCATCGTCTGGTTGCCTGCTCAATTCGCTTTTTTTTTTAAATTGATAGAAGCACTTACACAAATGCGGCTGTAGTGTATCAAATTTCTTACCGCATAACTGCAATACTATGCGACCGCATTTACACGGGGCGCGTTACTCTTCGTTCGAATGAAACAAGCCGGGACCTGTTCCCGGGAGGTGCGCGCCTCTCCGGTAAGTCGAGGAGAGCACACACCAGGAGCCGTCTCGCTTTTCCTCTCTCCCTCGATAAGATGCACAAGCGTTTACATGCAACACGTGAGACGACTCAATCATCTCAATATATCCCCGCCTGACGCATTAATGTGATTCGCCTTTCTAGTGCCCTAACGCCGTTTACATGGGTGCGACGTGCTGGAAATTCGAAGCGACGCGCCATCGTCGCATTCCAGTAAACGCCGCTTATATGAACTGCATAATTACCGCAAATAACTCATTTCATCCGAAGTCATATTTTCATTCCTGCTAGAATGTAACGTTGTAGAGAAGCCAGCGATATACGGTTGCCGCTAGCAAACTTCGAGTGATCGCATGAGATACCACTTTCTCCATGTTCCCGAAACAATCAAAAACAATCGGCTGCACCATTTGGACTCTTCGCTCCACCTTCGCATCCCAAAGGGACTCTCCCGACGCAAGGCCACCCTGCCTTGTCGGTTATGGCTAGGAGTGGATTTTACTAAGTTTTTTTTTTTTTTTTACTTTTCGAATCGGAATGGCCGACAACGCCTCGTGTGATACGACTGTGTTCGCGAGGAGGCGCTTCAGCGTGTTCTGTGTCACTGTCCTCGCTGTGCAGACACCATCGCTCGCAATGGTGCTAGCGCGCTTTGATCAAAGAACATTATCAGAGAAAACCACTTCGGAATGCCGACCTCATGCGCGACATCGCAGCTGAGGGCGACGAAAGCACTGCTTAAGTTTTTAAGGACAACAGAACAGCACAAGCAGTTCTAGCCTGAATTAGTGTTCGTTGTCGTACAAGTGATTCTGTGCTGTGATAGTCTGCAGTGATCGTGTGTCGGTGTTCTCTCTCTATCTTCTTGTTATACCTCACCTTCTCACTTTCTCCAGCGTAGGGTAATCTATCTATCTATCTATCTATCTATCTATCTATCTATCTATCTATCTATCTATCTATCTATCTATCTATCTATCTATCTATCTATCTATCTATCTATCTATCTGTCTGTCTGTCTGTCTGTCTGTCTGTCTGTCTGTCTGTCTGTCTGTCTGTCTGTCTGTCTGTCTAATGATTTAATTAATTAATTAATTAATTGGTCTACCTCACCTTCCCACTTTCACCAGTGTAGGGTAGCAAACTGGTTTCTCTGTTCTGGTTAACCTTCCTCTTTGTAAATTGTAAACATTGTAAAATTGTAAATTGTAAAGATATAGTAAATTTTGCCTACAAGTATATCGCCGGCCTCTTCACGTTATATTGTCGCATAAATGAAAAGAGGACATAAGATGAAATGAGACTAAATGAGGCCTCACGGCAATTAATACAGTTCTTTCTCCCACAAAACTACGCACACGCACAAAAAAAAACATCCCACAAAACAAAAAGGAGTACATTTCGCGCAGTCTGCGACAGAGGACCGAATGCCATCAAGAGCACAAACAGAGCAGACACTTTACAGCAGAAAGAAGAAAAGAAAAAAGTGTGTGTGTGTGTGTGTGTGTGTGCGTAGAGAGACGTATCCAGCTTTTCTGGACATGAGGGTTTAGTTCGCGTGAGTGCCACCACGTGGCGTACCAACCTTAAACTTTTCAAACTTCCCGCGGTGACGCTTGATGACGTCAACCAAACAAAATAAAAAAAAATAAAAGCTATCCCTGCGCATTGAACTTCGCGACAATGCTTGTCCCGCCGGTGTTATCAGTGTTCTTGATCAAGCGTATTCGCTCGTCGCCTAGAAATTACTCGTCATCCTAAGAGCGTTTAGTCGCGACGAGCAATGGTTGATTCTGGGCTTTTGATGCGGTTCTTTTTTTTTTCTTTTTTTTTTCTTTTCCTTTTCTTTTTTTCATTCTACGGAGTAAAGAAGCTAGCCTAATCGTCAGAAGTACTTCGGGGCAGCCTTTCTTCAGTCGGCATACATTGTTAACGTCCGAACATCGCACAGCGCCTACTAGAGACGCCGTCGTGGACGGATTTTGATTTTCCACTATCGAATTCGTTAAGGTGCACAAAATTATTTCACTAGCGACATTGCAATGCGCACACATGGGCCACCGCCGCAGCTGCAAATCTAGATGTGCTTAAGCATTAAGACATATGCATGGATAAGTTGGTTTTTCACCTTAACACAAAAGTCACGATACAAGAGTTGAGCAAACTGTCCCTGTGTCGTCGCAGGCTGTGAGACCGGGCTAGTTGGTATTCCATGCTAAAGTGACTAGCGCAAGAGTGGACACGGGACACTAGAGGCGACAAGGATAAGCGCGCAAACATCCAACTGGGCGCTTGTCCTTGTAGCGTCTTTAGTGTTCCCTGTCCACTCTTGCACTAGTCACTTCAGTTTGTGTCGTTGTCCGTTAGCACGCTATAGCCGAAGCTGTTCGCAATATTACGTCTCCATTTACTGGCCACCAGGCCAGGTACACCATTGGGTACGACATATACAGTACTTGCAGTTAGTTTCCAGAGTAGTCTCCTATGGCGGTTGTCCACGTGCGTGAAGCAAGAACGATATTTAAAATTATTGTGCAGTAATATATGCGGGATTTGTGTGTTCTCCCCATTCTCTACCATGTTGCCGTTCCGCCTTTATTATATAGCCGCAATGTAGACTAGCACCTATCGAACGCCATAAAGGCTATCCACATACTCAAAGACCTCGCGCACAACTCCTGACGCTTAATTGTACTCAAGAGTTGTGCGACTGCCCAGGACATCCTTAACGAATGTTACATAACACATTATGAGGTTTTACTTGCCAAAACCACGATTTCATTAGGAGGCACACCGTAGTGGAGGATTCGAGAATAATTTAGACCACTTGGGATTTTTTAACGTGTGCCTAGCCCTAAGTACGCGGGTTTTCGCATTTCACACCCATTGAAATACCGCTGCCGTGGTTGGGATTCGATCTCGAGACCTCGTGATTAGCAGCCGAACCCAATAAAAGCTAAGCAACTACGGAGGGGAAGGAATGTTGGCAGTAGGAGAAAGGGGACAGCCGGAAGGTGAGACAATTTGTTCCAATCCTCATTACGCGAAAATCGGTACCATCTGTTTTGTCGAAGAATGACACCGTAGAATGCTCTGTATTCAATGAGTGAAAAAATTATGCGAATCCTATGTATGTGCGAATCGATGTAAGCAAAGCTTTCTGCGTTTGATGTCATTGTCATGCGTAATCACCACAGAGTACGCAGGCACTCTCTAATGAAATGCTGTCAATGTTTGCCTGGTTACGCCTGCCATTGTGATGCAAATAAACGGGCGCCTTCAACTCTTTTTCTCAGAAGGAAACGCTGAATGAAATGCTGACGTGATCCTAAAGAAGATCAACAAGCGCCGAAGTGCTCGATCTTACGACGCCCATATTCGTAAGCTTATATTCGTGATTTTTTTTTTGGGGGGGGGGGGGTTGTGCTCTTGTACCCTAGAAATGTCCCTCGGACGTCTCTGACGTGCTCGTTTTTATTCTCAAGTACGCAATGAAAACTCTCATCACTGCAAGTTCATGATGTATTGGTGGCAGGCCACCATGGCGTGTCGCGCAAGTATGACCACGCTGATTCGTTTGGGTTGACATATACTATTTTGTGCGTCATACTTCGCCACATTCATTTTTCAAACTATGCCAGAGCTCGAAAAGGGCGGCCAACTCACTACGTCCCTTTCCTCTGTTTACTTCCGCAAAATGTGTGTTTATCGCTGTGGTTACCAAATACGCCCAGCGGTATGCTACGACACAAGCCTTTCTGGCGGCTGAGCAAATGAAGTCGCAGGCTTTATTCAACATGGCGTCGACGTTCTATATGGCTATGCTCAATTACTTTTCGCGGACTTCGCTCACCGCCTTCTCTCCAGTGTCATCTCTTACGCTACTAGCTCCTGCTAGACACAACACAAACACGCAACGACCTTAATGAAGTATCAATTACACGCTAATTGACACACTGTCGACGTATATTTCCGCTGAGCACCAGGATGGGAGCGTTGTCCTGTCTATGGTGACATTATCCGTCTACAGCCTGACTCAACAACACCGCTCGTTACTCATCACGTTTTTTTTTTTTGTCGGCAAGAGTATAGTGTATTTCCTCCGAATGTGCTTTCGGGTTTAGACGTGACCTTGCACGCCCGCTTATTCTGTTACGTTGACGGCGACCGTTGTCATCAGGATGCCGCCTCATTCTGAGCTTCGCAGTTACCAGAGACCACAGAAAGCTGTCTTCACAAACAAACCACCAAGATTCGAGCCCATCTCCCAAATGCTCCATCTTGCATTTGGGAAATGGGCACGCTAACCATTACGCTACCACCTGCCTCCACCAATTTCTGTTTATCTATCTGCCTGGAGCAATTGCCGGACTTGTTCGCCAGGCTAAACCCGCCTGCTGCTACAATTCACCACCACCACCACCACCATCCCACTTCACGTTTTTGCCGCAGACGCAGGCAGAATGGATGCAGAAACGAAAAAAAAGTAAAGATTGCTTGAGCGGCCAGCTGACACATGACCTTAACTTTGGCAGGTTATTCTCAGTGGAGCGCATGTAGGCTTGCGGCTGTGTGCAGATTGCGGGTCGCCTTAGCTTTATTGTAAATTTGCTTTCACCGACTCTTTTCAGCTAGAACTCAAATGCCGGACAAAAATGATACCTACCGTTGAATATTTTTTTCTTGGTTTCAACCAAAAACGCTGATTTACACAAATAGTGATCTTTTTAAGAAATGGCATAAGGATACTACATTTCGGGTCATGTCGTTGTGTCAGTAGGGGCCGGCACCACGTATCGACGAAAGGGCATCACAATGCCGATGCACGCGGCAGGTTACTGAATGAAGAAATCAAAAAGCGACTGTTTTTCAGTTCTCGCAACACATTGTAACAGACACGAAAGGCACGGACAAGAAGAGAAGAAAGAGAGGACGAAGAAAACGAGGAGTTAGAGAGGCCGGGCTGCGCTACGATCACGCTACCATCATCGTCCAATTCTCCTGTAAATAAAACCATTTCTTCGCAACTCCTCGTAACAGTTGTGGTGAAAGGTGCTGCGTAATCGACACCCGAAGACGGAGGCTGAACCACAAGTTCTTCGACGGAGCCGTCGCCTTGCTGGACTCCCACCGAATCTACCGGAGTTGAATATGTCCCACGACGCAGACGAACAGCGGCCCATTCCGACTGCTGCCCCAAGTTCTGCTCTGCAACTGAGAGATGCGCGTCCCTTCGCCGGAAGATCGGACGAAGACGTCGAGGAATGGCTCATCCATTATCACCGGGTGAGTGCCGCCAACAGGTGGAACAGCGCTTCTCAGCTTTCGAACGTCGCGTTCTTTCTAACCGATACTTCATTGGTGTGGTTCGACAACCACGAGGAAACATTCACAACATGGGGAAGATCTGTTTCGGAAATCAAAGAGCGATTCGGTGACTCCGCGACGAAAAAGAAAAGGGCAGAACAGACGCTACTGCAACGTGCGCAAGTACCAGGCGAAACCTGCACGACCTACATTGAGGCAGTAATAAAGCTGTGTAGGATGGTGGACTCTGGAATGTCCGAGGAAGACAAAGTCGGGCACATCCTAAAAGGAATTGCCGAGGATGTTTACAATTTCCTCATTGCAAAAGACAGCCTGGCTTCCGTCGCTTACATCATTCGGCACTGTCGTACTTTCGAGCAACTAAAGACGAGGCGCATAACGCCGAAGTTTGGCAGGCTAGCCAATGTAACGACAGTTGCAAGCGTGGACAGCAACCAGCCCCTTGATCTTGAATCAACGATCCGACAAATAGTTCGGAAAGAACTCAGCCTGCACGCGCAAGTGACATATCCAGGCACTCGTAGCTTCCGCCTACCACCAGATTTTGAGCCAAACGTGGCATCCTTCTCCCCGTATCCTGCGGCAAGGGGCACTGAGGATTATGAACTCGCGCCCCGACAGCAGTCACGTCTCTACGACAGAGGCCCTACTTATGGCGCTCGGCCACAACAAGAGCAGCCGCGTTTTTACCCCCGAGGCCCTGCGACTTCTGTCAGGCCAAGGCAAGAACAGCACCGACCCTACTACCACGACGCGACTTATGAAAGATATAACGGATTTCAGCAAGCAGCAGAGACACGTTATCCACATGACCACGAACTTTCTCGCCGCCCGCAGCCGTCTACCATTCGTTTCGAGGTAGACGCTGTGAACCGCGACCCTCCCGTGTGCTACAACTGTCGTTCCACAGGCCATATAGTTCGGTATTGTCGCCAAGCCCGTCAATCACGTAGGACACCACCGATGTTCTCGCCACCCAGAACCCGTACTTCATATGACCTGCGGACGACCGATTTGCTTCCAAGGGATCACTTCTCACACGAGACCAGACGCAGCGATTCGCCAGCATCTGAGCAGAGTTTCACGCCTCCAAATAGCCGTCCCCGTCGCTCTGCGTCCCCTCGGCGCCGTTCTTCCTGACCGCCCCCGGGAAACTAGCATCCGCGGCCAGTGGATGTGTGGTCGCCGGACGGTCTTTGCAAGAAATACCTCTGCCTGTTGTGATGTTCAAAAACACAGTGAATGTCTCGATTGACGGAATACCGACCATGGCGTTAGTTGATACTGGGGCGACTGTGTCTGTGATGAGCCTCGCTTTGAAAAACCGGCAAGGCCACAAACTTATGTTTTCTTGGAACGACGGTATTACCTTTCGTGGAGTAGGCGGCGAGTGGTTTCATCCCCTTGGTGTTTGTGCTGTGAGTGTTTTGTTGGCTGGGAAAGTGTTTGCGTCGGAATTCCCTGTTCTTTCTCGTTGTTCGCACGACGTTATTCTTGGTATCGATTTTCTTGAACAGTGCGGCGCTTCCGTGGACTGTGGTTGTGGCGAAATCTCATTGAACAAGTTATTTATATCAGCACATTCTGAACAAAGCTTGGGTAGTGAAGACAAGGACACAGACACAGTCAGTGTTCTTGATGAAGTGATTGTACCATCGTGGTGCCTGACGCCCGTTCGTGTTTCTACAACTACTGTTGATACTGATTGTGTTGACCTTGTAGTTAGGCCTCTCCGCATAAACGGTGCTAAAAATATACTTGTGCCCTGCTCTGTCGTGTGACTGACGAAAGGAGTCGCCACATTGTGGGCGCTGAACTCTTCCGCCACGCCGGTTGTCCTTCCTCGCGGTATGAAAATCGCTCTTTTCGATGAAGCCGCATGTACTTCAATAGCGGCACTAACTACGGACGTTTCTACAGCTTACTTTCCTTGCGATAATCGCCATTCTGAAGAGCTAATGCTTGGCATGATCAGCAAGGCTCTCGGTACATCGGAACGGCAAGCACTGGTACAAGTCCTTGCCAGGCATGAGGCCGAATTTGATTTCACGCATGGAGATGCACCCCTTCATTTACCGTCATACCGCGTCCTGCGCTCGTCACAGAATAGATACTGGCTCAGCACACCCCATCCGCCAGAAGCCCTACCGAGTGCCATCGTCGGAGCGCAAAGTTATTGCCGAGCAAGTCAAGGAGATGATGAACAAAAGTGTCGTTCAAGAGTAATCTAGTCCATGGGCAGCCCCAGTAATCCTGGTCCGAAAAAAAGATGGCTCCTGGAGATTCTGCGTGGATTACAGACATCTAAACGCAGTGACGAAGAAGGATGTCTATCCACTACCGCGAATCGATGACGTCAGTGATTGCTTACACGCTGCTTCGTACTTCTCAACACTTGATTTGCGATTGGGGTACTGGCAAATACCTATGGACCCTGCCGACAAGGAACAGATCGCTTTCGTGACTCCAGATGGCTGGCCTATTCGAATTTAATGTTATGCCTTTTGGCCTTTGCAATGCTCCTGCCACCTTTGAAAGATTCATGGACACAGTACTACGCGGTCTAAAGTGGGAGATATGCATGTGTTACCTCGATGATGTTGTAATCTTTAATAATAATAATATAATATTTGGGGTTTTACGTGCCAAAACCACTTTCTGATTATGAGGCACGCCGTAGTGGAGGACTCCGGAAATTTTGACCACCTGGGGTTCTTTAACGTGCACCTAAATCTAAGCACACGGGTGTTTTCGCATTTCGCCCCTATCGAAATGCGGCCGCCGTGGCCAGGATTCGATCCCGCGACCTCGTGCTCAGCAGCCCAACACCATAGCCACTGAGCAACCACGGCGGGTATGTTGTAATCTTTGGCCGCACGTTTGAAGAACATAACGAACGCCTCAGCCTCGTTCTCGACTGCATTGAGAAAGCTGGACTGGTCCTAAACTCAAAAAAGTGTCGGTTCGACGAACGTCAAACACTGGTCCTGGGACACTTAGTCGACAAGGATGGCGTCAGACCCGATCCTCGTAAGATTGAAGCAGTGAGCTCCTTCAAGCCACCGCAGTCAACACGAGAACTCCGCTCAATCATAGGCCTATGTTCGTATTTTCGTCGTTTTCTTCCCCGGTTTGCCGACATCGTTTACCCGTTGACAAGTATTTTGCGACAAAATGCATCCTTCAATTGGACGCCAGAGTGTGACGCATCATTCTCTCAACTGAAGTTTATACTAACGTCAGCACTCCTCTTGCGTCACTTCGATCCATCTTGCCCGACTGAAGTTCACACTGATGCGAGGGGAATCGGGATAGGAGCGGTGCTTGTACAACGTCACAGTGGTGCAGAACAGGTTGTCGCATATGCCAGCCGTTGTCTGAGCAAATCTGAACGCAATTATACGGTCACGGAACAGGAATGCCTGGCAGCCGTTTTCGCCGTACAAAAGTTTCGATGTTATCTTTACGGTAGACCATTCAAGATTATCAACGACCATCATTCTTTATGCTGGCTGGTCGGTTTGCGTGATCCCTCTGGTCGCCTCGCACGTTAGGCGCTGCGCCTCCAGGAATACGACTTTGTGGGTACAAGAGTGGCCGTCGTCACGCTGACGCAGACTGCTTCTCTCGGATTCCTCTTGCGACTACCGACTGCGATGCTGAGAATTTTGACGACTGTCTCGCTGCTGTTACTCCTACGTTCCCTGACGCGGCAGACTTTCAGCGAGAACAACGGGATGATGTTACCCTTGATCCGCTTTTTGTCGCCGCCCGTACTTCTAAAGGCAGCGGTCGCTTTACTGTCCGTGATAAATTGCTGTACAAAACTAATTACTCCGGGCATGGAGCGCGTTTTCTGCTTCTTGTCCCCGAGAGTCTCCGCTCCGAGGTTCTACGCGCCATGGATGACGATGTGACATCCGGCCATTTCGGCTTCGTACGAACGCTGCACCGCACGCAGGAGCGCTTTTACTGGCCCAAGATGTACGAAGCAACCAAGCGCTATGTCGCTATGTCGCTAGTTGTGAAACGTGCCAACGTCACAAGCGACCGACCACCGCAGCCCCGGGTCCCCTTCGGCCATTGACACCGCCCAGTACGCCGTTCGAGCAAGTAGGCATTGACCTTCGGGGTCCATTCCCGCCATCTAACAACAGGAACCGCTGGATAATTGTCTGCGTAGACCATCTTACATGGTATGCAGAAACTGCAGCCATACCGTCTTCCACCGCTGCTTGCGTGGCGGCCTTCCTTCTCCGTTCCGTGGTCCTTCGTCATGGCCCACCACGTGTCATCATCAGCGACCGTGGTCACCGTGGTCGCCAGTTCACGGCTGATGCCATTGAAGAGTTACTTCGTTTGTGCACTTCACAGTTCCGTCATTCCATGCCATATCATCCACAGACCAATGGCCTCGTTGAAAGGACAAACAGAACGCTGACTAACATGCTTGCTATGTACGTCTCCTCCAATCATAAGAACTGGGACGACGTGCTACCCTTCATCACTTATGCATACAACACTGCGAAGCACGAAACCACGAATTATAGCCCATTTTACCTCCTGTATGCAAGGTTACTGCGAAGCCCTCTGGACACTTTCCTACCCTTCGTTCTGCACAGTGATGATTCTGTATCGAAGACTTTGTGTCTCGCTGAAGAAGCGCGTCGAATAGCTCGTCTTCGTACTCTGGCCTCGCAAAGTCATTCGAAAGAGCGATACGACGACCGTCACGTACAAGTATCGCTGCAAAAAGGTGACTTATTCCTCCTTTGGACACCGCAACGCAAGCGTGGATTGTACCAAAAGTTCTTGTCACAATATTCAGGCCCATTTCTAGTTGTGGACCACCTGAGCGAACTCACTTACGTCATAGCTCGCCTCCTGTGCAATGGTCGGCGATCAAGCAGAACTCAGCTGACTCATATTGCTCGCCTGAAGCCTTTCTACCCTGCTTGTACATCCTGACTCGCCCCACGGGCTTCGTCTGCTTGCGGGGAAATTTAACAGATACGAAAAGCACGGACAGGAAGAGAAGAAAGAGAGGACGAAGAAAACGAGGAGTTAGAGAGGCCGGGCTGCACTACGATCACGCTACCATCATCGTCCAATTCTCCTGTAAATAAAACCATTTCTTCGCAACTCCTCGTAACAATATTGTACACAGCACACTAGGCAGCCACCACCATGACATTTTATTTTTGACAACTGCGACACCAAATGGCGGACTGATATACTTCCTAAAGGGGTTTAACTTTATTTTTTCATCGCAGAACCGCAAGCACAGGTTGCGTCGCGCGTATACCGCAGCCACGTACTGTGGCCGCACTCCTTTTCCTCTAACAATGTGGCCCCCGGCGGCTTCACGCGCTCCCGTAGGTGGCGGATTGGACTGTCACTCCAGAAGTTTAAATACACAACCTCTTTGCATAGAAACGACGGCATGATTGTTAACATATTGTTGGCTTGGATATGTTTGGCACGAGGCCCAAGACCCTGTGTTCTAACACGTTCTTATGTTTGCGTTCGCGTCTCTGTCTTGAAGGGACTCACACCGTGACATGCTACAATGGTGCTTGCGTTGGGCGTATGTAAGGCGAAAAACGCGGTTCTAAAATGTCTGTTCACTAACTTGTGCAGTAAACCCATGTTTATAGTATTCGCGCAGTATAGTAGTAGTATAGTAAGAGTCACGAGTATGGCATCCGTAACCGCAAGTGCTACGTTATGGTCGTAACTTGTCGGGACAGCGTAGATGTAATCCACAGACCCTGCCACTAAGGAATACGTGGCTAGGCATGGCTGATGAATAAGTAATTGCGAAGGTTGGTTTTCAGTAAAGGTTTGTTACCAAGAACGGTGGGAGCTTATACTGCCGCAAAGGACGGATGCTGGGCGGTGACTCGAATCATTTACTCGGCACATCACACATCTACACTGGAATTCAACTGGTTTCGCCAACTCTTGCTTATATTCTCTCGCCTCTAAGCTGCGACTTCGCCTGCCACCCAGGCCCCAGCTTTTCCTCTTTGTCCCCCGCTTCTTTCCCAGTCTGCTGAGACGTGCTTCCACTGAGTCTTGCTCCTCCTTTTTCTCAATAAATAAAGGCATTCATCCATGCATGCCTAGGTTACTGCAGAAAATAGCGTGTCTTTATCTCCATAACCACCCCGTCTCTCACCTGGACTCTCCCATCGCAAAACAAAGTTGCTGTGTTCCAAATGGCTGGGCGTCACATATACAATTTTCTAGGAAAGGCCAGTAGCACGGCGGGCAATTTTCGGTGGGTGACGAGACATTATATAGAACACCTTCTCTGCCATATCCACACTCAGTGCTTTGCTTCGTGAGCTACTATTAGCCGCTACGACGATGTACGAAATGAAAGAAACCTAGCTGGGCTGGTCGCGCGCAGCTCTTTTTGGATTCGTGATGCGTCGGTTTAAAATAATAATATTTCTTATCTAAGCCTAAATGATAGCGATATAGGCGAGGTGAGTTACGGTAGCTAGTTGGCTTGGACTAACGACGCTCTTCAAGCAGCACTTTCGTCTTATGCGTGTTTGCGAACGGGAATGAAAGACAGGAGGGTAACACGCCTTCCTGAAATGAAACATTCGGAATGACCCTTTCTTTGGCGGTTGGACATATGTCGAGGGTGCCCAATACGAACAATCTGCAAGTCTGTATTACCTTGCAAAGGGGAACTCAGATGAAACGCTGTCAAACAGATAGGCTTTTAATTATCGTAAGTAGATCTTTATTGGAATTCTTTACAATGAAGTGAAAGCCGACTAATAAGCATGTAAATTTTCTTTGTCAATAAAACATCTTGTTAGTAAAAGGTTGCTGTGCTTTACAGCCCCCTAAATTAAAACGTAAGTTATGGAAAATAAATTGGTGTGGTTAATGTGTAAACGCATACGCAAGAAAAGGCCTAGTCCATTTCCCAGTATTCTCTCAATGAAGATGGAGCACCTCTATACTCTCACGTTGTAGTGATGTGAAGAACAAAACACTTCCAAAAGAGTCAGTCACGAATGTTACTCATTATAAGATGAGCTTGCGCTGGAAAAGAAAATAACACTCAAAGATACCGATGGCTGCGCGCAAAGTGCTTCCTCTGATTCCGATCTACGGATCAAGGCGTCGGTTCGTCAGATTGGAATGCTCGTACATCGCAGCGCAATCTCGGGTCGGCAAATGTGATGGAGAATGTACGCCAGTATTCGCTTCACGCGCGCAATCTGATAAGATAGCGCTCTTTCGCTATTGAATCCGTGCCAACATACTGGATATTATAAACACATGCAGGCGCATCTTGAGCTAACTGATAACTTTGGAACTGTGGTTAGACGCTAACCCCCCCCCCCCTTAAAAGAAGGAACACAGTTGCTTTCAATATTAGCTGAAACATAGTGCTGGTGGTATAAAAAGGGCCCACAACACTGCACAGCGGCGCCGATTGACATACAGGAAATTCAAGAGCGAACCACTTTACAATTACTGGTATTTATCAAACCAGCATATCGTGGTTTATTGTAGCCCTGTATTCCAGGGGCCAGTTCCAACACGGGTACTGTGTCGGAGCTCATATTTCATGTCAGCATTATTTGTCACAAAATCAAAGCATTTTTTCTTTAGATCTTAACATTAGACAGCCAAAATACATGCAGCGAAACCCTCACCTTAATATTTCAGTACTTTTCGTTCTAACGTACATATCCGTGCTGATCCATATGTTACAAAGTGCTGAAAATGTACCCAATGCTTTCCTCCAGGAAGCTGTTTTTATTCCTTATGATGCCAGGAAACCGAGTCTGATGCCACCAACGCTCAGAAACCTAGTCGGGAGCGCGCACAATGTTCTCGCACACCTTGTGGGATGTACCGTAGCGCTGAGGTGCTTCTTGTATAATGTATGAGAATCGGTTGTAAAGACAGACGTGCAAGGTTGGGTCATGTGCTTAAGCTCATGAAGTTGATTTGTGCCAAGATAACCTGTCCAAACTTTCAAACTTACTTTATAAGAAGTCTACAGCACCATCAATATGCCGGCTGCTTTTAACTGCACAAAACAAAACCATTCGAATGATGCAAACAATGTTAACATCATTTTATCATTCAAGTGTTCAGATTGGTAACCTCTAGATGCGGAGTAAGTTGAGAAGTTGTTTGCGTAATTAACAAAGCTACGTAATTAAATTTTCAGTAAGGGTTTTTACGTGGTTAAAGAAAATGAGCAGTTTGGAGCCCGTCCTCGAGATTAAGCAGCCAAACGAACAAATTTCGACTAAATATGCTTCTGTAAGAGCAATGCGAACAAAAATTTTCCAAGTAAACACTCTTGGAAGACGTAACTGACGCAGAAAAAGAACATCTGTGAAGTCAAAGAAAGAACAGCACTTCACGACGGGACACACACAGGGGGAACCACACACAAACTGCGCTAACATTAAGTGCTGTTCTTAATGTGATAATGAAGCAACTAGCCCGTCAGTCTTTCCTTCCAAACCTGTAAAGTCAACCTGACCACATCTAGCCTTTTGTGGTGCTGTCATCAATAGTATGGCCCCGTGAACATGTTCCCCATGGTCACATAGTCGCGTTCCATTTTTATTCACGCTGCTTTCTCGAAGGCAAGCATTTTAAAGTTTTAGTGTCAATACGGCAGTGAACGTGTGCCGCCGAAAGCTTGCTTGGTCGCAGAAGCGATGCATGACGGAATGATGGTGCAGATTTAGCGTGTCGTCGGCATCAAGACAGTGCACTGCCGCCGAGCGAAGGAAGATAACGAAAGGGAACAGCTTGGTAGCTGCTCAGGAAGCCGTGCCGATGGTGGCGGTGCCATCATGACAAAATCTGAGGCGGCGATATTGACGGCTGAGGCGATTTTTTTTCTTTTATTCTTTTATTACTTTTTTTACAACGAAGTCGTTAAGAGTATATGCTTTAACTCGGGCCCAATTCCGACGTGGCCTATTCACGTAAATGTAAAACGCCGAAACGATTTTCTGAGATAACCCCTGGGCCGATTTTAATAAATTTTGCTGGATTCGGGAGAGAAAGGTAAATTCTAGTGACTATTAGAAGCGCAAATTTCTATTTAGGGCATGAATTCTGGTAAAAGATTTTCAAAAATTCAAAAGTGCGGAAAATACAGAAGCACGAAGTTTACAAATTAATAACTCCGCATCAAGAACTGATATCGCGGTTATGTAAACAGAATCCTTTAGACAATTCAAAGCGGACAAATCCAATATGCCGATTTATATCTTACGTGAAGTCGTTACGTTGTGAACAAGGGTTGTGGAAAAGCTGCATTTCCACATTACTAAATTTTTTTAGATTCATGCGTATTATATCAATTTTGTCCGCTTTAGATGTGCTGTTAGATGCAATGTACAGAATTGTGATATCAGTTTTGATTGCCGAAAGACAGAGTTGTAAAGTTGGTTTCATTTTCTGAAAATTTGTGATTTTTGCCAATTTTGAATAAACAAATGATGACCCAAATAAAAGATTTTAAACCAACAGTCACTAGATTTTAAGTATTTCTTTCAAGTGCAACAAACCTTGTAAAATTTGATGCAGTGGTTGTGGAGAAAAACGAGTTCTCCTTTTACATGTATTTATATAGGACCACCAGAGCTAAATGTTCCTCTTAAGGGCTACTTTCCCCACTATCGCGTCCGCGTATAGAGCAAAATCCCGAAGATAGCATAATACCGGCCTGACCCGCAGCAGAGGTGCAGCAAACGTTCAGCTCTCCCCATACGTGGGCTGATCCCGAATGTAACGCCATGCCAGGCCGACCAGCGGCGGAGGTGAAGCAGGCATTAAGCACTCCCCATACGTGGGCCGATCCCGAAGACAGTGCAACGCGGTGCCGACAGACGGCGGAGGTGCAGTTCGCCATTAAGGGGCCCACATACACAGCTTTGCGGGTCGTATTTCTTCAGAGAGTGGGAGGGCACTGAGATTTTTTACTTATCAAACATCAGGTCATCGACGGCGAAACTAGGGACACCAAAGCCGTCCTCGGGCTCCACCTAGAAAGCGCCTTCGACAAAGTTACGCACTCTGCCATCCTCGCGCAGGTATCGCATCTAAACCTAGGCGAGAGGTCGTACGAATATTTCAAAGGCATCCTCACCGGCAGATGGCGGAGCTCAGACTCGGCGACCTGAAGACGGACGAGAAGACATTAGGGAGCCAAGGCACTTCCCAAGGCTCCGTCATCTCACCCATGCTATTTATTCTTGCTATGATTCAAGTTGCCAAAAGACTACGCCAGCTTGAAGGACTGAAGCACACGATATACGCGGACGACATTACGCTGTGGGTGGACGGGGGCAGTGATGCCCGCACAAAATCCACGCCACAGACGGCAGTCGACACGATCGAAGAAAGCTTGGAAGGTACGGGACTGCGTTGCTCCCCAAGTAAGTTGGAGCTCCTGCTTTACCAACCGATCAAAACGCACAGAATCAAGAAGCAAAGGAAACACGAAAAGATCAAGATCCGCACCAGGGATGGTAACACAATACCGACGGTCAGCAAGATCCGAGTCCTGGGCATGACGATCGAAGCGCTCGGCAGGAACGGAGACACCATCACCCTCAGCATGGGTGAGGCGTCCAATGCCAGCAGACTGCTCAAGCGCGTTACCACCAAGAAGGGAGTCATGAAGGAGGAAAACTTCATCATGCTTATACACTCCTTCGTACTCTGCCAGTGTACGTGGCAGCCTTCCACAAGTGGGTGAAAAGCGAAAAGAACAAGCTAGACATCCTAATCCGGAGGGCTTACAAGACACCCCTCGGTCTACTTGAAACTACCAACATGAAACGTCTCCTCCAGCTGGGCATACACAACACGCTCGACGAGGTCATCGAAGCGCAAAGAGCCGCTCAGTTGGAAAGATTGTCATCAACAAAGGCCGGCAGAAAGATCCTGTGCAGTCTAGGCATCGGTTATCATGAACAGCAGGGACAAAAATGCCCCGTCCCCGACCACGTACGATGAAATGCGCGGGTTGACCCCTTTCCGAAGAGCATGCATCCGGAATTCAACGAAGGCAGAAGACGCGCTATAGCCAAGGCACTAACAGACCTGCACGCGAAAGACACCGGTGCCAGATACGTGGATGCAGCCGAATATGCCGGCCGCAACTGCTTCGCGATCGCGGTCGTCGACTCCGTGCGGGCGACTGCCAGCACATCGAGCAAGCAAGTGGAGGAAGCAGAAGAAATAGCCATCGCCCTGGCCATCGTAACCCGAGAATGCCACATGATCCTCAGCGACTCCAGACAGGCGGTGAGGAACTACGCCAAAGGAAGAATTGCCCCAACGTCGGCACGCGTCCTGCTCCGACAGGCATACCGCGACAAGAGGACTCGAATCAAGTGGTTCCCGGAGCACGCAGGACAAGCGTCGGAGAAGCATGCCAATCGCAACGAAACGGCACACGCCCGAGCGCGAGGATTAACCGACCGCGCCCAAGGCAATGGCTGCCCGCTGTGTTTCAGCGCCAAAGACCGGATGACCACCTATAACGAACTGACCAAGGCTTTCGGCTGCCCCGTAGACTTCTCCCGCCGCCCTGCAAAGGGCTCAGCAGGTCGCAGGCCGTGCTGTTCAGGTAACTACAAACGAGAACACTTCCAAGCCCGGCGCTATTGCATAGGATGTAACCAGAATCGCACCACCATGACAAGTGCAGAGCGTGCTGCAGGGAGAAGGCCACGTTCGAGCACATGCTATGGGATTGCTCCAAACATCCAAGCCAAGCTAACTCAGGACATATACCGCCGCAGCTTGAGGAAGCAACGTGGAGCGAAGACCAAGAAATACAACTACAGGCCGTCGAGCAGGTCATCGAGGCGATGGCTAGGCAGGAGCCTGGTGAGCCGGCAACGGCGAGCGGGGATCCTCGCAGAGCACCCGCTGTAAGAGTCGGCAGTCGTAGCCGTAGGGAGGACCTTGTGGCGACAGGACTAGGCGAGCAGGATTTATTTACATATTAACATTTTAAGGAAGATACATTGGCAGTTTAGCGCGACTCCCATATGGAGCCCGCAAGACTATCGTACAGCAAACAGCTTACGAGCACACAGCTCACTAGTACATTTCTAGCATGACAACGAGCACTCAGCTCCCGACGACGAGCACGCTCTAGCAGCCAGTAAACGCTGCTTATAAGCTCTCCGCTCGACGTCATAGTTCGATGTCCCCGTGGACCAGCCCTTCTGGCGGAGGGCTCACAAACACGTGTCGCACACACGCACAGGGGAAAAGGGTGCGGAGCCGACGTCAGAGGGCTTCGTAGAACTCTGCTTTGTCTCGGGTGGCGCAGCCGAGCACCACATTCCTGAGTTGACCGCGCGCCACGTGGCTGCCGGTCATCCGCAGTTCTCTGAAGTGCGCCCTGTCTGGTGGGATTGGAACAGGTGCTGCGGGCTGAAAGCTGGCACGTTGCCACCCCGTACGGCCATTCCTAACACCACCACGATGACGACGTAGGTCACGTCCGAAGCGCGCCTTCGC
The DNA here is from genome assembly GCF_050947875.1 of Dermacentor variabilis. NCBI lineage: Eukaryota > Metazoa > Arthropoda > Arachnida > Ixodida > Ixodidae > Dermacentor > Dermacentor variabilis. The sequence goes on from NC_134568.1 coordinate 92,029,605, forward strand.
GCTTTACTGCAGGCTCAATAAACGTTTTCCCAATCTAATCCAATTACTTATCCGCGTTTAGATATAGAATAGAATAGTTTAGAATAGAAACAAGAAGCAGGTATGCATAGAAAATCTGAGGTGGCGGCGGCAGGTCGTAGCGCAGAAGTTAGCATGCCCAGCCCCTCCAGGTACTTACATCTGCATTGACATGGGTTCGTGGTAGTGATAGCGACCACAGCTCTACTTTTTCTGCGCGCGATAGCCATTGTGGCAGCACGCGCAGAACTGGCAGAACTTTCGAAGTTAATCAACAAGCGTAAGACAGCTGACATAACGAAATATAATATGGATAGAATTGAACATGCTCTCAGGAACGGAAGAAGCCTAAAAACAGTAAAGAAACTAGGAATTGGCAAGAATCAGATGTATGCGTTAAGAGACAAAGCCGGCAATATCATTACTAATATGGATGAGATAGTTCAAGTGGCTGAGGAGTTCTATAGATATTTATACAGTACCAGTGGCACCCACGACGATAATGGAAGAGAAAATAGTCTAGACGAATTCGAAATCCCAAAGGTAATGCCGGAAGAAGTAAAGAAAGCCTTGGGAGATATGCAAAGGGGGAAGGCAGCTGGGGAGGACCAGGTAACAGCAGATTTGTTAAAGGATGGTAGACAGATTGTTCTAGAGAAACTGGCCACCCTGTATACGCAATGCCTCATGACCTCGAGCGTACCGGAATCTTGGAAGAACGCTAACATAATCCTAATCCATAAGAAAGCGGACGCCAAAGACTTGAAAAATTATAGACCGATCAGCTTACTGTCCGTTGCGTACAAACTATTTACTAAGGTAATTGCATATAGAATCAGGAGCACCTTAGACTTCTGTCACGAAAGGACCAGGCAGGATTCCGTAAAGGCCACTCAACAATAGATCATATTCACACTATCAATCAGGTGATAGAGAAATGCGCGGAATATAACCAACCCTTATATATAGCTTTCATTGATTACGAGAAAGCGTTTGATTCTGTCGAAACCTCAGCAGTCATGGAGGCATTACGGAATCAGGGTGTAGACGAGCCGTATGTAAAAATACTGAAAGATATCTATAGCGGCTCCACAGCCACCATAGTCCTTCATAAAGCAAGCAACAAAATCCAAATAAAGAAAGGCGTCAGGCAGGGAGATACTATATCTCCAATGCTATTCACAGCGTGTTTACAGGAGGTATTCAGAGACCTGGATTGGGAAGAATTGGGGATAAAGGTTAATGGAGAATACCTTAGTAACTTGCGATTCGCTGATGATATTGCCTTGCATAGTAACTCAGGGGACCAATTGCAATGCATGCTCACTGACCTGGAGAGGCAAAGCAGAAGAGTGGGTCTAAAAATTAATTTGCAGAAAACTAAAGTAATGCTTAACAGTCTCGGAAGAGAACAGCAATTTACAATAGGCCGCGAGGCACTGGAAGTCGTGAGGGAATACATCTACTTAGGGCACGTAGTGACGGCGGATCCGGATCATGAGGCGGAAATAATCAGAGGAATAAGAATGGGCTGGGGTGCATTTGGCAGGCATTCTCAGATCATGAACAGCAGGTTGCCATTATCCCTCAAGAGAAAAGTATATAATAGCTGTGTCTTACCAGTACTCACCTACGGGGCAGAAACCTGGAGGCTTACGAAAAGGGTTCTACTCAAATTGAGGACGACGCAACGAGCTATGGAAAGAAGAATGATAGGTGTAACGTTAAGGGATAAGAAAAGAGCAGATTGGGTGAGGGAACAAACGCGAGTTAATGACATCTTAGTTGAAATCAAGAAAAAGAAATGGGCATGGGCAGGACATGTATTGAGGAGGGAAGATAACCGATGGTCATTAAGGGTTACGGACTGGATACCAAGGGAAGGGAAGCGTAGCAGGGGGCGGCAGAAAGTTAGGTGGGCGGATGAGATTAAGAAGTTTGCAGGCACGGCATGGCCACAATTAGTACATGACCGGGGTTGTTGGAGAAGTATGGGTGAGACCTTTGCCCTGCAGTGGGCGTAGCCATGCTGATGATGATTATGATGAGCCATTGTGAAACTAAGGATGTAGTTAGCATGCCCAGCCGTAACTGCTGCAAATTGCAGCAGTTACGAGTGGTGGAACCCCGCTGGGGCTGATAGTGAAGAAAGCTTCCTTTCTCTGCGCACTCTCGCGATGGTGAAGCTAAAATGAGGAGGAGGCCTGACGGACGCAACGTTGATGGCCACCATAACAGAATGGATGGACCACCTGCGGATAGGACGAAGCACACCAAGTTTTTAGCACTTGGCCTGGAGTCAAGCGCTACAATGGCTAGTATGGCCTCACGGAGATGATAGACCGAACTGCTTCGCACTGCTAACACTGGACTGATACTAAGAAAATACTCCGTTCGCAGACACCACGCTACACTGAAATTAGCAAAACAAAATCAGTTTATAAACTGACAGTGTCAATTATCTGGTGTCCTTATTGTGCGTGTGAATGGCATAAAGGTCCTCGCAATGAAATGGTAGTATCTTTGTTTTTGCTGCAGTTGCACACAAACAAACTTCGTTGAAGTGATCGGACAGCAATCTACCAGCAGGGAAGACCAACCCGCAAATTAAAAATAATTGCTGGTTTCAGATCTTCCAATGTACTTTGCGCTCAGCTACTATCTGTAATATTTTTTTTTCTTTTTGTGCTCTTATAAAGAGGAAAACTCCACATTTCTACAATATCAACAACAGTACACAAAATAGACTGGCTTTGAAGCTGTGACCACGCACCGCACTTTTCTACATTCAGCACATGTAGTATTGGGGCAACGCGTTTGAGCAAAATGATTAGGTTTTCGGTGAAAGCGCTGTGACAGGCGGGAAGAAATCGTTGTCATGCCCGGTCTAAATAATACCATCTGAAATCTTATTTACCTAACATATTTTTTGAGAAATCATTATAACCCTTTATACGTTTGCTTCGTATGAGTTATGTACTAGCTTGCCTCGTCAATCTCAAAAATGTATTGTCTTTGTGGGAAAGGCTTACGTGAAAAACGGCCCAACATAACAGTAAAACATCCAGCATGGTTTCTATCCAGATGATTGACGAAATTCTGCACTGAGAACGTGTGAACTAGCGTGCGATTGAAAGTTGAATTATGATCGTTGTAAGCTTGTGTTGCGTCTAGCACGAGCGAGTAGTGTTAGAGATGTCATTGGTGTGAAAATGGTCAGCTCGGTCTGCGATTTGTTTTTGTGGATCTCCACATTGAACGTCGCAGTCGTCACGATGAGAGCGCACCCATGACATCATTAGCTCAGTGGGCTGGGAAGGCTCGAGTGGTAGCTCACCTTGAGGGATATAGGTAACAAGTATTGGCGTACGTACTTTGCGATGATGAAAAATATGCAGAAACACCACTGGTGTTGTCGAACCATTCGTAAACAGGCCCCCAAATTTCAATTGGCCCACCCCAAACAATAAGTAGGCCCACCCCAAATTTCAAGTTGGCACACCCTCAAATTTAAATTGGCCCACCCTCAAGTTTAAAGTCGGCCACGCCCTATTTTCTTTTTGCCCAGCCTTAAACCTCAAGTTGGCTTAAACCTGAATTTCAATTGGGCCACCCCTAATTTTCAAGTTGGTCCACAGACGAATTTCCATAAATCGTCCTCCAAATTTCGAGCCGACGCATCCCAAAATTTAGGTTGGCCCACCCCCATATCGCCCCCAAATTCAGATTGGCCGACCCCGAGATTGCTCCCACATTTAGGTAGGATCACCCCCAAATATAGATTGGCCCGCCTCCACAACACCACCAAATTTAGATTGGCCCACTCCAATACCACCCGAAAATCTAGGTTGGCTCATCCCCATATCAGCCCCAAACTAACGCTGGCGCAACCCTCGATCACCTCAAATTTAGGATGGCCCACTGCAAATCGCCCACCAACTAAGGTTAGTCCACCCATATTTTACCCTCCAATTCAGCTTGGCCCAGCCGCGCATCACCCCCATGGTTAGGTTAGCCCGACCCCATGTCAGCCCCAAATTTAGGTTGGCCCACCCCCATATCATCCCCATATCCAGGTTCGCCCACCCCCATATCAGCCCCAAACTTAGCCTAGCCCAGCCCTCTATCACCTCAAATTTAGGATGGCCCCCCGCAAATCACTCCCACATTTAGGTTAGCCCACCCCCGTATCACCCCCGATTCAGCTTCACACAGCCCCATATCAGCCCCATGGTTAGGGTGGCCCACCCCCCATATTTCTCCCAAATTTAGGTTCTCCCACCCCCGTATCCTCCCCGAATCCAGGATGGCCCACCCCCCATATTCCCCCAAACTTAGGCTTACCCACCCCTATATCACCTCAAATTTAGGTTGAGCCACCCCCATATCAGCCTCACATTCAGCTTGGCTCACTACCATTTCACCCCAAATTTAGGTTGGGCCACTCCCATATCACTACCACATTCAACTTGACCAATCCCTGTATCACGGCCAAATTTGTGCTGACGCCACTTCCAATTTCAAGTTGGCCACCACACCCCCTTTTATAAAGACCTATGTATTCATATGGGAAATGCGTCAAGTTTTTTGGCGTTACAGACACGATTTCGCACGATTTTGCTACCAGATCACTGGGGCACTCACCAAAGAATGCTTCGCATTAAAAGCAACTGCACCGAACGAGTGACGCCTTATGTTGATCCTAAATACTGACGGCTAGCCAAGCTAGCTTCTCTGTAGAGCGACCGGGAGAGACACAGCACGGGACATTTATTCAAATTGTTTTAGAGCGCAGCTCTTTGGCGTCCGTTCCTGGGTTTCGCGTCGTCGTCGGCGTCGTCGTCGGCGTTGTCGTCGGCCTCGTAACCAGCTCCGCCCCCCTTTCATCCCCCCAGCGCTAGCAGTGACCGACTGATACCGCTGGATGCCGCTGTCGCCGCTAGAGAGTCAAGATAACGTGACTGCATAGAACACCGTCGCCGCCATGCAGAAAGAGGAGGAAAGGGTCCCCCCCCCCCCTGTTCTTGTGTGGCGGATAGGGTGCTCTTCAGTTGCATCAGTCAGTCGCTGCTATCTCTTCCCTCCTCCCTTTATCGTGTTGTCCGCTTGCTGCGCGCGCTTCTGCCCCCATCGTTTGCCGCTGGGTGTACACGCCGCCCCCCTCCCCCCTCTTCCTGCGAGTCTCCGGTTGTCAAAGCGCCGGCTCGAACTTAATTCCTTTCTTCGCTCCTCCTCCAATGCAACCCCTGTGCGGTGGCAATCAGAGAGCCAGATCGGTGGCGGCGGATCTGTATATGTGCACCGCCCGAGCCGAAATTGCCGCTGCCGTTCGCCCTGTGCGGTGGCAATCAGAGAGCCAGATCGGTGGCGGCTTGACATAAAGACAAACAGCAATTTCCTAACACTTATGCGGGAGAACATCCCGTTCCTCTCGCTCGTAACGCGTCCCACGGCTGTGACAACCTCGCGAGGCACTTGTATAGATCTCGTCTTTGAGAATCAAGCATTGGTGTACCAAGTCGAACATATATCAGTCTATTTCTCCGACCACAAAGCTTCCTTCATGACTGTCAAGAACTGTTAGTGGAGTCTTTGTTAAAGGAATACGTGTGAAAAATAAAAAAAAAATTCTGTGATAGCGCATACATGTGTTGCTCGATTTCTTTGCCTCAATCTATCGAAAAGGTGAAACAGCTTATTTGCTGCGCTCAAATTTCGCATTAGGAAGTAACGTAATCGTCGGTAATTTTTTTTACGGCCACACCTACGGATTCATACCACTTGGCTGTAGGGGACACATTACCAGTAGCTATTAATCCACACACTGCACATCTCCTATTCGGTGCATTTCTTAATTGGATGAATCTTTAGAAATAATTAACGTTCGGGCAGCGACTCAGCTTAGCAGACACTTTGTTCCGCACGAATGTTGCGTAGGAATGGCACTGGCCACCGAGTGGCATTAAAGACATGGGAAAGTCGCAGAAAACGCACCTTCCAGAAGGACGCAATAAGAATGGCCATTTTGTTCTCCCAGGTGCCACGATACAGAGCACGAAAGTTTTTTTTTTTTTTGCGTAGCACAAAGCTTTGCGCAAGCTTCTAGTTATGATGTCCAATGAATAAAACCTTCATAAATGCGATGACCTAACAAATGAACACGACATTGCTGTGTTTTAGGAAGGAAAAATAGAAAACATAATATTTCAAGAGAACGACTGGAAAACCAGAACCGAAAGCAAATCATGAGTTTTGTGTTTCTTCCATCTGGTGGGAGACTATAAAACTAAGTCCTATGCGGCTGTAAAAAAAAACTGCGCCGCTGAAAAACCAGAACCGAAAGCAAATGTTGGGTTTTGTGTTTCTGCCATCTAGTGAGAGACTACAAAACTAGGTCCTATGCGGAAAAAAAAAGAAGGCCGAAGCGAGAATCGAACCGCGGCCACCGCGAAGCGTGACTAAAGGTGCGCGCAATTCTACCGCTCGGCCACGGCTTCCAAGGGTTCGCGCAGGCGTACGAACGTCTTTTTATAGACACCACGTAAATTTTCACGACAGCGTTACAAAAAACGCTTTTGGGAACAGTGTTACGCCGTGTGTGGAGAGTCGAGCTAGGCATCAGTCGAAAGCTGAGTCTCCGGACTACATACGCTGCACTGCGTATTGCGATAGAAGCCGTAGTGTAATCACAGCCGCGGTTCTTGCCTCGAAAATGGAGTACAAATTTTCGTCGTTTCCATAGGCTTCCATTGCTAAATCTTTAACCGCTGTGGGAACAAAATTCTTACGTGCCATAGAGTGATCACTGCACTTGGCTCGTGTGGATTGTCTTCCAGAACACGTCTGTCACCTGCGTTTTTTGATAATCGACCTGCAGCTTTTGTTATTCGCGAAAAACCCGCTCGTTCCATTGAAAACGCGCTAGCTTCGTGCCGGGGCCGCTTGGGGCGCTAGTTGGTACGTGTCCAGAAAAGCTGGATATGAGAGAGAGAGAGAGAGAGTCTTACCAAACAAAACCACCAAATGCACCATCAAATACAAAAACACACACACGAAATCGCGCTTGCAGTGCCGCCTAGGGATGAAATGTAACACGCCAGTAGGCCAAACATCGCTCGAAACGCTCAAGATCATGCAAGCGAAGGTTCGAGGAAGTGGTTCTGATCGCAGCTTCATGCAACTCCTCACGAACGCCTTCTAGCCGTCTCTTTCTCTCTCTCTCCCTTATCTTTTCCCATGAGCTCCAGAAAGAATAAAACTACTGCGCCCCCAATCCACATACGAACAGCCGGCTTCATATGTTACGGTGCGACCTCCGCGTTTTCAAATACTGCGAGCGAATCTCGCACCGGAGGAGAAACAAAGAGAAGGGCCGAAGTGGGCGGTGCAGCCATGCTTCTCTCCGCACGGCTGCTCCCAAAAGAGCGTCGTCTTCCCGGCGCTAACATGCGATGCACCGCATGCGCGCCATCTTGTTCTGCGTAATAAGCGCCGCGGGAAACAGGTGGCGATGATTAACTCGTCTTTTTCCAGGAAGCTCCTTCCTCGCAACGTCGTTTCGAAGGAAAGATAATAAGGCTACCGTCTTGCCAAAACGGGAACAGGATAGCTACAACAGAAAAACTATACGCCAGAAAAAAGCAAGCAAGCGCAATCGCGCTGGCGGGAAAGCCGCGCGCGTCTTCAATCTCCCTGCGGCACGCAGGGCCGCCGCCTTCGTGCGACGGGGCCAGTATATATGCGCGCACGCACGCACGCACTGCGGTCGGCGCGCTCACCGGCAAAGCGGGCTTCACGCGTAAACACGAGCTCTGCGCGCACAAACATACGCATCACAAGGAGCGAAAGATGACGCCGTCTAACGACGAGCTTACGCAAAACCCAAGGAATGGCAACGATTGCACTCTGGTCAACCTGAAACGGACAGCTTGCTTTTTCACGTTTACTAAGATGAGGCCACGAAGCAAATCACAATACACACAAGCAGGGACGGTGTAAGTACGAATAGTGCATGGTCAAGCGCATGACTCCGAAGATGAAACGTCTGCTCGAGACGGAACTATGTCTTGCCGTTGCGTCCCGAAGGCCGGAGCGAATCGCGATCACGCACGAGCAGTCACAATACCTTGGTGGCATTTCACTGTAGATCAGGAGTCAAATAATCTCAAAATCCGCTATACCGTCGTAAACTTCGTATACGAGGCCTTTTACTCAACGAAAAAAAGTGTGAGGGAAAGGCTTTTGTGGATACTGAAAATATTTTAAACAAGTTCAGACGAAGGCACAGTGCCGTAGAGAAGATAGTCTTGCGAACTTTCACCAGAAGTTGAGGCGTCGTTCATTATCCTACAGCTGAGAGGTATCGCAGAGCAATTATCCCAGTCAGCACCCACATAAGACGCGAGCTATTGCGTAGCTATCGAATAACATTTTAAGGCACCATTCGATCGAACAAACCAATGTCTGATGCGTCTTTCCTTGAGGAATGACGTAGTACGTTCAAACCAATTGTCTGGAGCTGCAGCTTCTTGAGACACTAACTATATGTGAATTCAACCCTATAGCGATGTTTTGTATGACTGTTTTCGCTGCAAGTTCGTTCACGAACTTGCGCGCCTTTCCCATATGCACTGCATGCGCGCAGCATAGGCGAAAACGCTGAGCCGCCCGTCATACGTAAACAGTATATCTAAAGAGGCGGGAGCTGACGTGGACTACTAACTCGATGAGCAAGACCTGCGCGCGAATGGTGCAGATCTCTTCGCTCGGGCAAGTTGTGCATCAAGTTCTTAGACAACAGCCTGGTTGTCACTATGAACCTAGTCGACTCTTTCTTTATTGACTTTGTGGAGACCTTCGAGGCAGTGATTCTCGTTTGTAAGGGTCGAATAAATGTCTAAGAATAAGATTAAAAAGAAAAGTCAGAGCATCAGTAACAGAAGCGGCGCCGAAGATACATGCTTGCATAGGCGGCGACAAGGGGGGGGGGCGCTCCGGCCCCCTCCGGAGTTTTCTGGTAGTGGCTGAGCACCCCCCCCCCCTCCCGTGTGAGCACCCCCCCCCCCCGGAAATATGACAACTCTTCGCCTATGCATGCTTGATGAAAGCGCATGACTGTCAGTCGTGACCTTAACAGGCTTATTATGTTTGTTTGTTTGTGTTTTTTCGTATGTTTTTTTAGTCTTTCAACAAACTTCGACTAAAAGCTGGCACACTCATTGGCATCACATTTGCTTTCCTAGAAAAAATAACAGCGGTCTAATAAAGGTTCATCACAAGAGACGACAAGCGCTGGTGGGCGTTCCGTGCCCAATTTTCTCGACAACGAAATGAAGCTGCTGAAACAGAGGCTCAGCTCAGATGGCGCATTACTAATAATAATAATAATAATAATAATAATAATAATAATAATAATAATAATTATTATTATTATTATTATTATTATTATTATTATTATTATTATTATTATTATTATTATTATTATTATTATTAATGTCTAAGTATGACGTCGTGGTTTATGCAATACGTAAGCTATCGTGCTCAGCATAACCTACAAGAAGCTAGTTTATGCATACAGGTGACAATCGTACGCGATAATAGAAAAAAGCTAAAACAAAAACAAATAGAACCTGCCGGCAGCATAACAAAAAGAAAGAAAGCAAGGAAAGGCCAGCCAGCAGTTGCACAAATTGCTATCTGCAGACCGCGCCGCCGTCATTTTGTCGGCCGTTGTAGGTATAGCGGACGCGAACAGGCTGCAGCCATAGGTGCGTACGCATCCCCGGCGCGCCTGGAACGAAAGCGCGCGAGGAACACAGACGCACGCTACTCACGGTGCTTCCTGGCGGCTCGCAGAGACGTGAACGCAGAACCGGAGGGGGCGACAGCAGCCTAGGGGCCGAGCGCCGTCATCTCGGCCCAGCGGCGCCACACAGCTGCATAGGAGGCCGTTCACGTTCAGGAGGGCGGGGTGCCCCTGCACGCTGTATAAAGAAGGCAGAACAGGAGACTGAAGATTACGTGAGCCGCAACTGTGACGCGAAAGCAAGAGAGTACATGAATGCCGACATTGCGGCGTCATTATCACGTAGAAGAAAGTACATTACTTTTTCTTGTAGATTTCTGCGCGCATGCACAATCGACGAGAGCATAAAAAACATAAACACGGACATGTGCGAAACAGCGAAGCGTGTTATGACGAAACATTACCATTTGAAAGCTGAGACGAGCGAAATCATGTCTATTTCGTTTACAAACGTTCTCCGTTAATCGTTACCGGCTACAAGACCTTTTAAGTTACCTCATCGCGACAACCATTGAGTAGATAGAGCCCAGGCACCAGAGACAGGCCGTCGCTACAGTAGTCGGCCCCATGTCCCACCGACCTCCCGCCACTACGTCGTAATACTCTCAGCCACCGTGGCAGAGGTTCAGACGACTGCCAACCATGAATTAATTGCCGCCATCCACATTTACAATCAGGATGTGTTGCGAGCTTCTTGAGCTCAATATTCGCCCTGACCACATTCGTGCCGCACTTAACACACACATGCAAGACCACTCCAAGTCGTCTAAGAGTGGGTATACCCGGTCAACAAAGGATCGAAAGCAATGAGCGTGCTCAGCTCGCTGAGAACATGTGTCGAGCACACCCACACGGTGGCCGGAGGCCCACCGGCCACAGAAGACCCAGGTTGTGTGCCGCAAACAAGGACCCCCGCACCATCGTCCTTTCTCCCTATCATTCTCATCCACGTGCAGATGCATCAATCATTCGCCAGGCATAAACACTTAAATTAGCGAATGACGCTGTACAACACCACCTAGTACGGAGAACAGGGGCCGATTCTCGAACGATCACTTCCGGCGATACTTTCACGAAATTTCGCGCAACTAGCTGGAAAGTGAAAGCATCCCCGAAAGTTATCGTCCGAGATTACCGCCCCAGGACACTTAATATGTCAGGTATTTGGACAGGACTTCGACGACTCTCATACATATCATATAGTGCTGCCCAAAATAACATTCATGAATCCACATGCTGGACCGTTTCCACCTTCAAGCCCTGTGAGGGCTGGACCGCTCCACCCGCGGGGGTCTGCCATAACCTTGTGGCGACTCCTCGTCGCACGTACATACCAGATGCGAAGCGAGCACGACTCACTATGTCGCTCCCTGCTCCCATTTTCCCCCTTTTTCAAGCATCTATTTAAGGCAATGTTTTCTTTGCCAGTTCCCCAAACTTTGAGGGTCCTGCACGATGTGCCATGAAGTATACCAAATATATATGAAGTAAACCAAATATATAATTTTAAGCCACCAAATAAAAGAGACCTCTACTGTGTTCATCTGAACTTTGACGACACGTTACTGGAACAAGTTACAGAGCAAAAGTTCTTGGGCTTACGGCTTACAGAGGACCTTACATGTAATACTCACGTTAAGAAATTAAAAAGTGAGCTATCTCGAGTTACTGGCTGCATGTATAAAAAACAAAATATACTAACCACCTGGTTGAAACAAACATTATACTACTCACTTTTCTATTCAAAACTCAGTTACGGCATTCTAGTATGGGGAACTACGACAACTTCAAACTACAACAAACTAGCCATTTTACAATAGAAAATATTGAAAATGTGTGAAAACTATGCGGGTGACAAACGAGGATTCCGAACAAAACCGCTCTTCATTAAATATAGCATGCTTAAAGCAGATCAAGTTTATTATTTCAAACTACTGCAGTGGATTTATAAAAATAGGCTGCACACAATACCTGTCGACAGTTGCACCTCATACCCAATACGTAGACCACACCATCTAAAGCCCGCCACAAGAACTAATTATGGAAGGCAAACATTGAATTATCAAACGATTAATATATTAAACGGTGATCACTTTAACGTACAATACACACAATCCTTCCACAACTTCAACAATGACTGAAAAACCTATCAGTGGGCAGTGACATTGCATATTCATTTTGAGTAACTTGTGCTCATTCCTGATAACACATGTAACCTTAGTTATGTTACAGATTTTTCTCAGCGCTTGTAAATTATATTCGCCATTGTTTCGGCATTTACATTGTACATCAGTCTAAACCTTCGTTGTTTTCTGAAATGTTTCTATGTACTGATCTATTTACTGTATATGCTATTTATTTTCGGGCCAGTGATTCTATGGTTTTCTTTCCTTGTTGACTTCTGATGTAAGCCAATTTTATATAAGCCAAGTTTTTTATAAGCCAAGTAGCGGCGCCTGCCTATCGAAGCTCGACCGACATTACTTATTGGGTAGCGCGGCGTTGTCGGCGGGCTGCAGGCATCCGGTAGATCATGGCGACCAAGCAGGGGCGAGACGATTCGCTAGTGCGAAACTTGCACTGTTTATTCAAAGGTAATAGAAAGAAAATAAGAAAAGCATGAAGTATGAAGTATCAAGTATGAAGTCTCACAAAGTACATTTCGGAGCCCCTTAAATAGCTCTCTACAAGTGTGGGCGGGATCTTGCTTCCGTCGATGACACGTGACAGGCACGGAGAGAGGGCCCCTCCTCCTGCAATACCGAGCACGGGGAGGAGAAATCGATCCTCTTTTCGACGAATCCGGGGAGAAGGTCGGGTGAATGACCTCTCCGGCGCCGTGGGGTCCGGCCAAGAGAAGGTGGAGGGGATGAGGTCGCCCGTGGGCTCCGGCTCAGAGGGTAGGGTGAATGACCTGTCGCCACGTGGTGTCAGACGCCAACCCTAACACCACCTGGCCACGGGGACGCAGGACAATGGACACCACGACGTCTGCGCTGCAAAGGTCGTCTGCCCGCGGAGGGGGCACTGAAACCTATGTGTGCGTGTGTGTGTTTGTAAAACGTCCCGCAGAGAGGCGGCCTGTTTACGATGACGTCGAACATTTTGCCTCACCTAGGGATCTAGGGAACACGAAGTGTTTAAAAACGGCGGTTTGTCGGCTGCTAGGTGTGCTCGTCGTCGTGCTCTGTGCTCGTAATGTACTCGTGAGCTGTGTGCTCGTTTTCTGTATGCTTCGTCTTGCAGGTTCCATTTGGGAGTCACGCTAGACTGTGTAAATGTATCCCATGTTCAAATGTAAATAAATCTTGCTCGCCTAAGTCCCGACGAAGAGTCAAGGTCCTCCCTACAGCTACGACTGCCAAATCTTACAACTGAATGGCAGCGGAGGGATCGGCCTACGACTCGGATACAGCAACGGCAGCTGACGGACTTTGGCACATGGTGACCGACCTGTATCGTGATCAAGTTGGAGGCGACTTGGGATTGACCACCTCTTGCAACTGACTGGGTACGGCGGCGAAGGACTGGTGATATGGTGCTGCTTCAGTGGGTAAGCGTTTGGTTCTGGCTGTAAGATTTACCAGGCTTCAATTTCTCTGTGTTTGTGGATTTGATTCGCTGGGATCTTTTACTTGTATTTTGATTTGCGTGGGTATCGCAGCAAGTATTGTGTGACAGTAAAGCCAAAGATTAAAGTAGCGACCATGGTCCTAATATGTGACGGGAGCTGACGTGTTGTGGTTGCGTGAAGAGATCGAGGTAGAGGTAAAGGAGGACTTGACGGAATCAGAGATTAGTAAGACTATTCTGCAAAGTGGCAATGATTTGAAATTCATCGAACAAATGGGCAAACGAATTCTAAGCAAAAGACAGGAACGGGAATCAATTAGGCAAGAACGCCAAGAGCGTGAGCAAGAACGGAAAGAACTTGAAAGGGAAATGGCAGCAGTGGACAAACAGATAGGGGATTTGCAGCAGTTAAACACACGGAGAGAACAGGGGCTTGAGAAATCTGTAGGCTGGACGCAGTGAAAGTGGAAAGAAGCAGATAGCAGATTTTGCTCGAAAGCCGAGAGAAGTAGTAGTACCTGCGAGAGTAGCGGCCATTCGTAGGTAAAAGGAAAAAGCGAGAAGCTAATGATGCATTAGTGGCAGCAGAGGCCGTTAAAGGCCGTAGTGAGAGCGACGAGGTGACGAGGTGCTGTGCCAACAGAGCACTGTAGAGACAGCTAGGCCAGCTGTGAATGAATTGGCACAGTCACCGCGCGTGTGCGTCGCAGGTAATGTTAACGAGGTTGTTAACGAAGTAGAGAGCACTGCTGACCCGACAGACGCGAGCACCCATGTCGAGTCAGATCTCCGTGCCGAAGAGAAGTGCCAGCTGGACGATGCAGTTGAGGGCAGTTCGCAGTATTGCGAGCTCCGTAGCTCAAGGGAAGACCACTGCATTGTTCAGGGATCGGTGCAGCTCTCCGCCAGTCTAGGTAGCTACGAGAGCGATGATTTAGTTAGGAATCATTCAGACTGTGCGGGTAAGAGACCGATCCCGGCTGACGAAATGTGTACCGGCCAGCACGAGGTGCGAGAAGGCGACATGAGAGGGAATTCAAAGAGAAAGCGCCACAGAAAGAAGCGCCGTAAGGATAGGAAAGCAGTAAATAAGGTAGCGCAGCCAAAGACGGCGACAGGCGCAAAAAGGCAGGGCGCAATGAGAAGAAAGGTGCGGTCGTCGTTGACGACGTTGGCGCATCAAACACGTTCGAGCCACCGGTCAAAAAGAGACCGAGAAGCATGTTCTGCACGGACGCGGACAAAGGGCACGGGGCAGTTATGTTCCTTGTCGGTCCGTCGTTCTTTTCGAAGTTCAGCGTGTAGTGCGAAGGAGCGCAAGGGGGCAGGACGAGACGAGGTGGTACGGAGTCGTGACGAGCTCAGTCGAGATCGTGATGAAAGCATGGCGCCAGGACGCAAATTGGCAGGAGACTATAACGTCTTAAAGGAGCTGATAGTGTGTCAGCCCCTTTGTTGTTGCTGGATAGCCAGAGTAGCTTTCGAACCGCGACCACCTCAAGTACGGCTCAAAAGTATGAGTAAGTCGAAAACGTTTGAAACGGGAGGCCAAGAGAGCTTCCGTAGGAAAACGAGTTTTTTTTTTTGTTGTTGTTGTTGTAATTTTGAGCATTTCGATAATTTTCGCGATTTGAGACTAAAAATTTCTTTGAATAAGTAAGGTATGAGCTTTCTTTATGTTTTCGTTTGAGAAGCTCCGAGGTTTGAAAGAGGTGTTTTATGCAAACATTTAGTCTCGCGAGGAGTTCGTTAATGAGTAGATAGGCTTTTTTTTGTGTGTGTGTGTGTGTGTGAGTAACCTGAGTGTCAAGGTTATTGGTGAGAGGCCTATGGTAACGCGTGTGTGTATTAGTTAACCTTCTTTTTTATGTGTTTTTATTTTCTAAGGTTACGCGCGTAGATTTTCAGTGAGTGCATGATTTGCACTGAGAAGCGTTCTTAGTTCCTTTAGCGCTTGTCCTGTGCGGACGGAAGGAAGCAGAATGTTTGACTGGGTTGCTCGTGTGTGTTGAGGGCAGCCGTATTCTGGCTTCTCTAATAAGCGTGCGTGGAACGAGTTATTAGCAGACACATGTTTTAAGGGTTCTGCGGAGTGCGTAAGTTACGCAAGTTTAATTGCTCGGTTAAGTTACGTGTCCAGTATGGACTAGAGAAAGACACGTGAGTAAGCGTGATGGAACGTTTTCGTGCGACGCAAGTACGTGTTCGGAATAGGGACCACAAAGCTAGCGCGATTGTGATTACGTGCCTGTGGAGTTGACCAGACTGTTTAGTGGCACCAGTAAGTGCGATAAGTACGCCACTGCGATAGGGTAAGAACAGGCTGTTCGTGAACTTAGGCTGCTTATGTTCGGGTATTGGTGGTTGAGAGCCTTCGGTGTAGTTCTGCGTAAACCTTTACTCTTGTGCAGCGCGACGGTCAGGTTTGGTCGAACGCAGGGGGAACGTGAACGCTCGCTTTGACGGCACAAAATTTTGGGGCAAAATTTGGGGCTCCCAGTTGAATGGCTTGCATTGAAATTTTGATAGGAAACCTGGTGGGTTAACAGCTGATTCCGGGCGTTTGCACGCTGAGTGGTATTGTGTTCTATCGTATTGTATTGTGATCGACTCTTCTGTGCCAGTTGTTGAGAGATGTTTGAAGGCATTCCAAGTGCGCAGGGGTTGCGGAGAGCACAGCCATCGTCTTGCTCGCCAGTCATTCTCTTCCTGCCCAGCGGTTGCCAGCACTGGCCAGGCGAGATTTTCCGGGCCATGGAGGAGCTGTTAGGAATGGCCTGCCGAGGTGGCAACGTGCAAGTTATTTCAGCCCGCTGCACGTGTTTCGATCCACCCGCGGTGGGGGCGCCCTTCAGAGAACCAGCGAGGACAGCGCTAACCAACCAAGAACTTACTTCAGAGAACTGCGGACAACCGGCAGCCACACGGCGGGGGTTAGCTCAGGGGAGTTCTCGAGGGGAGGTAATTGGCGGAACCTCCCCATGCGCTTTTCGAGACACCAGACAATGGACCGCGGCGGAGGCCACTGTGCGAGGTCCGCTCTGGAATTTAGAGGCGCCAGCTGGGGTCGGGCGTGACCACTTGGCTACGGGGACGCAGGACGACGGACACCACGACGACTGCGCTGCAAAGGTCGTCTGCCCGCGGAGGGGGCACTGAAACCTATGTGTGCGTGTGTGTGTTTGTAAAGCGTCCCGCAGAGAGGCGGCCTGTTTACGATGACGTCGAACGTTTTGCCTCACCTAGGGATCTAGGGAACACGAAGTATTTAAAAACGGCGGTTTGTCGGCTGCTAGGTGTGCTCGTCGTCGTGCTCTGTGCTCGTTTGCTGTATGCTTCGCCTTGCGGGCTCCATTTGGGAGTCACGCTAGACTGTGTAAATGTATCGCATGTTTCAACTGTAAATACTGTAAATAAACCCTGTACGCCTAGTGTCTCTCTACGACCTCCAACTCCTTCAAATGGTGGCAGCGGCGAGATCGTCCGACAACTCTAATAATAGGCGAACGCCAAGACAAACAAAATGGGGCCGAAGCGGGCACTCAGCCGGGAGGAGATGGAAGCTCAGAAGTGCCTAGCGCAGCAGCAACAATCGTCAATATGCAGCGAATCGCGGTTTAATAAACGCGAGCGCGTGCTGGCGACGCGAAGCGGAGCAGCATCGAGCGGCGATCATGAGCATTGAAGAGCGCGGTGAACATTACGTCCAGAAACGCGGTGCGGATCAGCGTCGATACGCCCCGAGTGCACTCTTGCTCATAAACACGAAGCCAGGCGGCGTCGATACGCAGTGATGAGACAGCAGTGGACCAGGAGCGTGTAGATAACGGTTCCAAACAATTATACGTTGAGAAACACTTCGCGCAGGAAAAATTCGGCTCAGTGTGCAGTGTGTGCGATAGAGTGCAGTATCTGTCGGAGGTGTGTGCGGTGCTGGATCGCCACAAGCTTACGTTGAGCGAGGCGTTTCCCAGTGAAAATGAGTAACTTCGTCGCGTGGTCTAAGCATATAAATAAAAAAATAATTACAGAAGAATGTCGCTGAACAAGAACAGCGTTCACTGCAAATACTAAGAAAAGCCTCGCTCAAACCGACTCCCAAGTGCGTGGGACCCGCATAATTTTCAGTGAAGTTTATTGTGAGACCAGTGAGACCTGTGCAAGCTAGATAATGCACGAAAGCAGAAATGAAAGCGAGCGGCGCTAGTGACTGAATGTTTATTATTACACATATTCAATTACGAACCCAACTGCAGATTATTAATATTAATGTTTACTTTACATGCCCCGCACGCCATCTACAATGCACACAGGCAACAAGTTCCCGTTAAGCAACTCCTTTAGCACGCGACTTCGACATTGAAATATAATGACCCGCCAAACTAACATCAATGTCTTATTTAAAACGATACACTCTAAGCCAAAAAGGACTAAAAAGGGTAGGGGGCCGGTTACTCTCTTTGGGGAGCAAGTGCATTGCCGCAACCATTAGTCTCTCAAGGACGAAGCATTCGTCCCTTCGAGACTAACTGCAAAAGGACCAACTGTTCCTCCTCTAGCAGTTACTCCCAAGGGGACTAACAGATGCTCTTTGCACATGCTCTCACAAAGGACTAAATGTTCATTCTTCCAGGTGCTCCCCCTCAGACTAACAGCTCGTCTTGTAGGACTAATAATTTATCCCTGTACATACTCCCCACAAGGACTAAATCTTTATCCTTTAGGGCGGTTC
The DNA here is from genome assembly GCF_050947875.1 of Dermacentor variabilis. Classification (NCBI taxonomy): domain Eukaryota; kingdom Metazoa; phylum Arthropoda; class Arachnida; order Ixodida; family Ixodidae; genus Dermacentor; species Dermacentor variabilis. The sequence continues at coordinate 92,047,733 of NC_134568.1, forward strand.
GAAAGTGACCACAATGCTTCGTTAACGCAATTCGTTGTAGACGGCTCGATTACTGCGAATACAATGTTGAACAAGCACTATACAAACACGGTGCCATGCGTCCGGAAGTATCCGAGTATTTCGAGAGGCGCTGCGCGGGCCTTCGCAAGAGCACAGCGGGGGTTCCCTAAACGCGTGCGCAACATCGCGGGACGCACACACACACACTGGTGTTTCTTCGAATTCTCACATCTATAGAGATGCACAGAGCTACCGGAAGTGGGGGCCCACCGCACTACGCTGCTAGAGGAAGAAGAGCGTCAGTGCCACCAGCGGAGTTAGATTCTTCGTTGCCGAAGCATCAGGAGCGGAGAGAAGGAGGAGAATCTAGACACGCGATGGAGGTGGCGTTCATTAGCAGACAATGGCTCCTCAGAGGAGCCGCCGATGGAGAACGCGTGCCCGCCGCGCTGCCCGTCCCATTGTCTTCGGCCTCCCGCTGGTGGCCACCGCATGCCATCCCCATTACACGTGTGCGTGTTACAGCGCGTAAATTATGCTATCAAGTGTTGCGCCGCCCAGCACCTCTTTCTTCGCGGCACCGGCATTCTTCCGAAATAAAGCAAAAGCGGAGTAGGTGTAGAAAGAAAAAAAAAGTGGGAGGACCTACTGACCAGCTCGTGTCCCGAGTATCTGCTTCGACTGCTGGACAGAGCGCGACGGGCAGCGAGGGACTACGGCGTCCAGGACTGAGGACGCCGCCCAAACGTTGGGACGACCACCTTCGTATGCTCTTTAAATAAAGTTAGTTTGTCTCTCTTTCTCTCTCATGCATAATAGCGTAGAAACTTTAGAATCTCTAGAAACTTTAGAAACGCCACAGAGATCTGGACCAATTCAACGCTGGTGACCAAACAATATGGAAGGCACCGGGCCCACAACGAACGAAGCGAATGGCAGAGGGAGCGAAACACGCGTGGTTTCTGAACCATGCAAAATGCCCATGCGCGTAACTTGCCAACCAAACCAACGCACGCTTGAACGAAAATCAGCTGGCGTGATATCTTTTGCGACTCTCAAGCCTACGCAGGCGGAAGTATTGAATGGTTTCATTTACCAGGAGAAGCATTAGAATTGCTCGCACCTACACTAAACTGCAGAAGCTGTCACAGTGTCGACAAATCATATCAACCAAGTTTGGCAAGTGAGTTTCTCCGTAAGGTAACGATTGATAGCAACACCGGACAGAAGGCAATATGGCATAAGGCTCCGTATCAATTTCGACAACCCCGGAATCGCACTCGCGATCTCGTACTCAGCAGATCAATCACCATATAGCCACTAAGCCACCACTGCCGGTAAATTTGTCCGTATGAGCCTTATAATAGTGAACTATTCTTCAGAATAACGGGCCTTCAGTGCAGTTCATTATCGAATCCCTTTGCCCCTCGCCCAGTGCAGGGTAGCCAACCGGAGATAATCTCTGGTTAACCTCCCTGTCTTTCCTTTGCCTCTCTCTCTCTCTCTCTCTCTGTCTGTCACTTGATGCCCTCGTTGCTGAGTTTCATGCGCTGTCGGATGGAGCGTTGCATAAATGAGCAGGCCGAGTCGGGAACCGCACACTGCGCAGGTTACAATAGACGCCTCTCTATCGCTCATCAGCCACAGACGCGATCGACTACACGCCCCGTGGCCGTAGCGCCTGTGTTGCGAACCCACATCGCGCGCGCGGTTCCCACATGCCCGCGCACACGTATACACCGGCGCGAGAAGGGACGACAGCGTCTTTACACGCGATCATCACCGACATTTACACGACCATATATAGTCATTAGTAAGGTGACGCTTCATGTATTCCAGTTACAAAAAAAAAAAGAATGTTAACGTATTCATGGTTCCGAAACATTTGCGATTTCTCCCTTTCTTCTTTTTTTTTTTTTTTTTACACCTTACGCAACACATGCACGCGTATCCGAAAGCATCAGGAGCACGAAGCCGGCCACGGCACAAAGAAAGAGCGCTAAGAGATTTGAGAAGCGTTTTCACTGATGTTGCGTTTCGCCTGCGACACGTGGTTTTGCCGGCGCGACTGCGGCGGGGCGGCAGACATTTTGGCCCGATCGTCGTCGCCGCAACGCTCATCGGCAGGTGTTTCCAGGCGCGACTGCGGCGATGCGACCGCAAAGGATCACCCTCTCATTCCAGTCATTGTGCCCGAACCAGGCGATGCCAAAGCAGGGATCATCCTCTCATTACAGTCATTGTGCCCGACCGGCAGCGCTACGACAGGGTGCTACGAGATTGTGCTCGACATGGTGCTACGGCAGCGCTACGACAGTGTGCGTCACCATTAGCCCATTGTACATTCACGTGCTCGTCTTTTGAGGGGTTCCTTCTTGCCCTCAACTGCGAGAGTATAAAAACAGCTGCCCCCGGACGCCAAAAGGAGGGCTCCGATTTCTTCTGTTGAGTGAAGTGCTCTCCCGTCTCTCTACTTCGGTCAAACCTGACCGCCAACTCTTTGCGATGTTAAAATAAACAAGTTGTTTCGTTGTTACCAGTCGACTCATGCTTTGCCGGGACCTTCGGATGCTTCCAGTTGTACCCCAGGCCGCCAGGCCAACGCTACCCTTGGGGCTTGCGACCCAGGTACAACCACGGGCGTCAGCGCCGAGTTCCCAACAGATCGTACCAGCGGTGCGATCCAAACATCTGGTTGGCAGCGGTGAGATCGCCTCCGACTTCAAACAACTGTCTGCCAGCGGTGAGATCGCGACAACGGAGGCCAGCAGCGAAGAGATGCAGTTGACTGTATGCTGAGCAGCTCATCGACGATCCGGGAGCAGTGCAACGAGCCCTGTGTGATGACTGGTTGCCTGCAGCGGAACGACTGCGCTGGACTCTTGGCTGCGAGGTTTGGTGAGTGCGGGACTTTCTTCTTCTGAGCTTTGCCAGGCTTTTTGTTAGTGTCAGAAACAGAGCTGGTAATTGTGGTTGTCGTTGCTGCCGGGTTAGTTTGCGGCAAGACAATAGTAAGCAGTAGAGAAAGCAGCATTCAGAGCAGCCATGGATTTGAAGTCGTTGCGCAAACCGAAATTGTTGGAGCTTGCAAGAGAGTTGGGTCTGGATGTCTCAGACAAACTAAGAAAACCTGAACTGCTAAAGGCTATTCTTGAGTTAGAGGCTGAGGATGACGAGCTGTCGGAATGCCTTGAGACTATTGAGGAGAGGTCAAAAAGACAGGAGCGCGAACTTAAAGAGCAAAAAGAGAAACAGGAGCGCGAACTTAAAGAGCAAAAAGAGAGACAGGAGCGCGAACTTAAAGAACAGAAAGAAAAAGAAGAGCGTGAACGTAAAGAACAGAAAGAGCGAGAGCAACAAGAGAAAAAAGAAGAGCGCGAACACGCTTTGGAAATGAAGCGTCTCGAGGTAGAGATGGAACGCGCTCGTAATGGAAGTCAGGCACACGGTGCAGGAGAACGAGTATTGTTCAAAATGACTGACCTGATGCGGCCGTTTAAGCTTGGAGAGGACATTGGTTTGTTCCTGGTTAACTTTGAGCGAACGTGCGAGAAGCAGGGGTTCTCTCGGGAAACGTGGCCACAGCGCTTGCTCACTTTGTTACCCGGCGAGGCGGCCGACGTAGTCGCTCGCTTGGATAGAGAGGAGGCAGAGGATTTCGACAAAGTAAAATCGAGTCTGCTAAAAAAGTACCGGCTGTCTGCGGAGGCGTTCCGTCGGAAGTTTCGGGAAAATGAGAAAGGCAGAAGTGAGTCATATACAGAGTTTGCGTATAGGCTTATGTCGAACATGCAGGAGTGGCTCAAAGAAGAGAAAGCGTTTGGTGACCACGATAAAGTTCTGCAGTGCTTCGGGCTAGAACAGTTTTATAGTCGGTTACCGGAGAACGTGCGATACTGGGTCTTGGATAGGCCAGACGTTAGTACGGTGGCTAGAGCCGCTGAGCTAGCCGAGGAGTTTGTGACGCGTCGAGCTCGCGGAGCTAAGGACGGTCAAAAGGGTGAATTTGGCTCGAAGTTTGAGAGGCCGAAGTTCACACCCATGAGAGCAAAGGGGAACACGCGTAGTGCGGATGCGAGTGGAAGCAGTGCGACCGAACCTAAGGAGACGGCAGCAGCCGAAGCCGAACGCAGAAAGCGGTTCGAGATGAGGCAAGCGCGCGTTTGTTATACGTGCCAGAAGCCGGGTCACTTTTCGGCGCAGTGTCCGGAAACAACACCAAAAGTTGTGTTTTTTTCAATAGGCAGCACTGACGAGAACATGAAGCTTCTCGAGCCTTACATGCGAGACCTCCTCGTGAACGGGAAAGAGTGCCGAGTGCTTCGCGATTCCGCAGCTACGATGGATGTAGTTCACCCGTCTTACGTAGAACCCCATATGTTCACGGGCGAGTGCGCATGGATCAAGCAAGCCGTGGAAGCTCATAGCGTGTGTCTGCCGGTAGCAAAAGTGCTTATTGAAGGACCTTTCGGAGCGCTTGAGACGGAGGCGGCAGTGTCATCTATGCTGCCCCCCCAGTACCCGTACCTATTTTCAAACAGGTCCGATCACCTCCTGCGCGAGAAGGGGCTTTTGTTTGGTGAAGCTAGTGTTCAGGCCTTAACCAGATCGAAGGTTCGGGAGCTCGCTGCAAAGGCGGTAGTTGCGGGGCCGACGTTATCAAACAACGAAAAAGGGTCAGAGGCGCAGCAAGCTGATATTCCGAGCACGCCCGAACTGAATAAACTTGAGTCTGTAACGTTAAAGGCGCCAGATACTGGAGAGGAAACGCCCGACGCGGGAAAGTTAGAAGAGCTATCTACTGATTTGCTCATCGCGCCTACGTCAGACGGACTTGATAGGTTGCTAAAAGTCAGCCGGGCGGCTTTGATAGCCGAGCAAAAGAAGGATGGCAGCCTGGAAAACATACGCTGCAATGTCAAAGAAGGTATCGCCAGGAAAACTGCGCGTTTTGTGGAAAGAGGTGGAGTCCTGTACCGGAAGTATCTAGACCGCAGAGGAGTGGAGTTCGATCAGCTGATCGTGCCTCAATGCTATCGTCAGGATCTGTTGCGCTTGTCACACGGGGGTTCGTGGTCCGGACACCTAGGAGTTAAGAAAACTAAGGACCGTCTCTTGCAAGAGTACTATTGGCCAGGGTGTTTTCGGGACGCAGACCATTTCGTGAGGACATGTGACACTTGTCAGCGGGTGGGCAAACCAGGGGACAAATCGAGGGCGCCGTTGAAATTGGTACCTATCATTACGGAGCCTTTTAGACGGCTCGTTATTGATACTGTGGGACCTCTGCCGGTAACAGCCACGGGGTACAGACACATTTTGACTGTGATCTGCCCAGCGACAAAGTTCCCTGAAGCAGTGCCGCTTAAAGAACTCAGCTCAGTTGAGATAGTTAATGCACTACTGTCCATATTTGCGCGAGTTGGTTTCCCTGCGGAAATCCAATCAGATCAGGGCACAGTGTTTACTAGCGCTTTGACGACAACTTTTCTCGAAAGGTGTGGGGTAAAGCTGTTACACAGCTCAGTGTACCACCCACAGTCGAATTCCGTTGAGAAGCTCCACTCCGTCATGAAGCGCGTGTTGAGAGCGTTGTGTTTTGAACATCGAACTGACTGGGAGCTGTGTCTGCCTGGGGTGATGTTTGCTTTAAGGACCGCGCCGCATGCGGCTACGGGGTTTTCGCCAGCTGAACTGGTGTACGGTCGCTCGCTTCGATCTCCGCTTCGCATGCTTCGAGAATCGTGGGAAGGTAGGGGCGACGACCCAGTCGTGGTGGAGTACGTGCTTAAGCTCCTCGAACGCTTAAGAAGGGCACAGGAGTTGTCAGGTGAAGCAATGGCAAAGGCCCAGCAGAGGGCCAAGGTTTATTATGATCGGACAGCCAGGGCCCGTCGTTTTGAGGTTGGCGATGAGGTCATGATATTGCGCACATCGCTAAACAACAAACTAGACGTGCAGTGGGAGGGCCCAGCACGAATTGTTCAGAAACTGTCGGACGTTAACTACGTGGTAAGTCTGCCAGGAAAGCGGAAAGCACAGCAAGTTTACCACTGTAATCTGCTCAAACCTTATAGACAAAGGGAAGCAGTGGTGTGCATGATGGTAAACGTTCCTGAAGAGCTTCCGGTCGAGCTTCCGGGACTAGGCTCAGTGACGAACAGGGAAGACACCGGTCAAGTCATTAGTGACCTTATCAGTAAAGCACCGCTGTCGCCCGAGCAGAAAACCGAACTACACCAGCTATTACAAGAGTTTCAAGGTCTGTTCTCTGAGAGGCCTGGTAGGACTTCTGTACTTACTCATGATATAGAACTTACCTCCACAGAGCCAGTACGATCCAAGGCGTATCGGGTGTCACCCCGCCAGAGCGATATTATGGAGGCTGAGGTAAAGAAAATGCTACAGCTCGGTGTTATTGAGGCAGGTGAGAGTGATTATACCTCCCCTTTGATTTTAGTTGAGGTACCGGGCAAGGAACCTCGTCCTTGCGTCGACTACCGCAGGCTTAATTCCATCACTAAGGATCAAATTTATCCGATCCCTAACATCTAGGAGCGCCTTGAGAAAGTTAGTAGCGCTCAGTTTATTTCCACCCTAGATCTTGTCAGGGGTTATTGGCAGGTTCCACTTACAGAAGAGGCTAGTAGGTATGCGGCGTTCATTTCACCAATGGGAACATTCCGTCCTAAAGTGTTGAGTTTTGGTTTGAAGAACGCGCCATACTGTTTTTCAAGTCTCATGGATAAAGTGTTGCGGGGACAGCAAGAATTCGCTTTACCGTATCTAGACGACGTAGCGATATTCTCCGCATCCTGGTCTGAGCATATGGCACACTTGCGGGCAGTGCTAACCCGCCTGCGCGAAGCGGGCTTGACAGTCAAGGCTCCTAAGTGCCAGTTAGCACAGGCCGAGGTTGTCTACCTCGGTCACGTGATTGGTCAGGGTCGTCGCCGCCCCTCTGAAATAAAAGTGGCCGCTGTGCGAGACTTTCTGCAACCGCGCACCAAGACCGATATTCGGTCGTTTTTGGGTGTCGCCGGCTACTATCAGAGGTACATCCCTAGGTACTCTGATATCGCGGCTCCCCTGACGGATGCTCTAAGAAAAACAGAGCCTCAAACAGTCGTCTGGGACGAGACAAAGGAAAGAGCTTTTAGCGCCCTAAAGAGTGCCCTAACAAACCAGCCTGTGCTACGATCGCCAGACTATACAAAAGGGTTCGTTGTTCAGTGCGATGCTAGTGAGCGAGGCATGGGCGTTGTACTGTGCCAACGGGAAAATGGAGAAGTAGAACACCCCGTCCTGTATGCTAGTCGTAAGCTGTCCAGTCGTGAGCAGGCGTATAGCGCCACCGAGAAAGAGTGTGCGTGTCTCGTGTGGGCCGTTCAGAAATTGTCATGCTATCTAGCCGGCTCGAGGTTTATCATTGAGACGGATCACTGCCCTCTCCAATGGCTGCAGACCATCTCTCCCAAAAATGGCCGCCTCCTGCGCTGGAGCCTCGCTTTACAACAATATTCCTTTGAGGTGCGTTACAAAAAGGGGAGTCTCAACGGTAACGCCGATGGCTTAAGTCGAAGCCCCTAACGTAGGAATCAGCCTCAAAATTGTTTGTTACTGATGTTTTTCTTCCTGAGGCAGGATTTTTTTTAACATATTGCTTTTGTTTAGTGTTTCAAAGTGATGATATGCTTTCTAGTGCAATTTTTCAATTTGTGGACGCGTTCTGAGTGATGCTAGACTACTGTAAGGAACTAGGCAGTGGTATAAAAAGGGGAAAGAGCCTGGCAGGGCTTAGTGAGGGTTGTGCCGTGCTTGCTGACTGAGCGGTTGAGTTTCAGCGTAGTTCTAACGCTTGCCGGGAACGAGAACAAAAATGTGAACTCTCCCGAAGTCACTTTGCAGTGTCCCGTGCGAACCTGAACGAGAGAACGAGGCCTTCTCTGTGCGCTGCGCTCAAGAAACGTCGAGGGACGCCCGACTTCGGTTATGAGCATCATCGAGCGACATCCCTCCGGACAGCGGATGCAGTCCCCTGTCCATCGGGATCTCCTTCCCCCGGCGGGGCGGTCTGTTGCGTTTCGCCTGCGACACGTGGTTTTGCCGGCGCGACTGCGGCGGGGCGGCAGACATTTTGGCCCGATCGTCGTCGCCGCAACGCTCATCGGCAGGTGTTTCCAGGCGCGACTGCGGCGATGCGACCGCAAAGGATCACCCTCTCATTCCAGTCATTGTGCCCGAACCAGGCGATGCCAAAGCAGGGATCATCCTCTCATTACAGTCATTGTGCCCGACCGGCAGCGCTACGACAGGGTGCTACGAGATTGTGCTCGACATGGTGCTACGGCAGCGCTACGACAGTGTGCGTCACCATTAGCCCATTGTACATTCACGTGCTCGTCTTTTGAGGGGTTCCTTCTTGCCCTCAACTGCGAGAGTATAAAAACAGCTGCCCCCGGACGCCAAAAGGAGGGCTCCGATTTCTTCTGTTGAGTGAAGTGCTCTCCCGTCTCTCTACTTCGGTCAAACCTGACCGCCAACTCTTTGCGATGTTAAAATAAACAAGTTGTTTCGTTGTTACCAGTCGACTCATGCTTTGCCGGGACCTTCGGATGCTTCCAGTTGTACCCCAGGCCGCCAGGCCAACGCTACCCTTGGGGCTTGCGACCCAGGTACAACCACGGGCGTCAGCGCCGAGTTCCCAACAGATCGTACCAGCGGTGCGATCCAAACACTGATTACAAGCATTTAGATTTTGCGATTCCTTCCTTTGACGCATGGGCGCGTCAGCGGGCCATTGTCCATGTCATGCTGCATGCACTATAATTCTGGTCGTGTCACCGAAGCAGCCGAGCAGCACTGCCTGGATCGGCCGGTCACAGAGAGGGAGACCGCCCCAGAACTCCGCGTGCCCATGGCTCTTTTATGGCGCAGAATAGTTCTTGAGCAACACAGCAGACACTTACACGCAGAGATTTTCGCCCGGCCGTATAAGTTGTACACCGTTTACTCAATACAGGAGACGCAGATGGGACCAGCTGCAGTCGCCGGTGGCAAGATCTTGTGATGCCGAGTTCGTAGCGAGCGGAACTATTACTGCAACGATCGAATATACAGGGTGTTTCACGTAATTTGAACCAAGTACAAAAAGAAAAAAAAAGAAAAAAGGTGGTCAACGGCAGCTGGGTGAAACCAACGACATACGTTTGCCGTCATTGTTTGCTCCTCAAAATACTTCTTGTATTCCCCTTAATTAGTTAATTCTTATTATTCACCTGCACAAATAAAGGAATGGTATGACATTGCAGACATGAATATTATATGCAAAGCATGCAAAAAGGAGATATGCACGCTTGAACATATGCTCTGGGAGTGTGGGTCGCTCGGCCCTGGCATTTCCCGGAATCGGTTTTTAGGAATGATAAGATCTCCAGATCATATCCCTCAAGTCCTGGCTGTCCAGTACGCCCGTGATAGGGCTAGGAGGCTTGACCTCCCGGTCCCAACATGGGACTAGCCAGGCGGGTGGCAACACCTTGTACAGGACAAGAATAAAGTTTTTTCCTCCTCCTCCTCCTCCTAGTTAATTAAATGAGATCAATTTTTCAAAATTTTTAATATTCACTTTAGGGTTGAGTGCTTTCCGTTACGTTGTAGAGGGGGTTCAGAAACGACCGATCCATTTTGTGGCCACGTACACACTGCGTGGTGCTTTTCTTTTTTCGGTGTTTAAAGAAAGTCCGCGAAATATGAAATAAATCCATGTGACTGCGCTCGTGCGCTATCGTATTGGAGACTTCTATATGGCTCTCCACTCTTACCCCCTCCTTCTTTCTTTCTTTTTTTATTTAAAGCAATAGCTTTCTTTGGCTCTTCGCCCCCACTGCGGTTTGTCGGGTTCTGGCAACTAAGGACACAGAGCTACGCCAGTTAAAGGCACGCTTAACAAGGTATAAACCCAACCTACTGGATTCCTTCTTTCTTCCTCTATTCTCTCTTTTCGGCGAGAACCCTGCTGCTGCTCCCACGTATATACAGTAGGGATAAAAAGTCTAGAGACATCGGCATCAGCAAAAGATTGAAATTTCCTACAGGACAGCCGCGCAACGCGAAACTGTGTCGATGCATTACATTGGTCAAACAGGAGCAAGTATAAGATGCACCACTTGATTTCAGCCTCATGCTACGGAGAGGATCTAGGCGAGGAAACACGGACACGAGCAGAACGAGAAGAAGACAAACGCCGACTATGTCAAGTGATCGAAAGGTCCCACATGTAGTGACGGAAAGGAGGAAAACACAAAAACCAGGAAAGGCAGATTTAGCCATTCAATCACTGACACGTGTGGGCACTCGTGAAAGATGACTATTTAGACATGACAATTCCCCTTTACGCATGTTAATCGAAAGCTGACTTAAGCACACATTATACTGCTGTTAACTTTATTTATTTATTTACTTATTTATTTATTTCACACACACTCAAGGCCCGACAGCGTCACAGAGAGAAGTGGGGACAAGAAACAAAAACAAAAATATAGTAAGGATGCCCGGCCGGTCTGGTTCGTTCAATATGCACATCGTCCTTGCCGCAGCACTGTTACAGGGAAACGGGAACACGACTACTACTACTACTACTACTACTACTACTACTACTACTACTACTACTACTACTACTACTACTACTACTACTACTACTACTAATAATAATAATAATAATAATAATAATAATAACAACAGTAATGTATTCATTTTAGCGACGTCTGCGACGATATCAGTGGTGGAAGCCAACAGGCACGACAGAGGAAGCCCCCTCGACTCGGTGCCAGGGTTTTTAATATGCGTCCGCACCTCCGTCCACTTTCACGACGGCGCGAGCTGATCAACGTCGTCGTGACATGCGTTCCCGAGGCGGAGCCATTGGACAGGAGAGAAAGGCGCGAGGACTGTAGCCGCCTTTCCCCGGCACGTCGCCTCTGTTAAATATTGCGCTTGCGCTTACATCAGTGTGGCGCAAGGTCGTGCGGCGTCCGACGCTCTTCCCGAGCGTGGGTGCCAGCTGCGCTCGAGCGTGCCTCACCGCCGGGCGAACGAAGCTGCGGGACTTGGATGCCAAGCGAGGCTCCTCGTCCGCAATCCCGTTGCTCGATCGCTCGTGCGCTTGCGGACAGTGTGCGAGATTGGGGATCCTTGCTGGCGCGGCGTAATTAGAGCGCTCTCCTTAATCAAGCCAGCCGGCCGCTCCGTGACGCCTCGCGCAGAGGGGCCGGGTTTTCGGCTCGTGAACGCCTAACTGTGGCACGATCGATAACGAAAGTTTCTGTTAGGATGATGAGGCGGGTCGTTCCAAGACGCCTGTCGGTGCTCGCGGTCGTCATTCTCAGCAGGTTTCCTTCCTGCTCGTGGAAGATCATTGCGAAAGGAAAAAGAAAAAAAGAAAGTGGGGTGCGTGTGTGTGTGTCTGGGGACGGGGGGGGGGGGGGACGGGGGGACGGTTACACAAAAGTGTCAAAACGTGAGCATGACACCTCGTAGTTCGAGCAATATGCACTGCTGGGCTAGCTGGGCTACTGACATGATGGAACGTATAGAAAGGAAGGCAGCAGCTGAGAGCCTTCTGGTGTCTTACTTGCTGCCCTTCTTTTTCAACGTTTCCCGCTCCGTTTCATCATACATCTCGGTTTAATGAATGCGCTGTGCAAGGTATGACATGGCTTTTAAACGTAATCGACAGATTTATATTGCGTACATGATAAGAGCATTAGTGATGTTATTACATTTGGTGGTTCCATAGTTATGAAACTGTCAGGGGGACCACTTAATACTATACATATCAAGTATCGATTGCAGCATGCTATAAAAGGGATGCGTGAGCAATAAATATTAACAGAAAAGCTAGGGGAAACGCAATAGTACAAAAGTAAGAGCAAACAAATGAAATGAAAACATGATATGTAATTTTTGACAATACACAACAATTAGTGTAAGCTGGAGAACATATGCAACTGAAAAATAGCGCTGACCATGAAATTATTTAAAATAATGAATTAAAAAACCAAAGAACAGCATCACTGTACAAAGCGGTGCCGCAATAAGTGAAAGCAAAATTGGTGCTTTCAGGAACAGTAGAAACACATAAATTTTACACGATTTACACATTTATACGGAAGCAACAGCTAATATAAATAAAACAAGAATGTCAGAATGAATAATTAGTGCACTTCTTCATATAACTTGTCTAATAAATATTTCTTGTGGAGGTATAGAAACATACGTACCGATGATAATGATTTAATTTCGTATGATATAGAATTCCAAAATGATGTCCCAGAGAAGACAGCAGTTAATTTTCCGTAGTTTGTTCGAACGCGGGGAAGCAGTAAATTATCGTTTGCAGAAAACCTGGTAATGTTAGTATTTTTGAGGAAATAATTTGGAACAGCCGAGGTTAAGGTGTCATAACGTTTAAGCTTGAAGATAAACAGTGATAGCCTTTGTTACAACAATTATGTTAGTGGCAGAATATTCAGGCTTTCGTACAGAGGCTTAGAGTGCGTAAAAATATTATTAAAAGTCATTAGTCGGAGCGCTTGATTTTGAAGGTGTTGAAGGGTGTGTAGGTGACAGTAATACGTGTTACCTCAAGACGAAGATATAGTAAGAGAGATGGCCATGATTGTAGGAGCAATATAGTGAAAGAATAATGCGTCTCTGCAAATAGTTACGGGATTTAATCATTACATGAATGCCAAAAAGAACCTTCTGCATTAGTGAATGAACGCGAAGATTATATTTTAAATGCTCGTCCAAAGTAACACGCCTAATTATTATTATTATTAAGCTCAAGCTTCCAGCTTTATCTGTTCTTCATTGTGTATTTGACCACATGCGACAAATTACCCAAAATGTTGCCACATATCAGAAAAAGCTGTTCTCAGCCTACACGCGCAGCCCTCGTTCTCTACTTGGAAAACGTCCTTGTATTTCACGCCCGCTTCATTAACAGTGTAAACAGAAACCAGAAATCATTTATGCACGGTATAGCCGTGTCCATAACTAATTTATTGGTTCGGGGTGGGTAACAGATGTCACTCTTCGGCTGGCACTGTGAGTGGCCGTGCAATGTCTGAAATTCAAAACGCAATGCCCACGTAAAATAAGTGAGCGATTAGAGAGAAAGGTGTGTTGCATCGAAGCGCCAGGCGCGCAGGCTGCGCCCCGACAGCTGCCCAACACGCGCATTGATTTACATAAATATCTATGAACTAAAGCAGCTCGCGACCACTGCGCCTGGCTGACTGACCGGCGAGTCAGTGTGTTGTGATACCAAGTGATCCCTATTTCTTATCTCTATGACGCAACGATAGGTCTTGTCTCGTTACTCCAAGCCTGACGTTTCCGTCGGTGCGTGTTTTTAATTGATCGCACGAAAGTATGGAGTAATTAATTATTTGTTCCGATGTCAAGAAATAAAGGCTTCATACCGCAATTAATGAGTAGACAGTTATCCATTAAGAGGAAGCTTTAGCTCGGGCCCATGTCCGATGCCGCCTATTCAAATAGTAAAACGCACAAACGCATTTCTGACATAACCACTGGGTCGACTCTAATGAAATTTGTTGCATTTAAGAGAGAATGTTAAACTCAAGTGACTGTTGAAAGAGGAATTTTCATTTAGGGCCCGAACTTTTTAAGAGGAGCCTTCAAAAATTGGTAAGTTTGAAAAAAAATGGAAGCACGATGTTTACAAATTCGTAGCGCTACACTAAGAACAAATGTCGCAGTTCTGTGAACTGCATCCGTTGGAGAATCCCAAGCGGACAAATTTGATTTATCAATTTACATCTTACGTGAATTTGTTGCATTGTTCGCAAGGGTTTTCCAAAAATCCTACTCACATTTTACCGATTTATTTCAGGGTCATATATAATGTATCAATCTTGTCCGTTTTAGATGTACTATTAGATACAATTAACAGAATTGTGACATCGTTTTGCATCGCTGAGTTGCAGAGTTGTAAACATTATAGTTGCGTTTTCTAAAAACTTGCGATTTTCAACAATTTTTATAAACATATTCACGGCCTAAATAAAAATTTCGCTATCATCAGTCACTAGATTTTAACTTCTTTTAAATGCAACAAACCTCATCAAATTTAGTGCAACGTTTGCCGAGAAAAACGATTTCTCCTCTCGCATGTATTTAAATAGGAGCCCCCGAGCTAAAGCTCCCTCTTAAATAAATAAATAAAAAAATGAGACGCAATGATTGCGTCAGAAACCCTTCAATGATTAGAGGAAAAGTTTTTACCGGATATCAAGTCGCAGCAAGAGTTCATTTCTTCTCATGTATTTAAACAAAACAATAAAAGAAATAGAGCGTGAAAGTTTCAAAGGTTTCGATTGATAGGAACAAAACAGAAATTTAATCCAGCTCGGACGCATTCGCTTTGATAACCAGAACATTTACCAAGGAACTCGCTTAATTAAAAGCGAGGGCAACTAAAGGAAATACACCACTACAGGACTGGCGCTGAAAAATGGACACGGCTTGAGTATCGATCGGTTTCAATCCCGCAACTGCGACATTTTCCCCAAAGTTATTAATGAATTAATTATTGATTTTTTTTTTGTTAACTCGCCAATCGCATATTGTTTTTTAGTTCACGTCATGCCTACCTCTTCACGCACACAGCTGGAAAAGCGAAATCACACTATCTGCCGCAGAAATTTATGTTATTTTATTATGTGGCGGTACATAATTTATTTATTTATTTACCCTCAGGGTCAGAAAAGACATTACAGATGGGGGTGGTCACAGGTGCAAGGTCTAAGTTACAAAACAATGCCATTCTTGTTTGTACAATATTAACTGTTACAATAATACAGTAAACAAGTAAGAAAACAGTATTAATGCATTACACAATACGACGTCAAAAGAAATGGGAAACGTGGTACAGTAAATGATACATTAAGCACATGAGGATTTAAAACATTGCAGTTATTGCACTCGTAAACAACTCGGTCTTTCATCTTAAAACTTTTTGTGCGCAAACAAACAGGGACGAAGAGAATAGGGGCAACACAAGGACGAGCGCTTTCTAACAACTGGTTTTATTTTTGAAGAACCACCTGCTTAAATACCCACAGACCTGCGCGATCTAGTCAACAGAGCACGGCTATAGCGCATATGATACCCGCAGATCTGCGCGATCAAGTCAAGAGAGCACGTCAATAGTACATATAACACTTGTGATAAAAAGACGTGAACAAAAGCCACCCGGTCAAAGTAAAAACAGCGAGGTGCATAAAACAACCACTTACAATAAGATGCGCTAAAGATGTGATGATAGAAGCGAATTTTCTTTATCCAACAATGAAACAGAAGCATGGCTGATGCATTTTTCTTTTTTGCTTTTCAATCCAGTGTGCTTCCACAATTTCCCTAGCGGTTTGATTCCTATGCCTATACAAAATGTCTGTGCTACTAAGACAAGGTGAGCAATCATGTTCTTGGCAATGCATTGCCAAATGCGTACTAGGGCGACCTTTCAGACTAGACAAGTGCTCCCTTAACCTCGTGTTAATGCATCTCGCAGTCTGCCCTACGTACACATAACCACACGTCATAGGAATCTGGTAAACAACGTTCTTCGCGCAATCGACAAATTGGTTCTTGCGCGGATGTTTAACACTACATTCTTTCTTTACATCATCCTTACTTTCGAACTTCTTTTTAACCTTAGAACACACACTACCTATTTTGTTTTTTGCCGAAAATACCACTTTTATTGCATAACTACCAGCCACCTTTTTAAGTCTGTGTGAAAGGCCGTGCACATACGGAATCACTGAAACCTTGGAAGCTACATCCTTCTGCCTTTGATTCTTTGTGCATTGTCCTTTATCCTTTTTAAGTTCTTTCATTAGTCTAGCGCCCGACACCAGCATCACAGTGAGCGGGTACCCAGCCTTTCTCAACCTATCAACTTGCTCAAAAAATGCAATCTTTACAGTGTGGTGACATGACTTCAACAACGCTGACCGGAAACACGAAATGACTATCCCATTCTTCACAAGCCTGGAATGGTTTGAGGCATAGTTCATTAGCGGTTTTCCAGCTCGGGGTGAGAATGACCAACACACATGTTCCGGTAGGAATTTTAACTTGACATCAAGAAACTGTAGCTTATTATCTACCGGTACTTCCGAAGTAAATGTTAAGCCCTTGCCCAGAGAATTGATGGCTTCTACAACCCTATGCCTGAAAGCACCCTTGTCTACATGACGGCCTAAAATCAAGTAGTCATCGACATATTTGTATACCTTACTTACTACACCTTCTAAATGTTTGGCCAACTCTCTGTCTATGCTTCCCAAAAAAATGCTACTTAGGATGGGAGCTACCTTTGACCCGATGCACACACCCCTTGCCTGTATATACGTTTCACCACAGAATCATACATGTGTATTCGCTGAATAAAAATGCAGAAGTTCAAGAAAGGATTCAACGGCCATGCCGCACGTATTGCGGAATGACACCTCGTCATTCGGGAGGTCTTTATTTTGAGCCGTTTGGTAGGGAAGACAAATCCACGCTTTCGATGTACGTGGTATATACGAGTGCAAGAAGGTATGAGTTCTGCACGACCGAATGCCAACATTAAGAACGTGGTCCAGTCGGTTTGAAACGTACTAGGGAGGAAAAATTAGTTGATTACGCGGGTGTGGATGGTAATATTGCTTATGAAAAAAAAAGGACTGAACCATGTATTTTGCGACGGTTTGCGAGAAACGGTAGATGTAGAATTAATTTCATAGCTGTCATATTAGCGGTACGGCTGTATTCCAAGAGAATAAAACGAGCGGCATTGTCCTGAACCATTTCATCCAAATGCGATCAATTTTCCTGAAGTGGATCCCGAACTGACGCAGCATATTCAGGCTTCGATCTAATTAAAGGTTTATATGAGAAGCTTTAAGAAACAAACAAAATTTCGTGCGCGTGCGGAGGACAGGGCAAATCGTCGGCGGTGAACGTTAGTGGCTTGGTCATGTCGACGTTGCCGGACACCGTCCCGGGCCGACAAAAGCGGCCTGGCCATTCCTTGACAGCACGCTTGTCGGTCATTATGCACAGCGGACAAGGGAGCTTCGCCTATTTGAACGAAACGCCGATTTCACCCTTCGCAATGTTCAACAACTTGCTTGCACTGCGTTGATCAGTCAAATGCGTGTGCGCCGAACACATGTTTGTTCCATGTCCATTGCGTCATGCTATATAAGTTAAAACATGGCGCAGTTCGCATTACGAAGAGGACTTGTTGTGATCTTCCGCGGTTGTTTTCGACATAGCGTGGGAGCTATATCTGAAGCACGCCTGTCCTTTTAAAATATCTACAACTCCATGGCGAGCATAATGCGACCTCAATTTGGTGGGCAGGCGTCTTGCGTACGAGAGCAAAATACTCTGAACTGCGAGCCTAGTAGCTGTCACCGAATTGCCACCTGAATTTTCGTCTCGCAGTGGCATCATGCAGATCTTAACTTCTGCGCCTCTGTGTATCTATATTACGTGGCGTTGCTTTCACCTCATCGAATGCCATTTATTTTTTTTTAAAGTCCGATGTTGGGTTCTCAGAGGACAATTTGTGCCGTGAGAAAGTATTCGCTCCCGGGGTGGTTCCAAGTTATTGTGGTTCCAAGTTATTGGAACCACGCCAGACACACGACCGACTCTGTTAGTGCAAGCAGCCGCCAGTTCGTACGTTCTTTTAGCAATTTTTTTTAATCCTATAATGAAAAAAAAAAAGAAAGGAGCTGTCGTTGTCTGACTAACATGGCTACCAATACAAATAGAGGTATATTGTGAACGCTTAAGGCTTATACAGCAGAACTAGAACCACAACAAAAACAAGAACGTCGTTATGTTGATGACAATGCAACACAAGACGAAAGACAATAATGTGCAATCGAGCTAGATGCCAGGCATTATATAAAAAGAAAATATTGTTTATTGATCGTTATTTGGTAGAAAATAAAACAAAAGTCGGCACATTTGGCCGTCCCGACTGGATCAATTCGAGACTCGGGACTTTTACTCAAAAGTAGGAACTGTCCGGCTAAATGAGGGCCGGTTGACAACCTTCGCTCCGACAACTGTGCCTTTGTGAGCTTATGGTCGATGTACGAGGAAGCACTGAAGGGAACATGGGGAGCGGCGTGCGAAAACACTGGTGGTATTCGTTATGGCTGGGACAAACCCGGCTGCGCTGTCCTCCGACCTCAGACTGCAATGATTGTGTTAGAACCCCTTCAAGGATTAGAGGAGAAGTTTTTACCGAATATCAAGTTCACTGGAGGCAGCAGGGATGCACCACGGCTATAGAAACGGAAGCTAAATTCCACTGGTGCGCCTGGGCAGAACGTGTACTAAACGCCTCTATGCCTCTCCGTATCTGACTCCACGCCCTTGTGAATAAAATAAACGCGTTTCCAGATGTAATCACATAAATGCAACGGCCACACAGCGTGGCTCCCCAACTACGTGTTCTTCTGAATAAGAAACGTGTATGCAGTCATTAATTTGCCGCTGTGTGTTTGTTAATTTCTGCATGGCTGATTATCAGGAGCAAAAAAAGAAGAAAACTAACTAGTTGCTCCAACGAGTGACATTAATTTATTCACATTCACAACTATACGGATGATCTTAGCCAAGAAGTTGAGAAGCGGTGGCTCCATTTCACTTACGTATACGTATTGGCGGTTTCACGGAAATTTCCGTGCATTCTGCCTTTTTCAGGGTTATGTTATTGTATTCTCCTGGACACCGTTATCCTATGTGTATACACAGAGAACGCCCGCTACACAGTCGCCCATAATTTGAGAGAAATATCCATCCAGGTCCACGATGACGATCGATCGATCGATTGATTACGCCCAAAGCCAACGAGGGATGCCAAATAGAGGGCTCTGGTTTAATTGTGACCAGATTTTATTACCGTACAACGAAACCTAGGCGTACGATATTTATATTTATGTGCGTCTCAGTTCACCCCCCCCCCCCCCCCCCCCCGCCGTCGTGCGGCGTTTAAAGGCTGAACTGTCCGACGGTGCCACGATACGAAGACTTCACCAGTAGCGAGTCAGTCAGTAGTAGCCAGTCAGAGCTGCAGCAGTCACTATACACGAGTCAGTCAAAACAGCCAGCCTGAATATTGGCAGTGGAGAAACTTCCACCACTTCTGCGGAAGTTGTTTTGTTCCATCTGCTGACAACATGCAACAGTAGCGCACTGATGTCTTCATCAGACCCCAGGAGCCGAATCGCCGACAGGCGTTATCCCTGCCGGCTTATTCAACGGGGAGCGCGCCAGAGGTAACAAATAAAAGAGAATTGATTAAAGCCCAAGCCACGCACACGCTCTCTCCTTTACCCGGCGAACACATTAGCCTAATTACACAGACTGAATAAAGGCTGCCGCGTGACTGATGACATCGCAAGGTCGCCGCCACAGGCGCATGTGCGCGAGAAGATACGCGCCGAGTCTGTCGCTGCCGAGGAAGAACATGAAGCGGAGCGCGAGAACGCGAGAAAATGAGGCTCAGGCAGAGGGCACATCGAGACAAAAAGTAACAAGAGAGAGGCAGCACGTGGGCGCGCAAATTAGGGGAGGGGCCGAGGCGGGTAGTCGTCGGCGATAAAGATGGGCGTGTATGACAAAGTGCGCACAGCTTACACGACAGCAAAAGAGGTTGGTAGCTTACGTCAGATTATAAACGTGTTGCCAACACGGTAGGTAGAGGTAGGTTATGACGGCGGCTCACTGGCGGAGCGGCTGCATGGCTCTCGTTCGCATATATACACGTCGATCTCGGAGGCAACAATGCGAACACAAAGTATGTGGACAGAATCTGGGATGACACAAACGCCGTGTCAGTTACGTGAAAGGTATAGATATCTTCGTCCTTGCAGAGTACGTATAAGGGCTCGACTCTGCGCAAGCGGAACAGTGCGGACGCGTATTTTCAAGCGAAAGCCATGACGAACTGTAGTACGCCCAACTCTCGTATTCATTCAGCTCAAGAATACAAGCTAGATGTAATAGTTTTACTTGCGAAGGTTACTAAAGTCATGCCAGCGGCACGGCAAACGTAGACGATCTGTTACAAGTCATGTCACTCCAGCGAGCTCGAGCGCGGCTGGAACGCGTGGCAAAATTGGCCCCACGCTCAGGGAGCTTTATAGGACACTTGCTAATTTAAGTGTCCACCGAATGACTCAAGCTACCTGCCAGCGAATCGCCAAACGATGACGACAGGCTTTATGTGAGAGGATATGCGCAGACATGTCGTGGCATGCGCGTCCACGCGGCCGCCACCAAGCTGTTCCATCAGCAGAAACGTCTGGCGGCCACGCCGTGGCGCCTTTCGTCGGATCACTTTTAGCCATGGCAACACGAAGAAAAAGGTGCAAAGTGGCGATTGGAGAGCACCGAGAGAAACAGAAGAGGGGAAATGCAGGGAGGTTAACTAGACGTTACGTCCTGTTTGGTACTCTGCACTGAGGGGTCAGGGGTGGAGAGGGGATGCAGAGATGAAAAGAGAGAGGAGAGAAAGAGAACAGTTTCGCGCACATTCGAAGGTGCGTACCGAGTTATGAACGCATTGAACGCGAAGAAAATATACTAGTTTTCAAACGTGTTTCCCACCACACATAAATCCGCACGTGCAAGAGGCAATGGGAGTGAACAAACGTGAAAACGACAACGTCTGTTCGGACTATCGTCTGCTCCGTGCATAAAACAGAGCGGCGGCTTTCCATGACGCTATACACAGTCCGGCGGCCATGCACTGCCTGCCGCTCCAGGTAGGACGCGCGCAGTGACAGCGCCTTCCCCCGAGGCCATCCGTCTGGCCGTCCGCAGTGACCGCGCGGCAGAGATCGAAGGCGTGTTACTGATGGACGAGCCAGGTTTCCCGGGGCGCTGTTGCGCGCGCGTACGGACGATGTCTTTTTAATAGTCGGGCTGCTGCTTGCGCTGCTGCTGCTGCCAGCTGCGGCCGACTCTGGCAGACAGCGCGTCTGGGCCACGGGTCGTCGCGGCCTCTCGCTCGATATACGCGGCCCCGGGGAGCGCGTGATGGACGCTCATTAGGGACGGCGCGCGCAGCCGGAAGGAGCGATATGTCCGACCCAACTTGCGGGGCCACTAATAATATAAGGCGTGCATTCTTTTTACGTGCCGGCGACGGCACGTTTGGCCCACAACAAACGTCGCGGTAGACGGTTTCTGCGCCGCATTCAATATTTGAACGCGGTGCAGCCAGGTTCCATCGATGGACGCCGACGCATCTGCACAGACGGGCCCTGCCGCGTAATAGACCCGGTCAACTGTCTGGGATTATTATTAGAAGAGAGCGTCGCTGACAGGCTGTAGTGAGTGTAAACGAAATGAGAAAATTGGAACGACAAAATCAAAACAGAAGACGCGCATAAAGCGTATTCGACGTAAACATGGAGCAGACAAAGGTATTCCACGGAAAAGGGTGAGCGCGGAAAGCACCACGAGGTAATCAGTCCCTTCCTGCTTCGCCTATTTCTGGAACTATCACGTAGCTGTGGCAAGGCTGAGACCACAAAAACGGAGAAGGATTCTGAAAGTGAATGGAATTTTCTATGAGGAAATAATAGAATGAGTTCCCCTCTTTAGAAATTTTAGCAATACATTTAATGTATTTGCAGTGCGAATTAAAAAACAATAAGGCAGTACCGCGTGCCAACTTTCGACTTGGACTTGCCCTTCCTACCTACAATTCTTTATCCCACAAACCTTCCTACACGGGGTTAATATTTGTAAGTTTTACAGAATTGTTAAAAACCGCTTGTGGCAGTTTATTTCTAGTCCTTGAGCTGGATTATTCAAAGAGGTGGACATTACTTGCACGATAAATCGAAACACATAATCAATTATTTGATGAAAATTAACTTATTAACCTATTCACTAATTACTTCGCGGCACATATTGCAATTTACGAATTGTAGCCGGTGAGTTTGCAAGGTGCATACACTTAGCATAAACGTCCAGAATGGTACTAGTTTCGAGATATTCATTGCCAAAGTATGCGATGAATACATGAGTGTTCCAGTTACTTTTGTGTTTCAATCCATACAAGAGCGTTTTTTTTTAATTAAGTGGCACAACAGTGCAGTTTTACGGCTGCTTTTGGCGCATCTCTCGAAACCCATGACATCTTCAAGAGAGAGAGAGAGAGAGAGAGAGAGACGATGCAAAGAAAGGCAGGCAGGTTAATCAGAGGTAGTTCCGATCAGCTACTCTGCACGAGGGGAATGAGTAGGAGGATAGAGAGAGAGAGAGAGAGAGAGAGAGAGAGAGAGACGAGCACTACAAACCGCGCACACTATAGAGCAATAGTGGGGTTTAGCTCGGGTGCTCCTATCTAAATACACGCAAAAGGTGAATTCGTCTTTCTCGGCAACCACTGCACCAAATATGGCGAGGTTTGCTGCATTTAAAAGAAAAATTAAAAATCTAGTGATTGCTGGTTTCGAATTTTTATTTTAGTCAATTTTTTATTAAAAAGTGGCTAAAATCGGAAATTTACAACTCTGTAACTCAGCAATGGAAAATGATATCAGAACTATGTGAACTGCAACCCGCCGTGGTTGCTCAGTGGCTATGGTGTTGGGCTGCTGAGCACGAGGTCGCGGGATCGAATCCCGGCCACGGCGGCCGCATTTCGATGGGGGCGAAATGCGAAAACACCCGTGTGCTTAGATTTAGGTGCACGTTAAAGAACCCCAGGTGGTCAAAATTTCCGGAGTTCTCCACTACGGCGTGCCTCATAATCAGAAAGTGGTTTTGGCACGTAAAACCCCATATATTATTATTATTATTATTATTATGTGAACTGCATCTAATAGTACATCTAAAGCGAACAAAATTTATATGTTACACATGAATCTAAAAAAAATTAGTAATATGGAAATGCAGCTTTTTCAGAACCCTTGTACACAACGTAATAAATTCACGTAAGATATAAAATGACATACTAAATTTTTCCGCTTTCAATGATCTAGTGGATGCTGTTTGCAGAACCGCGATGTCTGTTCTTGATGCAGAGCTATTAATTTGTAAACTTCGTGCTTCTATTTTATCCAAACTTTCGAATTTTTGAAAATCTGTTTAACAAAATTCAGGCTGTAAATGGAAATTCCGCTTCGAACCGTCACTAGAATTTAACTTTCTCTTTCACATGCAACAAATTTCATTAAAATCAGTCCAGGGGTTATCTCAGAAAACGTTTTTGCGTTTTACATGTATTTGAATAGGCCGCGTCGGAGTTGGGCCCGCGCTAAAGCTATCGCGAAGTCCCGTAGACTGCAGGAATCTTAGTAGCACGAATAAGGTCTTTTGCGGGGATGTTATTTGGGAGCACTGGCCTAGAGCTTTCAGTTCTAGAAGTGGACGATTGTCCAATCGGTTCAGCACTCTGCACATCACTTGCCTCTCGGCAGTATCGCGCGGGCAGACACAGGTAATGTGAGCGAGCGTCTCATCGCTGCTGCCCGTGTCGCACGTGGGGCTGTCGGCCATTCAAATACGGAAGGCATATGAGTCCTCAAAATTCGTTGTAAGTGGTTATGCCTTGCAAGCTCACCGGCAACAATTCGTAAATTGCAATATATGCCGCAATGTAATTAATTATGAAGTTATTTAGCGCTTCTTTGTTAATTAGTGGAATACGCGTTTCGGCTTCTCGTGCGCGTCCACCTACTTGAATAATCCAGCTAAAGGAGTAGAATTATGCTTTCCACCACAGGTGATTTTTTTTTTAATTCTGTAAAACAATGATTACTCGGCATATAAAGTGCATGTAAAACAGAGAAATCCTCGCATTAGACAACTGCTTAACCGATTTCAGTTAACTTTGATTCATTCAAAACAAAATTCTATATTATAGCGATTGACGGTCTTAAAGTTTTGCTTTAAGCCCTAGAAAATTTAGAAAACGTTAACAATACGATAAAAATATTTAAAAAAGATGCGAATACCTTGCAAGTTTGCAATTCCATAACTCCACAACAAAGGCAGATATTGCTATTGCGCAAGCTGGTGCTGACAGAGCGGACAAAATCAGAATCTCGCATTACAGGTCCCAAGCGTTTGCTACCTCGATACGTCAGTTTTGCTAGTTACGTTCGCCGAATGGTAGCATAGTTTAAAGCCGTACGTAATACATCAAGTCTGCCCGCTTCAAGCGGACTCGATACAATTTATAGGACTGTGATTACCATTTTTGCTGCGAGGTGGTTGTGGAGTTGCACTACACTAGTGCGCCCCTACTCAAGTTCCTTCAACACTGACTCGCTCCATGCACCAGCAGAGGCACCATAACAGTTCCCTAGGGACCCTTGTATGGGGCACGTCCAGCGCATGCCGGGCGAGAACAATGCACGACTCATGCACAGCCCCGAATAATAAACTTCAGTACCTTTATACTGGGAAATTTAGAAGTACATAGGCGAATACGTGAACATACAGGCGGCAGTATGGGTCCCCGGGCGGTCAGCGCAATTGGTCGCGAACTCGTTTTCTTTTTTTGGCACTTGTTTTTCAGCGCAATTTGTGCTGCCATCTGTAGGTTTGCCGACAGATTGCTTCCAAAGTTTGCGCCATCCCGCCACGAAGGATATATAACCTGACTATGAAAAATGAAGACGAGTAAAAGACGACGCGGAGACAATGCAGTGTATACGGCGACGCAGTGGTATACGTCGCCCTCTCATCAGCGCCCAGAGTGCACATTCGTGTCGCGCTGTCGCACGGCGGTCAACGCGCGTCTTCTCTGTCTATACAAACGGCGCGTTCGCTCTCGCGGCATTCCTCCAACACTGCGCAAGCTCCGAGCCAGCCCGCTGCCATGAGCATCCAACGTAGCGCACAAAATCGACCGGGGTACGTATACAAACACTGAAAAAGGATACGGTGCGCATACTCTGCTTTTAAACGCATACAACTGCACGAGTGGGCGGAAGACTCGAACTGTCCGTCCGACTGACATCCATCTGCACTTTTCGCTCACACTGCGCGCGGAGAAGGAACCGTCCACTGCCCTCCTCCCGACAGTGTGTGGCGACGCGGACAGAAATTGTAAACGCGCCGTTTGCCCGCGCAATGCATAGTGTGAAACGCGTCACGAATGCGGGCAACGGGCAAAGCAGGCCCGGAGACGGCATTAAAAAAAAAAAAGAAACTAGGCATAAAAGAGCGCTTTCGCCGAAACCTTCCGAAGTTTTGCATCCACACACACACAAACGCTTTGAGACAGCAGAGAGGCAGGTGCCCCGACACGGGAACAGTGAAAACGGCTGTCGAAAGACGGCAGGAGCTGCGCGGCCGCGTGCGCACTTGCCGCAGCGCTCCACAGAGCGGACGGTGTTCGCAGCACGCGTGATCGCCTTCGGCACTGTGCGAAAACGCGGACGCGAGTTCGCCTGTACAGGATTTACGTCTTGCAGAACGAAAGAAACAAAGCCATACAGTAAGAACTTGCTCAAGACGTAATTTGATCGCGATCCGTATACCGCTCAGCGAGAGACGATTGCGCAACACAGTCCCAGCGTTCGGAGTCGCTGCGGGTATTTGACAGGCAGCCCCAAAGGCGCGGTGCTCGGAGGCGACAGGCAGAATGAAAACAACCACCCGGCTCCATTTGCTCTCTGATCCAATTTGTCGACAGCCGCCTCGGGGAACTTAATTTGCCATCGAAAGTGCACTAGCCCAGCGAATGAGCAAAACCCTAAGAAAGAGTTGTTCTCAGCACGGATGGAATACCGACAGAGGAGGCCGCGTCTTCCGCCTGAACGAGAATAAACAGAGGGTCGCTCTCTACGTTCTCGCATGCCACAACAGTCGCCCAGATCACCCACAAAGAATGATCCCTTAAGATATACGCAGTCGAGACATTTAACACCCGCTCGGAGCCGGTGGTGTGTAATCGAGAAACGTGTGTGCTGAGAATTTAAACCAAGCTGACGGCTTACGGCGACTTTATCTTTCGCTCGATTCATAGCACGTACACCCGTGAGCAAAAGTATACGGACCACAGGGTCACCGAAAAAAAAACTGAATTTCTTCGTAATTAACATGTATAAACGGAAGCTGACGATTGCACTAGAAAATTCATAATGCCAAGTTTGGATTGCAGTCTTCCATTTCAAATTACATTCGCAGACAGAGGAGAAAATTAGTTTTATTGCGCAATTCCTGCTCTGTATACTTTTGCTCAGGCGTATATTTGCCACCGACGTAAAACGGCGCTCTTCACGCGTGTTCCGGCAGCGACGACAGCTCAGCGCTGACTTTAAAGAGTATATCACACTTCACAATTCAGCATTTGTGTGTCAGCAAGGTGTGTACCAGGCTGTCGCTTTGTTGTAACCAATACGCATACGCTGCACAATCGGCCCACCTGAAACGGACCGCAGCACGCTCGAAATCGCGGTGCGACATTTACCGCGGTGCTTGATCGCTGGAAGGCAAGTGGAGGTCGCGGTGTCGTACTCGCCGGACTCAAATATGACGACGGTGAGAAGAGATAATGAAGATCACTGCTGCAGAACCAACTGTGGTACATGTATACAAGGCAGTGATTTTCAGTAGCAAACTACTCCGAATCACAGACACTGTTACTGTCGCCACAACAATCCGGATAATACTGCATACCTATGAGTGTTGGTGGCGGTGGTCTTGGTGGTGATGGTAGCACAGCAGCAGGCGGCGTTTGCCTGGCATGCTTCGCCGGCAATTGTTTCCCCCTGAGCGTTTCATACGTTCATAGCGAGGGTGCGGCACCAAACGATGCCCAACTCCGCGTGCCGGAGAAAGGCAAGCAGCAGTCGTATACTATAGCACTCTCTTCCTGATTACTATACGGAACCTTCAGGGAACCCCACATCTTCACAGCTTGCGTGTGTAAGAACTTTCTTTTGTGGAATGTGAAGCAATACATTTTTTTTCCACGTCAAACTGCGGACATAACAAGATAAAGTGTTCCACATCACCGATCTCACCACATTTAGCGCAAAGCGGGGAAGCAGATCGTCCAGTCTTAAACATACAGGCCTGGGTGTGCGCGGAGTTGGTTCTAATGCGACAGCAGTGTATATGTCTTCTTCGCGAGTAAATTCTTAGACCACACAAATTTTATGCGGAGTTGTGTGGAGCGCCCAAAACTTATTGCGGATTGCGTCCTAAGCTGTCTTTGGAGCTCTCAATGTTGGGGAACATGATCTCCTCCTGTGTTATACTGTAACACCTAAATGTAGCTCACGCGTCAAGGAACAACTTTTGCATAATAGAAACTGTTCTTACGGGAAGGTCCACCCTCCTGTTGAAGTCTTGAACTATTTCTGAGAAAGAAATGTATGATTTCTATACTCACAACATTATCCAGCACTCTTGTCAGTTCATATATCGGCTGGAAGAATAGCAAAAACGCCGTTCCGCTTCGTTCGGCACGCGCCCGGAACTGGGTCGCGTATTTACAATTGCTAGCTAGTAGGTACAGCGGGGCGTGGCACATGCGGAGATGCCGGACGTTTGCGCGCATATGCGAGGAAGAGCAGGTGCGGGAAAGGAAATGTGGGGACTTTAGCTCCTTGAATATATGACTCTGCCTAGGCATTACGGAGGAGTTTCTTAGCGCATGTTGCGTGTGTTTGTCCCTGGCGTGCAGGCAGAAGTCGCGGGGCGCGGTAGTGCTGAACGTAGCGTCGCAAGTTGGCGGCTGGACGTAATTATATTTATTCAATCGTGTTTTTTACTAATTGAAACAACGTGTCATTATTTCTCATTATTGGCGGCGCCTCCAGGACACCAAAGCGTCAACGGGGACACCAAAGCTAGAAGCCGGACTGGCCCGTGGGTTGGGGCTCACAGAGGCCCCAACCCACGGACCGCCTTGCTTCCAGTTTTTATTCCCCCGTTAGCCCTTGGGTGCCCTGGAAATCCTGCACCGCCTGCTTTATTATAACCTCAGGTGCTCTCCTGAGGCCTCCGTTTGCCGGTTACATGTGCCCTCCCGGAGCAGTGCTTGTAAAAAATTCAATCTATCGTCGCGACTAAAGAATCGACCCGCGACTTATACTGCACCAGTCAGAACCTCGCCCCTTCCGACACAGCGATCACCAAATGGGGCGTCCGTGCCCACTGCCTCAACGCGCGGGCAGCCAGCGGTGGTGCGTAAACAAACTCAACCGCACTTCACAATGCCGACATGTCTAGGGGCCAAACGCGTACAACACGCGCTCAGAAACCTCGAGGCTCCGTAGTGCCTAGGCAGAGTCACATATTCAAGGAGCAAAGACCCCCAGATTTTGTCAATCGCACCCGCTCTTACTCGCGCCTGTGCAGAAACGTCGAGCGCAGTGAGAAACGCCACGCCCCGCTGTACCTACTAGCATAAAAATGCGACCGGGTCTGAACGGGAGTGAAAGAGTTCACAAAATGTAGGGTACACGCGGTCGCCAGAAATGACGTAACGTCCACTCTGCAGGAAGAACGATCTGCTTAGTGATTTTCAGTATGTCATTAGCCAAAGTCCTTTTTGTGCACCCCTTCTCCCTTTCCCCATTATAACCATGGCGCTTCTACATATATTCAGAAATGCCATGGTTGGCGCTTTTGTGCCGCTTGTGGCTTGGCGTGGCTTTCACGAATGCTTGCTCCTTTCGGATCGGAACAGCCCTACATGCAATAACTCTAGGTGCGAGGAAACACTGGCCCACCTTCGATGTGAGTATCCCCGCTTCAGTGCACCCAGGAATGAACTTTCAAGAGTGTTAGGTAGTCTTGACAAGCGCCCTTTGTCGGAGAAATGATTCCTGGGACACTGGCCGAGACCATCCTTAGCACAGAAGGCTTTGAAAGCGTTGTTGCACTTTTTGCGGAGAACTGCATGGCCTGGAGACAAACTTCAAGTAGTTTCTTATTCTCCTTTCTTTTCTTCCCTTTCTTTGTTGCTCTTCTTTCCTTTCTTTATAATATCTCTTTTCTATCATCTTTTATTCCCCTTACACCCAGCACAGGGAAGCCAGCCGGTCTGAAAATTGGCTAAACCCCTGTCTTTTCGTCTATTCGAGCGTCCTCCTCCTCCTACATATATGTCATTCTACTGCACCCTCCGTCAATTTTCTATTAAATAAAATCAACGAGGCTCATATACACGGTTAATTTCATTGTCTTCGCTTCGACGTGTTGTCAAAGTTGGGAAACTATAGTGTTTAGGCAGCTTAGAAGAAGAAAGAGTAACACCTTCTTTCTTCAAGTGGCGGCCACTGCCAGCAACTGAATCGTAGACAACGTCAGCCTATGACAGTTGCTACATCTACCCCTCTTTAATATAATTATTTTCATTTAAAAAAAAAAGGTTACATTTCACTAGGCGAATTAATTGAGGCGCGCTTACATCGCAACGCCGGAGGCAATACGCATTGATCCCGCCAGACCAAGCTGGGAGCTAACGTATGGTGCGTCACAAGAGGCAGGAGAGTTGCTAAAACGGCGGCCGTGCTGCACGCGTCTCCTCCACGCGTGCACGTCTGCGCGAATCGAGGCGAACGCTTCTAGTAACGAGGTAGGCGTCAAGCCGTCAAAAATGCG
Organism: Dermacentor variabilis; assembly: GCF_050947875.1. Taxonomy (NCBI): domain Eukaryota; kingdom Metazoa; phylum Arthropoda; class Arachnida; order Ixodida; family Ixodidae; genus Dermacentor; species Dermacentor variabilis. The sequence continues at coordinate 92,077,421 of NC_134568.1, forward strand.
TTGGCTGCGGAAAGCGCCGGAGATCGATATGCAGAGTTATCTGGTCGGCCGCATGCGGAGAAACCAACGGTGCGCATACGCATAAACGAAATCATGACGCCAAACACAGGGCGCGCGCGAAGTGAGAGGGGGCTGGGAAAGAGGGAGAGGAGTCGCGCAAGCTTCCGCGTTCACACCACTGCACGGCCGCCATCTCGCCGGGCAGCACTGTCGGGGGAGCCGAACGTGCTGAATTGGCTAAAGTATGGCAATGTCACAGTCGTTCGGGACATGTTGTGGCTTCAGCGCGGGCGTGTTCCAGCAGTGAAAGCCTTTCTCTCGCCACCCTTCTTCTTGGAAGCTACAAACAGCACTCGACATTCGCTCGGCTCGAAGGATCGAGTGAGTTAGGCTCATTGCAAAACATGACCACCGATGACATTATTTTACCCCTCAGGTATTCTCCAGGCAAGCAACCCAGGAAGAGTCACGGCGAGGAATCGAACCCGTGACATCGTGCTCGGCAGCGGAGCACCATAGCCACTGAGCCTCCGCGGTGTGTTGTTCAGTAAAAAAGCAAGCTAGATCCAGTGCAGGGCCATCTGCGTGCCGAGGGCACAGTGGAATCAGAGCAGCGCGCAGGAACCCTTTAGCACAGGCGTTGCCACAGAGGGCTAAACGTTGTCGACGCTATAGCGCAACAAGGGGATTACCTTGCGCCAGTCGCCGCTGCGACTTGTGCACACGGCAGGGCAGGGTTGCGTCACCCGAGCGGGCGTTCCGGTCCACATAACCGCGACGGTGAGAACTGTCCCACGTGGAACAAAACCTCAAGCGCTGCTACGCATCGTGTATACACTTCTCCCAGCAAAGTCGGGAGACAAGAGCTGTCCCCACAGGCATCTCCATTCTCATATGGCACAGTGCAGACGTGAAGGGACAACGTTTCCGCATGTTTTATCAGCTGGCCGTGTTCACGCGGTTTCAATTAAGCCGCCGTCCCCCCCCCGTCCCCCCAAAAAAAAAAAATTATAGCTACGGCAAGAAAGCGACATCCAATCCGTGGGTGTGCATGCTCCTCGGGCACTTTAGAGCGAGGCCGCAAACCGCACTCTGCTGCATGTGCCTATCTGCAGCGAATCGCTTATTCCATGCAGAAAAAAATGACCGATATGAGATACACCACTCTTACTTTTTCAACCTGTGAAACATAGCCATGCAGTTCAGGTTTGTTTGAAAAACAAATTAGAAAGACACTCTTACGAACAAACTGTAAGAGTATTTGGTGAATACGGGCCTGGGTATTTCGTGCCAAAACAACGATCTGATTATGAGGAACGCCGTAGTGAGGAACTCCGCATTAATTTTGACCACCTCAGGTTCACGGGGCTGCGCACGAACTTGCCCACCGCGATACTCCCGACGAATGGGAAGACAACTCCCCAAATAACAGGGACATGGACTCCACCGACAACGAGATTACTAAACACAACTATCTCAGCCGTAGAACCTGCTTCGTTCCGCATCCGCCGCTCAATAGAGCTCAAGCACTAACACTCCGGCCGTCTACTACAAACGAATACGTATCCCAATCCGTCGCTCTTACATACAATCTATCCGGATACCTACACTGATGCTACTTGCCGCGATTTCGGAGAGACTGCCCGGTCACGCTCTATCATCGATAACAGCTCGGCCAGATGGGAGGCGGTTCTCCGCAGCCCTCTTCTGGCTGACCAACTCTGGGCTGTCCAGCAGGCCCACGATACGGCCGAGAAGCTTGTACTTCCTGGTCCCAACGTGGGAGCGGCCTGTTTCGTGATGACTCACGATCTGCAGGACCTCAATAAAGTTTTACCATACCATACCTGGGGTTCTTTAACGTGCACGTAATTCCCGGTACACGAGCGTTTTTGCATTCCGCCTCCGTCGGAATGGAGCCGCCATGACCAGGATCAAAACCGCGACCTCGAGCTTAGCAGCGCAACGCCATATACACTATAGATACCGCGGCGAGTGAAATAAAAAGGCTCAGCTGTGCATATTTGTTATTGAGTTCGCGTGTACGATACTGCCCGCATCTGTACCGCCACAGTATGCTAGTTAAGCAGATCAATACCAGACACACTTGTTTACACGTATATTTCTGCGTGAAGTACTGCGCTCAGGTGTAGTTGATGCATGCGAACACGTGCAGAATCCTCGGCACTCGCGGCTTCTTCAAGCTCACGCCTTGACCACAAACGGAAAATGCGACCACGTCTAACAACTGCGTATAGAGAAGCGCGCCCACGTGCATGTATACGAGCATTCACCTTCGCACATGTGCATATTTTCCTCTTTACCGACCCCTTTAAATCGTATACCGATGAAGGATGGCCAAAGGAGCGTGATCCTCGTTAGCCTCATCGTCTAGTAGCCGCGGTGTTTCAGTGGCTTAGCACAAAGCAGCGAGTTCTATTTCCGAGCGAAGGGACTGGTCCTCGAAAGGGAGCGCAGCCCAAATACACACGAATACTGAGGTGCCCCGGTGCACGTTTAAAGAATCCCACTCGGTCAAAGATAAATCCGCAGGCCTTCGCCAACTAAGAGCCTCGCATACCTCCGTCCTGTAATAAGAAGCTACAGCCGCGGTGTCATCGAGCGCAACACGGAAGGGCGCCGCGGAACCACCACCAACCGGTCGCTCCTGTGTGAGCGGCGAAAAACGTTTCTGTTCCGGTCCAAGCGTTTCCCGCTGAAAGCGCGCGATCGCCTGCGCTTTCGGTGCGAGCTCTCGTGCGCGGGCAGTCGCACAGCCCCTTCGCCCATGGCCGTAAGCACCAGGAAGCTGAAACGAATACAGCGCGGACGTGTGCGTACAACGGATAGCGCCGCGCGGGCCCGCGAATACTGTTGACGTTGCGTGCATCAAGGAACACATTCGCTGCCTTTCACATGCTGTGGAGTAAAGCGCGCGAGGGAAAAAACAAAGACAAGTGCACTGGGAATGCACGAAAAGCGCGCTGTTCGATTACTTGCGCCAAGGCGAAAGAGAAACAAAACTTTGTTGACCTGTCAGTTGTGGTAGTGTGATCAAGGCCGAGGCATTCATCAGCGCTGCGCTGATCAATGCCGCAGGGAACCTTCGCTCTTCGAGGCCGCTTGCATGGGTCAGCTCGGCAGCGGGGATAGATAGGTGAGAGATAGCGGGTGTTGGGGAGGGAGTCGGGTACGGTAGCATTCTCCCTGTTATGCGACCAGGGAGTTTAACATTTTGTACACATAAAGTTTGAGGAAACAAGCCACCGTGTTTACAAAGGAATGCAAAGAGGCGCAGAAAAAAAGCAAAAGGCTGACAAAAAAAAAAAATAACAGCACGCAAACAGGCTTGCGTGTCCTTTGGGTTCTAAAACTTCCTGCTGAAGGGAGCAGTCTGGGCTTGTTGGTACATAACTGTAGAACAATAGCGTAAACACAGACGGAGGATAGCTTGTGTGTCTCGCCTCCTACGTCGTTGTCTGTTTTGCGCTATTGTTCTGCGCTTCCGTAATGAGGTATTCTCAGTAGCATTCCCGGAAGTTGTAAGTCGTATAATAACGAAGAACGTAGATAGGTATTTATGTTTGTATCTAGTTCTCTAAAGAAACGAAGAAAAAATCGCAGTTTCGCCCGAAAGGCGAAGCATCGATTGCGATAGCAAATTAGTGGACAGCTATACGACGTAAGGACAGAAGTTTTACCGGCCGTATAAACTTGCAAACATAGGCATGCTAACTAAATCAACAAGCGCGGCGTCACGCGCGAACATGCGAACATTAACTCATCTCACTCGATCACCACGGAAACTAGCTGTCAAAACACTGGAGCGAGGAAGCGCTGGAGGCAGCAGCAGCGAGCAAATTGACCTTCGCGTTGCCGCTCGCATCCAACGCGAACTAAGCCGTGAAAATAGCGCACGGCGGACTGTCTCCGTCGCAGATGGCCCTAGCGGGTGCGCGCCTCCTCCCTCTCCCTCCCCTCCCCTCCCCCGGAGCATTGCGCGCGACGGAAGCGACGGAAGAAGGCGCGCATGCGCCCCGTTTTCCTTCCTTGCGTGCGCGAGATTGAGCCGCGATCGCCGGCTCACCTTCGAGCGCTTGCATTCGCACATACAACCTAAGGCGCGTGGCGACGATTTCATCGCCCTTGGCTTTTATACGGAACCTGACGGCGACAGCATAAATGCGCCTGGAGTGTCCATATAATTGCTATCGCCAATAAGATTTTTAAAAAACGAACAAATCCGCGCGCGGTTCCCGCCGATGTAGAGCTTCTCCAGCGTGCAAAACAACAACTGTGAAATCAGCTTCACTGCCGAGAAAGCGATGCGGACGAGCCACCTGTACAGTAGAGGGCATTAATCGTTCCAGGGCGCCCAGTAAAGGGTATAGTATAGGAGGAATATAAGCGCGCCATGCAATTCGAAGTGTCGAGAGTGCAACAGGCTGACTCAAGCGTATGCTGTCGTGTGGTATGCGGCCTGATTTCATAAAATGATGGGCTTCAACTCTCAAAGCTGGCACAACGAGCTACGATAGACGCCGTAGTGTAAAGTAAAGAAATAATTTTGACCACCTGTATTTCCTAAACTACACACTTCTAAGCACACGAGCGTTTCATATCAACAATCAACAAATATATTCACTGATACCCGGTTAATTTTGTCTACACGACAATAAACATGCTTACATATGCCGAAGCGAAGAGCCTTCTCGACGATTCATCAATCACTAGGACTGTTTTCAAGGAAACTCTCAGCATGCGCCAAGACACGCACATTCAACTGCGGGGCGTCCATGAAACATAGTGATGTGTTGTCTCTTCGTGAACCCTTTAAAGGCACTCCCGCAGAATATAGGCATTGATCAAACTCTACGAACAAAGTGGAGTCCGTGCGTTAGTGCATTTCGCACGTGCTGCTAGAGTGTTTTCTCTCACTTTATATTCGCCCCTCATCACATACCCCTGTAGAAGCGTGCAGTGGCGTAGCCAGGGGATGGCACAATAAGCGCGTGCGCCCTCCCCTCACCCCTCCCCCGGAAAAATATTTCTGGCTAGGCTGTTGGAAGAGTAATGTCAAGCTTGTATACCTAAGCGAGACTTTCCCGTTCAAATTTTATATCGCGATGTTTCAGAGCAACTGCTCAATTAACTATCAAGAATGGACGCCAGTCAATTAAAAAGCACTGGCACCACCCGTTAATGACGCCACAGCCGCCTCAAATGACTGGACCCTCTGGCGTCATTTGAGCTATCACCCAACATCAAGCGCAGCAGAACCGGTCTTCTGCATGCCGGGAACTGGCGTTTTTTATACGTCGGCATATGCGCACTTATGCGACGGATCGATTCTTCAGGCTGCGAGTTGCCGCGTGTGCCCTAGCAGAAGGTGCACAGTGCTTTCTCAACCGTTTGCTGAACCGGTTCGGAACGTTCCTTCAATAAGCTCCGATTCGGTTCCAAGATGGCAGGAAAATAACGGTTCGGTTCGATTCCGGTTCGGCTGAAAAAATCGACAGTCACTTCAGCATACGTCAAAGAAGGCTTGGGCGACATTCAGTAAATTACTTGACCTTAATGCGTTGCTACTTCTTATTACTTGTTTTCTCCCACCAAAGGCCGTGGGTTGGAGTGCCTTAATTAACTCTGTATTAACTGTTCCTTAATTAACTTCGACTTAACACAAAAGTTCGTGGGTTCGGCTTCTGCATAAGCTCGAGGGTTGGGACCCTACCTAAGGTCGTTGGTTAGAGTGCCTGAATTAACTCTAACTTAATTAAATATGCATTTTTATTTTTATATTTATTTATTTATTTATTTATTTATTTATTTATTTATTTATTTTTGTCACGATGAGCGGCATCGGAGCCAGCTGTGGAAGAAGACGACGACGAACGCGAGAGGCAGTATGGGGACGCTGGAAAATTTCTTTATAGAATGTCGTAGATTCGACGTGCACAGAAAACGACTCCAAGAAAGTCCCCTTCGCCAACTTGGATTGGTCATTACGCTTGCTGTGACACTGTCTCTTGGGGCGACGGCACTAGGACACTGTAATAGGAACGTATGTGATGCCACACTTAATTTTGTAAGTGAAACAAAGAGGCTGCCATGTTAATTTTATCGTTTAACTTTCCTCAATATGAACGCAAAAAATATTAACTTCAAATTTTAAAACACGTAACATAACCTGAAAATTGGCATTAACGATTAGTAATAATTTAATATCATTTTTAAATTACAAAATTCCACTGAAGTATTCTTCCCTTCTTACCTACTGCTGCCCGATTCATGGGCGATCCCTCGTAGTGGGTTGAACCATATCCGCAGGCACCAAACCAAGCCAAAGCTGGCATGAAGAACGGCATCGTAGCCAGCTGTGGAAGACGACGACGACGAACGCGCGACCAGTGGCACGAGTGCGAGTCTGCGCGAGGCGAGCTCACATGACTTTCTGTACCGCACGCTGCGTTTTCCAAACCATCGGGGGTATGAGCCACTTAAGGCTTACGCCTTAATTATAGTTCAACTCCGATTTTCGGTTCAGGTTCGGTTAGGTTCGACATGTACTGCCACAGCGTCTATGTAAACGGCTCGCCCGCATGGCCTGCGGAGCAGTGAAGCCGCCTGCGCACACGAGATAAAACGCCACAGGGACAATACCCTCGTTGTCAGCAACACTCAGGAGCCGAGATTTCATACACGCGGATATTGCGCCTCCCAAGACCCCAGTAAACCCTCAAGACAGCGTTCGGACCACAACATGCAACAGAGTAAGCTCCCCTCAACAAAAATGCACCCATCTGGGTGCATCTGCTAAGGGGAAAACAACGTATTCGTACGGTTATGTCGTTGGTTTCGAAGCAGATTTCGTAGTAGTTATGCGAGAATGAATACTATTTTAAATATAGTACATGTTTAAAGAAAGTATTAAAGAGAGAAAGAAAGAATACAATAAGGCCCCAGAATGACGCTGTAACAAAGCTAAGAAAGCAGTGGGACGCCAGCTTTACCAATCTAATAACCAAAATAAACAAATAATCTTCTCGAAGTGTGAAAACGCACCAAGTGTACAAATAAAAAACAGCAACAAGAACACACTCGTTGCTAAGAATAAACATGACGTTCATGCAAGAATTTTCGCAAACAAAGCTTGGATGACTCCTGCTCCGAGCGTTTTCAAACTGTCACTAATCACATGATGGTTTGAACGGCCATTCCGGTGGCATCTGCGGGAAACGGCCTAGGGGCACCGAGCACACGGACCACATGCCGCACATCTCAGGCAAGCACGTTTCCACCCCCGCGCGCGGACAGTGACCGTATAATGAACAAGCCTGTTTCACGTGTCGCCAGTCCGAGACACGAAACGCTTCAACAGACGCCGCCGCGCGGCTCTCGCGAAAGGATTGCTTCACAAGCTTCGGCTTCAAGCTGGCACCGCTGGCACGTCGATGCATCGAACACTCTGCTTCCGTGCTCGCATTGGCCAGACGCAGCGCAACTAAGAAAGTTTACAATTATATGGTCACTCCAGGCGCATTTCTGCCGTCAGCGTCGGCGTCGCCGTGAGGTTCCATATAAAGTCCAAGGGCTATAAAATCGTCGCCGCGCGCCGTATGTTGTATGTGCGAGTGAGAGCGTGTGAAGGCCAGCAGGCGATCGCGGTTCAATCTCGCGCACGCAACGGAGGAAAGCGGAGAGGGCGCACGCCTCGTGTCTTCAGTCGCACGCAACGCTTCCGCGAGAGAGGCGGGGGGGAGTCTACTGCGGGCGGCCGCGCGCGCCAGGCCGGGCCGCTGTATCTTGAAAGCCATCTGCGACAGGTACTGAGTCCACGATGCGCTGTGTTTTCGCGGTTTAGTTCGCGTTGGGGGGGGGGGGTGCAAGCGGCAGCACGAAGGTCAATTCGCTCGCTGCTGCTGCCATCGTTCCTCACTGCAGCGTTTTGACAGCGAGTTTCCGCGGTCATCGAGTGAGATATGTGTTCATGTTTGCTTGTGCGCGCGTGACACCACGTTTGTTAATTTAGTTAGTATGCCTATGATTACAAGTTTATACGGCCGATAAGACTAATATCCTTACTTCATGTAGCTAGCTGTCTACTAATTTTCTATCGCAATCGATGCTTCGCCTTTCGGGTGATACTGCGACTTTTTTCAGCAAATCCGACCTCTTGCGAATTGTCTGCGGAATCATACTGGCTTAACACGGTGGTTTGCATGAAACCCTGGCGGTACCACGGTTCCGCCTGCTTTTTGTGCGACATACCTTCAGCACGTGCGTGCATGCAGTATTATTTAACAGAGACGAAAGGACATACAGCAATGTTGCTAGGTAGTCACCATAACATATGCTTGTTACCGTTACCGTAAAGATCACCGTTCAGAGGAAAACGCATGCTTGGCTTCCGGCATACTGATGAACACCGCCTAGATTTACGCTGCTATGATAAAGAGGTCGTATCCAGAGCGAAACGGCTCTCAGCGTTGGTTCTACGGGCAACCGAAGGCATGCATACAGATGTGTGAAAATCGCACTTTACAGTTCCTTTGCTATGCTTGAACGCACTAGTTAGGCGCGCAAAGCTTTCGTCAGCGAAACCCGAAGCATCGCTCAATTCGGTACGTTGAACTGTCTACCACATCGACACGAGCCAATTAGCATAGCCGTGCAGCCCTACCACAAAGGGAACAACCCACCAGGGCACTTTTCCGCATATTCGGCTGAGACCCGCTAAATCTACGACGTCAGTTCTCGGCAGCCTTGCTGCCATACTGACATGCGCATCTCTGGACTCGACTGCATTTGCCTTGGTCGGAATGGTACTATAGCCTGCCGCCTCTTCATGTGTGCATTCCTCGGTAGTTATCTATATTTTTGTGTGCGGCACGACTGTGGAGGGCTCCGCCAGACACAGCTACAGGTACACCTCCATCTAATGACGCCTTCTTGCGCCGTCTACATCGAACTTCCCACATATTGCCAATGCATCCCTTTCGCCATTTCTTTATAATCTCGCAGTTTCGCCCTCTCTTTCGCTTTCAAACCGGATGTTTCTCTCCCGGACAACCTCTCTGCCTTTATTCTGCTCTCTATTCAGCGTGAATACGTTTTGAGCCTTTCGGTGTGGTTACAGAACCTGTCACAACTGCCTAGTTCTTAAACAGCAAGATAAGAAATGCCAGTAACAATACGCATGATGACGGAGATGAATACGACAAAAGCAGTATTCGCGGGGACAGCGACACCGTGTTACCACGAAAGGAGAGGAATTCCTGCAGAATTCTTTTTAGGCACTTGATAGAGGAAAGCCGTCCGCAGTAACGGCAGAATTCAGAAGGATGTTCTCAGTGGTTTCTTGTTTCTCTTGAGAGGAGGACAATGTCACGCTAGAACGTTTCTAATGCATTCTCGATAAACAAACAGTAACAATATTTCGCTACCTGCGCCGTTCTTACCGCCTGCTACGGTATCGGGATAATACGATAACGGTAACATCAGGCTTCAAACACCTCGCTGTTTTAAATGAACACATTTCAAAGAAATTGAAAGACCGTGGAATGATACCACTGCGTCTGCTCTTTCTAAGGCAATAAATAAATCAAATTTACCGCATTGCTTCTGTCCCTTCAGTTGGCGAGGATCATCTCACGTTTACATCCGACTATTCTTCGTCTTGCTGCCTCCATTTCTGTATAAACGGGTCAGGTGCAGGTGAAAAGAACTTATACCTGGTCGCCAGTTATTGCCCCGACCGCGACAAACTAGAAGCAAGTCGACACTCCCATTTCTGGAGCCATTAGGGTGCCGCTCCATTTTCCTCGAATAAGAGACCACCCCAATTTCGCTTCGTAAATTAGCGACACGGAGAAGAGCCGGAACGATATAGAGCGAGCTTTGCGTGACAGGGGATACGAGGGACACCACCACCTGACAATAATGTAAGTATCCCTTCTCCAGTTCGCTCCCGCACAACTGGTCAACCGCAGATTCATCGACGAAACAGTAAACTCATTGCGGCATTTGTAGAGAATCGTGCACCGGAGGCCCGAGCCCAAAATACATGTTTCTCGGAGACACGTCTACACTTGCAGAGCTCGTGCCAGCCACTAACGGGACGCTGAAGTGCACAGCCTTTTTTTTTTTCCCACCGCCCGTTCTCGCGCCAGTTTTCTCGCGAAGCACCTCGCGTTAAAGTAGGCACGCGCCACAGCTACGGTAGCACATCCAATGTACTAGATCGTCTTCCACCGCACTGCGCGACGCCGATGTGCGGCCACGCACGTTTTGCGCCACCTGTACAGTACCGCAGGAATCCAACAAACCAGAGAGGAGGGCAAACTCCCCGCTCTTTACTTCTTTGCAGAGTATTTCTTTTTCTCGCTTAATATCCTTCTTACTGGTGGTGTTCTTTCCCGAGCCTGCTCGTCAACAGGACGGAAAGGCCAGCCGACCGTGACGCCCTAACGACTCGCCGAGTGGCCCTCGTTTTCCAGCGCCTCTTTTTTTTTTTCTAAGGCACGCATGAAAGCGCGGACGGCTGCAAAGGCTACGCGCGCGAGCCCACACGCCCGTTTCGAAAGGCAACCGTCCTCGACTCGACCGAGTCTGCGCGCACAGCGAGGAACCAGTCGGACTTGGACAACACGAACCCGCGTGCCACAAGAAACTTTCGAAACGGCGCGCATTCCGTGCGCCCGCTGGATAGGACCGGAACAAGAACGGACAACGGACTCTTAGACAGGGTTTTCGTCGACCATTTTCAAGGTCTTCGCATTAAGACAGCGAAGGCTCCCAATCACTACGCTAACGCAGGACACAACACCTTGCTCGCAAGGGGAGCGAAATAAGTAACCGCACTCTTTATTCTCCACAAAAGCGGGACAGGTGATTTCCACTAATTAAATGTTTCGTTATTAAACGAGCTATCCACGAGCGAGACACTATACACGAGCGAATAAAATATTTTAAATCAATAATTTATTTTAAGATCAATGTTAAACCGCCCCCTTTTTTATGCGAGCGTCTTATTTTTTTAAATTTTTTTTCGCTAGTCACCTGCTCAAGATGCTGCCGCAATTCCTCGTTGCAGCTAGGTTATAAGGAGAAGTGGACACAACTTATACAAGAAATTACACGGGTCAATTAGCGAATTAGCAAATTTACGCTAACCTAAGAACTGAATTTAAAGCGCACGTTAGTGTTGCAGAAGTTCAAGCCTGCTATTATTCGAGGTCAGTTCATTTTGTAAAATACTCTATACAACAACATACAAGCTACGATTACAGCATTGTAAAGTTGCAGGGGGCGAAAGATTATATGAGGACAACAGATATTCAGATCTGAATATCAAAGATCACTATGCCCACGTCTAGTGATGCTTGGAGCCAATACTGTGGTAAGCATGCTCCGTGCCACCGACTGTTGTTGTTGTTGTAGTTTTAATATAGAAGGTGTCACGTCCTCAGCTTCTTCCAACCTCTTAGCCTTCATTCACGCGAACATATTTTCCGCCCCCAGAATTGCGGAGTGGCAACTCCGGTGTTTGAACGATTCCGGAATCATTCCACATTTTCATATAACGGGAATGGAACGGTAACAGAATGATGGCACCCGTCGGGCAGGTGGAATGGAGAATGGAATGGGAACCCAATATTCCGGAATGGAGCTGGAATAGAATGAACACACAGTGCTGGCCCCAGGAGAATTATATGTTGATTTTAGGCGACACTACCAAACGGGTAAATTTGCTAATTATAACACACTAGACTTCACCAAATAATTACAAACACCAATTTCAACTCAGTGCCGGCTCTTTCGATAAACACCTACTATCTCTGCTGCGGTAATGATAAACAACGCAGTATTCTATACATTCTACACATTTGCACATCCGTGCTGCAAGGTTGAAATGCATTGAAAGACAGCAACGTTTAGCTGCAAAGAAGGATTAGATTTAGCAAGAGCATGCTAAAGCGCAACAGTTAGAATTTCATGTTATCCTATTTCTGCTAGGAATGCTATACAGCATTTGCTTTTAAGTTTTAATAAATTGCGGTATTACACATACCAACACCTTATTAACATCATACGAAGCCAACAAACACTGACCCCAAGGACAACACAGGGGAAATTACTTGTGCTTAATAAATGAAATAAAGAAACGATAAATTAATGGAAATGAAAGTGGATGAAAAAACTTGCCGCAGGTGGGGAACGATCCCGCAACCTTCGCATTTCGCGTGCGATGCTCTACCAATTGAGCTACCGCGACGCTGTTTCCCCATCCACTTTCTTGGGTATTCATGTGTCCTTGTAGAACCCTGGGAGTGTTAGCCAGCGCCACCACTCACAGACCTTGGCGGCGGACGTGGAACGTCCTTTTTGCCGCAGGCGCCCCGAGAACGTGATCTTTTTGGGTGAAGGCAACCGCTCAATAAACCCACACGCCTGCGGCAGAAAGGATGTTCTACATCCGCCGCCAACGTCTGAGTGAAGGCGCTGGCTAACACTCCCGGGGTTCTACCAGGAAACATAAAAACCCAAGAAAGTGGATGGGGAAACAGCGTCGCGGTAGCTCAATTGGTAGAGCATCGCACGCGAAATGCGAAGGTTGCGGGATCGTTCCCCACCTGCGGCAAGTTGTTTTTTCATCTACTTTCATTTCCATTAATTTATCACTTCTTTATTTCATTTATTAAGCACAAGTAATTTCCCCTGTGTTGTCCTTGGTGTCAGTGTTTGTTGGCTTCGTATGATGTGACTAATAAAAATCGGTCCCCTCGTTTAACCCCCTTTCTTCTCGTTTACCAACACCTTATGGCCCTTTTATGTAATGCCTACATGGCAGTACTGTATGCATCAATTACAGCTTCCAATTTGTGCGCGGATGTTGTAATGGATCCTTGAATACATACTGTAATGTCTTCTAAATAATTCTATCCAATGTTCTTGAAAACAATACACATAGAAGTTATTAGGCATTTCACGTCTTTTGTGTCGTTGACCTCATTCGTAGAAATGGTTTACCTGTGTTTTATTCCTTGTTCAGTTTTATGTATTTCTTTGCCTAATCATATTACACGCTTTACTGTCTTGCGAACCCATGTATAAAACAAAGTTCCTAAAGTATGGGTACTGCATTGACCAGGCTTGTGCTCTACAAACAACAGGCATGTGCTCTATACCATCCGAGTGTTCGCGCAAAGCTTCATTTCAGGGCTATAATGATAAAGTTTTCACCGCGCATAGGCTGAAATTTTTGCCGCAATCAAAATTGATAAAAGCCTTCTTTTTAAAACAGTAGTTTTTCCAGAATTTAATAACAGAAAAAAATTCGCTGCAGAGATAACCGATCACAAAGCGTGTTTGTTCTCATGTAATAAAATTGCACGTAACTATAATTGTAATGTTGTTGAGAGTTCGAAAATATGTTTTTATTTACTAGGCACGCAAGGGGGGGGGGGCAAGAAACAAACAATTGTAAAAAAAACGTTTAATTTACTGAAACTGAAGGAATGGACTGGATCAAGTCGGCCATTCCTGGAGTGGGAGTTATATATCATTCGCCACTCCTAGGAGCTAAAAGGAGTGGAATTACAGGAATTTCCACAGTCCGGAATGGAGGGCCCCACTCCGCAACTCTGTTCGCCACGCATGGACTCAAATGCAGCATGATGACTCGCAGAAGGAAAATGTGTGGAATGGCATTGCTGCATGTAACGTATTGAACTTGTCATAAATGGGACGTTCTAGCCACTAAAAGATAATAATAATAATAATAATAATAATAATAATAATAATAATAATAATAATAATAATAATAATAATCCGCACTTTTCAACTGCAAAAAAATAACTTATGCACATAGTCTAAGTAAATGAAAACAGATTTGTGGGAAAAATTTTTATTAACAAGCAAGAAAGAAAGAAAGAACGAAAGAAAGAAAGAAAGGAAAGGAAAGGGAACGACTCCCAAGTGAATCTTCCATGACTCTTCCATCCAGTTTTACGCCGAGAACATTATCATGCTCACAGGAAAACGCAGTTGAGCACGGTCATAACTCTGCACCTGTAAATAAAACTGCTACTGTGCAAAAAGAAAAAAAAAAGTACTATAGGAAGTTAAATAACCACCGCGACAGTGCGCCCCCCTCCCTCCTTTACACAGACAAAATAATGTATGTACCTCACCGACACCGAAGTGCCGGCTTACAAAGTGCATTGTGGACATGCACAGAAAGCGAATGCCTTATATGGAGTGTCCCAGATAACGCCAGCCAAGCTGTCGAAAGAAAAAAAAAAAGAACAAAGATGTAAGAAACATAGCGCAAGATACGACTTCAAAACCTACTACGGTGTTCGGTCGTCATAAATCTGAAAACTTAACACCACAAGTCATATAATCGCATTTTGCACCGTGACTTCTTAACATATATATATTTTTAAAACAGCTTGCTTGGCTAATGTTAGCTGGAGCACAGGGTATATGAGGGTTGTCCAATGAAAATTAAGACTGATGCTCCCAAATCCCTATGTCTGAAAACAAAGATTTCGGCGCTCCTATCATTTTCTACGTGGTCTCCAGTATGCGAGAAGCGTGCGTGCCACAGTTAAATGAAAATTATAAATTCAGGCGTCTTCCGTGCCAAAACTACGATTTCATTACGAGGCACGCCGTAGTTAATGTTGACTAACTTTGACCAGCTGATTGATTTTATCCACCTGGGGGTTCTTAACGTGTTCCCAATGCATCGTACACAGACGTTCTTGCATTTCGCCCTCATCTAAATGCAGCCGCTGTAGGCGGGATTTTATCCCGTGACTTCGTGCTTAGCAGCGCAACGCCATAGCCACTAAGCCACCACGGCCGGGTGCCTCCCACCGTTTCTACCAAGCCTAGAAAACATTAGTGAAGCCACCTTTTGACACCTACTTAAACATCGCTTCCAATGCCTTGTTCCATGCCAAAGCAATGTCCTTTTCATTACCTTGAGGTACACCCGTGAGCAAAAGTATACGGACCAGGGATTTCGCGCTAAAACTAATTTTCCCATGTGTCACTGAATTCATTTTGAAAGTAAGCAATGCAGTCCAAACTTGGCATTACGAATTTTCCAGTGCACTCGTCAGTTTCCGTTTACGCGTGTTGATTACGAAGAAATTGTTTTTTCGGGGACTCTGTGGTCCGTATACTTCTGCTCACGGGTGTACATGAAGAATCCTCGTTTGGCGTTTTGCAGAGCGTTACCAGATGAATCAATGTGCTTGTGTAAGGCTAGCAATTGTGTGTGTGTGTGACGCAAGAGCGTGCGTGGCTGCAACAGCTAGACGACCACGTGGCGACTTATATATGCATATATTGATTGTAGTCCGGCGAATAAACATTGTAAACTGTTTCGTTGTTACGACCAGGGCCGATCCACAAAACGGTACAATGTCGCACAGCGTCTGCGCATCGTTAGCTGTCATATATACCATGGTATACGACTGAGGAATGTGGGCCACCTCGAAGGGCTAGCTGTCACGAGCGAAGATTGGAAAAAAGTAGCACCCTCTCGGGCTTTTTTAAGCAACTTGTTTCTATACCACGTGACGCACGCGAAATGCAGTGGTGAGTTTTGAAGAGGGCCGAACGATGCGAGAAAGGAACTTACCTACCTATACCGTCTACCTATACCGCCTACCTATACCGCAAGGTGCCTGGAATAAGCAAAATAATGATTCTCATTAAAAAGTTATTTGCTTCACGGCGATCACAGCATGTTTCGCAGCCTCCAAACGCCAGCTATACTATACGTCCGACAATGAATCCTGCGAAAGTCGACCGCTCTGACAGCAAACGTGGCATGGAAGCAATCGCAAACACGGGTGCCTAAACCTCTCCGCAATTCAGTTTATACCGACGATATGGCCCATCCCAAGTTCATGGTCGAGACATGTAAGATCGCCGCTGTTTTCCCACATGGCCGCGGCGAGTGAGGGATGGCTGGAGTGACTTCTTATAGCATTGAAAGTGCGAAACTTGAAGCACATCAGCACTGCAGCTGTCGAACAGGTCGAGCGCCACTCGCGCGCGCGCCAGGCGCGGCACAGTTGAGTCAGCATCGGCCAAGGCGACCGCCTCTGCCCAAGGGCAGCCACGCCACACACCGGGTTATGTCAGCTTCCTTTCTCATCAAGCAGCCGCGTATCCGCAGTCAGCGCCGGCGTGAGTCACCTTGGTCAACGGAACGTGACCGGAACAGGAATGCCGGCGCAGCTTAGCGACTCGAGCGGCGGCTCTGGAGGCGTGTGTGTAGCGGCGCGCGCGCGCGAAAGGGAAAATACGGCAATGCAGCGCCCACCGGTGATAACGTAAATTATCGGCACACGATGGCGGCAACGCTTTCACAGTGCTTGGAGGCTTTTACGCAACGGCACACGCCCAGAAAGAGAGAACGTCGAGCGACAACTGAGGCTCTGCTGGAATGAACGAATGCAATGTCGACGGCATCGCGAGAGTAAGGCACTAATTTAGATTTCACGGCGGGAGGCGTCACGTTCCAACACGGTCACAGTAGGCTGCTGCTGACTTCAAGACGTCTCGGCGTCATTTTAGGGTTTCGATAGCGCTATAGGCCAGAGACAACCAATCAATCGCACACAACGAATCACTTCTCGCACGTTTTCCGGACTGACTCCATTGCCCTTGACATAAGTGAAGCAACGGGCGAACCGCAGAACAGGCCGCGCACGACGCGATGTGCTTCTCAGCACGCCGTAGGAAACGCAGAGAGAGAGAGAGAGAGAGAGAGAGAGATGTCTTCAGAGAAGGCTTGCTGATGGGGACTTTTACGCACTAAAAGCGGAGGGCGAGGCGTGCCTGTCGTTGCCTGTAGACTTAAGCAATGCAGAGACAGCCTGTTTTTTTTTTTCAACTTTACATGGTTGAAAAATAGCTCACTGGCCAAGAAGAGGACACACACACACACACACACACACACACACACACACACACACACACACACACACACACACACACACACACACACACACACACACACGCCCACAAAGAAGATGAAGAAGAAGATGATGTGACAATGTAAAGAGCTTAACGATCAATCATCTCACCCATCCTTTGACCCCATCTTAATTTCAATACTTCGACGTCAGCATCCCCGTCAGCTTGAGCTTGATATCATTGGTTTCATATGAACGCCACCATCTTGAGTCTATAGCCATCAATGCTCACTGTGATACGTTAGAAACAGGATAAACGCAAATTGAATGTCCAGCTTTTAGATACGATAAGACTTGTTGTTTTATTAAAAGGGCCTCAATTTGTAAAACTACACCTAGTAAGAATACTATCTTGACTTGTCCTTTAATGTAACAACAAGCTTTACATTTCCTACTCTCATTCCTTCCGGACACTAGCTTACATACAACTACAATATATTCATCCGCACCTCTATTTCTATGTTACCTACGGATAATTATTTTTTCTCTTGCCCCCCCCCCCCCTTTTTTCTTTTTTGTCATCTTTTCCCACCTTCCTCATTTTGCCAGGCGGTTGTGTAGACGCCGACAGAATTGTTTGCTTTTGATTAAAGGGCCTTATTCCCCTACCTCTCCTTCTTGACGATCAATCGTCAAACTCAATGCACTGGTTCGGTCGTTCATATGTGCTAAAGATGCGCCTGTTGGCTGAGAACACCATGCAGTGCAGCGAAAGGCACGGGTCGCCTCGGCCAACCGGAACATGGGGTCCTCCACCGTCCGCCTCTGATCGCCCTCCGCGCGAGTCTGGAACGCAAGCCCTGCACTGCACGGAGCTGGTGAGATTGGTACGGCTCAGTGACTGCAGTTTCTTGTCACTATACCTGAGAAAATAAAAAATAATTTTTTTTAAAGATCGTACGGTCAGCTTTATTCTTAAGCATTTCTTTTTTTTTTCCCTTCTTCTATCGGTAACTTTATATCGAGTGAGCACCGACGGGGTACAATTCACCGTTACGTAACCTGACGAAATCTGGCCGCGGCAGGTGCGAATACAGGGAATTCTAGGCCAGCGAGCACTGCATGCATAGACACGGATGATATAGGGATGGGCGCAAACAAATCACGGTTTTCCGGCGCAATATAGCACTTCTCTTTTCCACGACACAGGAAGCGACATCCTGTTGCGTACTCGTACCTGATACTTCTTATCAAGCTTCGAAGCTACGCAAGTCAATGACCGTACTAGCTTTACCATTACGACCAAGTTTGTTGTTGTTCTGAAATGCTTTTATTATCGCGATAGCAATATACGAACACTCCAGGCACATTTCTGCCGTCGTCACCGTGATGTTCCGTATAAAGCCCAAGAACGATAACATTGTCGTCGAGCGCCGAATGCTGAATGTGCGAGTGAAAGCGTTCCAGGGTGAGCAGACGACGAGCTCAATCTCGAGTGCGCAAGTGAGGAAAGCAGGGAGGAAGCGCGCCGTCTTTCGCCGCTGGCAAGGCACCGTTGGGAGGGGAGGGAGGGGGGCGTTCTACTCCGGCGGCAGCTGCCAATGGTGCGGCCGCGCGGGCTCTATCTTGAAAGCGATATGCGATGGAAACAGTGCGCCGAGTGCTGATAGCTTCGTGTGCGCTGTGTTTTGGAGGCTTAGTTCGCGCTGGATGCGAGCGGCAGCACGAAGGTCGATTCGCTCGATGCTGCTGCCGCGCTTTCTCACGCCAGCGTTTTGCCCGCGAGTGTGCGCGGTCACCGAGTGAGATGTGTGTTCACGTTTGCTTGTGCAAGCGTGACATCATGCTTGTTAATTTAGATAGTAAGCGAATGTTTACAAGTTTATACAGTCGATAAAACTACTATCCTTACTTCGTAAATCTGTCTACTAATTTGCTATCGCAATCGATGCTTTGCCTTTCGGGCGAACCTGCGACTTTTCTTTTTCTCGTTAGGTTCGAACAACCAGCCTTGACTACCGTCATGCGTGGAGCAAGGGGTAAAAATTTTAAAAATATATAAATTTTGCGGGTAAATTTAAGCGCCAAAGCCACGGTATGATGACAATGCACACCGTAGTGCAACCGGAATAATTTTGACCACCTGGGGTTCTTTAACGTGCGCCCAATGCACAGTACACAGTCACTTTTGCATTACACCTCTATTGAAATACGAGCACCGCGGCTGAAGCTTGATCCCGCGCTCGTCCTCGGGCTTAGCAGCGCAACGCCAAAGCCACTAGGCTATTACGGCGGGCAAGGGGTAAAAAAAAAAGAACTTGCCTAGTCCTATGATTTGTTCTCGGATAAGCAGCCCCACACGAATATAATTATATTTAAAATGCGCTGAAATATCTGAATAAAGAAATAAGAGAGAACAAGAAAAAAAGACACAACAAAAATTATGCACATCCAGCGCACATCTTGGCATCTATGTGAAGCGAAGCTTTCATGAAGCGGTTACTAAAATGCTCTAAATTTACGCATTTATTTCCTGCAGCTTTGGCGCAAAGGAAACTATAATAATAATAATAATAATAATATTTGGGGTTTTACGTGCCAAAACCACTTTCTGATTATGAGGCACGCCGTAGTGGAGGACTCCGGAAATTTTGACCACCTGGGGTTCTTTAACGTGCACCTAAATCTAAGTACACGGGTGTTTTCGCAGCAAAGGAAACTGGCATGCGATTATATGTCCTCCCGCGCACCCGTTCTACGCAAGGTGACACACGCGGAGATCATCTCGAACAACTATAGTTGTCTGGGAGATTGATGCTCAATCTCACGTCAAACCCGTATTTTACGTATTTATTTATTTATTTATTTATTTATTTATTTATTTATTTATTTATTTATTTATTATTTTATTTATTAACTGTTCGGCAAGACAGCAGCAGCACTCAGAAGCCGCGGTCAGGAAGTCCGGGAGGATTCGCAAAGAAAGCTTGGCTTTGAAAGGTAGCGTACTTCGGCACTCCTGAAATACTTCAGCCACTCCCTGCGCGAAAAATAGTTAACGACACGATGACGACGAAAACAGCGTGACACTTCCTTGAGTGACATCTGTCTCTGTGAGAGAGACGCTGAGAATGACTGCTCAGTTGACAGCCTCGCAGCGAATATATGAACTCTTCGTGAGAAAAGAAAATTAAATTAAAATTAAATTAGGGGGATTTACGTGCCAAAACGACGATCTGATTATGATACACGCCGCAGTGAGGAACTCCGGAACAATTTGGACCACCTGGGGGTTCTTTAACGTGCACCTAAATAGAGAGTTTTAGAATAGGGGCCCCCAACGTTTTGGGGCCCCAAAGAAATAGCGTCGAAGCCACTGCGCATGCGCAAGATGCAAATTGCGTTTGGGTTTTGCGTTGGGAACGCTATTTCACCGATTTAGCGGGAGCCCAAATAGCGGTCCCAAAAGCTTTGCCTCGGCAAACATGGCGGCACCCATCGAAGCGACGGCTCTAACATAGCACAATACTGGGTTCGATTCGCGGTAACGCGTGAAGTTCGCAAGCTGGGAGAAGTGACTGCAGTTATCGCTTTCTCTCAACTAGCGTGTGTTATGAAGATTGACTCATTAGACTCCGCTGATTTTGAATTCGATTGTGGATTTTATGGCTCGTAGGCCTAACACAGCTAAGCTTGGTTGGTGAAAGCTAGTAAAGTTGGTTTGCTCAAAACTAAGCGCAACTAATTGTTTGCTGCTTACAGGATAACCTCTAAATTGTAATTAAACGCGAATACACGTAAGTCAAAATTATTATTCCTATCATAAAATGGTATATTTTATTTAATTATTTCTAATAGCTTTTCTTTGACGCCGTAGTGGCGCTGTCAGCGCAAGACGCTATGCGCAAACGTAAAACCCTATTCTAAAATTCTTCACTTCAACGTGCCACAACGCTAACAACCGCAAAGCTCTTTGGCGCCCCGAACTATTGGGGCCCCTATTCTAAAACTCTCTAATCCAAGTACACGGGTGTTTCCGCATTTCGACCCCATCGAAATGTGGCCGCCGTGGCTGGGATTTGATCCTTCATGAGAAAAGGAGTAGCTGGTGCCGCATTCGACCGCCAATGCATCTGAATTTCATCATGTCAATACAAAAGGTCAATTTTAGCAAATACTCCAGCTTGCACTCATTACCCAATAACCTTTGATATTTGCAAATCTCATCTTCAGTACAGACTTCCCATGCCGAATCTTACCATCGTATTTCTCTAGCCTGCCCACAAGACAGATCTATATAAGTGTGCACTTCGAGCGTTACACTACAGCACGACGTTACGGATGCTCGAATTCGGTTTCCTGGGGCGATTACACTGTTAAGCGCAGTAAAAAAATAATTATTGTCACTCAATCTGATGCGCTAAACTACGTTTAGCGTCTATGTGCTTCTAAACTGAACTGTGACGTTTAATTTTCTGAATCTGGGGGGCACAGTGGGCTATGAGGGATGCCGCATTGAAAGGCTCCCGATTAATTTGGACCTGGAATTTGGATTAATTTCCCTGAATTGCCCCTGGATCTAAGTACACGCGAATTCTTTTTTTTTTCTTTTGCATTCCGCCCCCACCGTGGTGCGGCCGACGCGGCCGGGAATCGAACCCGCGGCCTCGTGCGCTCAGCAGCGCGACGAGCCACTGAGCCGCCGCGGCTGGTTATGTGCACGTTATTCTGAGGCGGCACGTCTGAACATTCACAAATTTACGCACTTGCACATACACGCCAAAGAGTTCAAGAAGGGAAAATCATGAAAGTGGCCCATACAAAACAGGAGCGCTTGGGCGGATATTCACGGCGTTCCGCGGCCGCCTCATACGGCGTATACTTCTGACGAGAACCCCGAGAGGAACGACCTTCAGCTCTGGTCGACCGCTGCCTGCGCAGTACGGGGATGACGCAGGCGAATGTTCTTACATCAGCGGAGATTTCGCCACCTTATCGACTGCAGAGCACCGGAATGCGTGCCGCGGCCCGTCCCGCGGTATACACACTGTAAAGCGGCGCGGCAATCGAGAGGAAGGGCGTGTCGTTCGGTGTCGCCCCAGCGACGGGCTGGAAGGGAATGCAGTTCACCTGGACAACTCTACCGAAGAAATAATGGGGCCACGCGATGCGTTGCCTGATGTTGGTATTACGCTTCTTCTTTCGCGCATATCACTCTGCCTCGCTACAGCGTTACATGTAATAAAGCGCCCGCAGTAGTGGCTTTGGTGTTGGGCGGTTAAACCCGAGGGCGCGGGATCAAATCCGGCCGCTGCGGCCGCATTTCGATGGCGCCGAAATGCAAAAACTCCCGTTGTTGTTGTTCAAACGTTTATTAAACTAACAATAAAAAGTTTCCGCCCCCAGGAAGTGGATCCATCATGGCGGGGGGGGGGGGGGGGTGTACTGCGTGAATTGGGTGCACGTTAAAGAACCTGAAGTGGTCAACATTAATCCGGAGTCCCCCACTACGGCGTACCTCGTGATCAGTGTTTTGGCACGTAAAACCCGAGAATTTAATTCTTTTACGTAATACAGCCGGCTCTTCACAAAATGTCGGTGACAAAAGTCGGTTGTCAAAATGCGGCTCGAGCAGTGGTTATAAGAAAGTGGCTAGCACATTGGAACAGTGACAAAGCAATCACGTGACGCAGATGGGGGGGGGATGCGACAGTTAGTGAGCTTTCGTCACGAAAGTGACCCTGTCACTTATCTAAAAAGGCGAGTCAACAGCGGTTAACATAGAAGATAGACAAGGGCCTTTTGGGCGGATCAGTGTGCCACATGTGGTTTACTGTTTAGACTGCACTACCTTCGGCATCGGCCTATACTTTTCGTAGAGTAATACCACAGTTCCGGTTCTAGATTAGATTATGGGGATTTACGTGCCAAAACCACGATCTGATTATGAGGCACGCCGTAGTGGGGGACTCCGGAATAATTTGGACCACCTGGGGTTCTATAACGTGCACCCATATCTAAGTACCACGGGTGTTTCCGCATTTCGCCCCCATCGAAATGCGGCCGCCGTGGACGAGATTCGATCCCGCGACCTCGTGCTTAGTATCGTAACACCGTAGCCACTAAGCAACCGCGGCGGGTGACTTCCGGTTCTAGGCACGCGCCGTTTCAACGAGCGCGTGGGGGTGTTATTTCGGCCTTTTTGGCTGATTAGCATTATTACTGCTCCGTACATAGCTCTAGCCTAACATGGTGCGTCTTTTGCGTCCCAAATTTAATTCTGACGATTTATTTGTTCTCCTACGTGCCCTAGAATGTCTCAATTGGTCTAATATGGCAAGACAAAGACCCAGACCCCACCGAACCCCGAATCGATCTGAAGCTGCAAAGACAACCTTCTCTTCCAAAAAAAAAAAAAGAAAAGAAACCGGCAAATTCATCGCTCAAATACAGATGTGCGCTAAAGGTAAAGCTACAGGTTAGTCCAAAAAAATTGGCCTACGCTCAAACGTAAACGCGCATGAAAAACAGTGACTCGCTCGTCGATTCCTCGCAAATATAGACACACATAAAAGCTGGGAATTCGCTACTGTATCATGAAAGTTCGGAGAACTGAGTGCGAATAGTTGCACCTACGCCACCTGTCACACTACCAACACCTGGCGAATATCCTTGTAATCGCACTGTTACCATCTCTCTGCCGCGTTGTTTTGGTCACAGGTGACAGCGCCATATACGCTATAACTCTTGCCGGATGAGGCGGGTCCCGTACACATGCTGCATACTGTTTTCTTCAGCTGTATAGCATAATGTCAGGTTTATTTCATATCACAAAGAAGCACGGATACAACAGCCCGGCTCACAAAGTAGTGCATGATTGATTGGTTGGTGTGAAAGTCTAAAAGTAACGCCTGGTCTGAGAGACGCCGTATAGCACAGCTCGGTTAATTTTCGGTACTGCAGGGTTCATTGCAAGTGCACTTAATTCTGCAACCACTACGGTCGGGAATAGAACTCCTGACCTCGTGCTAAGCCATATATTATACCGTAGGCATTATGAGCCAGCGAGGCGGCCGAAGCCTGTGGAAGGGTACGAATAGTTGCAATGCGCAAAGTTCTATAGCTCAAGTCGAAAATGGCCACTTCCGGGACGCCACTCTTTCTATGCATGTACATTGCGAGATACCTTCAATACTTCGGTATCCCGTTTAATTTGCCCCACAGAAAGCAACGTCTCATATAGGTGGAGGCAGGCACGTGCGCAGAGGATTTTTTTTCGGGGGGGGGGGGGGGTAATTCAAGGTAAGTTTTCTGTGCAAGTGAGGGGAGGGGTACCTTTACTAGTACAAATGTGAAAAACGCCCACCATTCGCCATAAAGACGCGTAAACCCGCAAAAGAGAGCTTCAATAAGGTATATCTCACAGGTACGCCTGTGAGATACACCGCCACTTTATTTGACAAACAAGGAACCACATCAAATCGACTCGCGCAGTAAAGAAGCGCAGGAAGAACACCGCCAAAAACAAGTAAACAAGCGAAAGTGCGAAATAAAGATTTCTAGTAGCGTTTTCTGAATTAGCTCTGGAAAAGTTATAGAGAAATATATATATTTGCGGAACAATCACAGTTCTTTTGGATCATCCGTTTACTGATCTACCAAGTTAAGTGTCAAAACCAACTTTTATTATTTGGGAATGTGGCTGCCAGCCACCGCCTCCCCCCCTTGGGTACGTGCCTGGGAGGAGGACGTATGGCTGCTCTTCGATTTCGTAAAACGATTTCACAAAGTCATTTTCAAGAAGCAAGCGCGCCGTCGCCACTACAAACGACCAACAACACTGCTCTGTGAAAAGATTGCTCAAGCTCGCCCTTCGTTATCGTTCTTTTTTCTTTGCTTAATTTTGCACACTTCACTTTGCGCTGGCGTAAGAGCTTAGTCTTTGCATCCCTGTAATAGAGAAACAATTGAAAAATTTCCACTTGGCGTAAATGATACAATATATCCGGCTCGTGTTCATGGCATCGTGGTTATAGATCCATGCCACCCAATCTTAA
Source organism: Dermacentor variabilis (assembly GCF_050947875.1). Classification (NCBI taxonomy): domain Eukaryota; kingdom Metazoa; phylum Arthropoda; class Arachnida; order Ixodida; family Ixodidae; genus Dermacentor; species Dermacentor variabilis. The sequence continues at coordinate 92,102,421 of NC_134568.1, forward strand.
ATCCCTACGGAGCTTTCGCGACGTACGAAAAATCTCCCCAAATTTGTATGAAAGAACACGCAGCAACTGCAGCTGCATGCAAGAACACTCTGGGCTAGTCGCTCCGTTCTAATCTAAACTTCCTGGTGCTGAGCGCTTCCAAGCGCTCCCTTATTGCAGCCGTGTCATGGTGCGCACGTATCAACAAGCACTAAACAGCAAGCTGCAGACGCCTGGACATCATCTCTCCTGTTCCAGTCTCTCTACACTCTCTAAAACAATCATTTTCTCATAAAACGCCGGTTACTGCATCGGCCAGTTGACCGGAGACACGCTCCCGCAGACGCCTGCGCACAAGGCACGCACGCTTGGCGCGAACAGCCGTGGAACTCGCGCTGAAGCACTTGACAAAGATTGTGCCAAGCAAAGTCAGTAGCATTCACGTGCGACAAAAGACATTGCAAGTGCACCAGTACGACCCAAGTACTTAAAGCACGTCTGAGGAACGCGCGCTGCAGCAGCAACGACACTCGTCTATCCACAGTGCTATTGTTAGGGTTGGCGTCTGACACCACGTGGCGACAGGTCATTCACCCTAACCCCTGAGCCGGAGCTCACGTGCACCGGAGAGGTCATTCAGCCCACCCCCTGAACCGGAGCCCACGTGCACCGGAGGGGTCATTCACCCGACCTTCTCCCCGGATTCGTCGATGAGAGGATCGACCTCTCCTTCCCGTGCTTGGTATTGCAGGAGGAGGAGCCCTCTCTCCGTGCCTGTCACGTGTCATCGATGGAAGCAAGATCCCGCCCACACTTGTAGAGAGCTATTTAAGGGGCTCCGAAATGTACTTTGATATACTTCTTACTTGAGACTTCATACTTCATGCTTTTCTTATTTTCTTTCAACTACCTTTGAATAAACCGTGCAAGTTTCGCACTAGCAAATCGTCTCGCCCCTGCTTGGTCGCCATGATCTACCGGATGCCTGCAGCCCGCCGACAACGCCACGCTACCCAATAAGTAATGTCGGTCGAGCTTCGTTAGGCAGGCGCCGCTACTTCTCGGCAGCAGTACGGTACGCTACCCTGGAGTACGCAACACTATATACGCGAAACAATTCACGCAGACGGCAACGAATTTTATGACATAAAATAGCTATAAGCGATCGAGGAACTCTACAGCAACTACGCAAAGCAGGCCCCTAATTTGGTGGGCAGAAGGGCATAATGGCACTTTTTTTTCTTCTTCGAATTCTTAAATAAATCGTCCGCAACAGATAGCGGTATCCCGCCTCTTCAGAAGATTTGAAGAGGCTGACATTACTTGCCCTACCGACAGCAATGTGCAACTAGTTATTTCAAAACAATTAATTCATTACCGCCCGTTGATTACTTCAGGGCACATGTTTCAATTGCGAAAATGAAGCGGAGCAGCGCTCAATAGGAATGCATGTTTAGCAGAATTACCCGAGGGTATAGATCACTAGCTTCGATACATCCGTCGCCAAAAAGTGCATGCGCTGAAATGTACAGTGGTGCCACGTACTTTTTCTAAAAAGGTTCGCTAGCGAATACTGCCGGACAAAGCTGAACGGAAGGCCGGTGTATTCGGCAGCCCATTCTGGGGACGGATGATGTTCTTACTAACTGAATATATGCAATGAATGACTGGTCGCCTTCGATTCCGCAATTTCAACATGTACCCCGAGAAAACTGACAACTACTAGTGATTTGATAATCAATTGTTATTTGATCTGCAGCGCAAGTAATTTCTGCGTCAGTAGGGCAGCTGAGATGGCTAGGAAGACAAGAAAAGCACAGTAAAAGCATTTAATTATACTGCATAATAATATATACATCTGGGTTAAATTTAAAGTAAGCTTGACATGGGGATAGCGTCATTATTACATTTCAATGTTATTCCTCTTCGCCCTTCGTGAATGGTCCGAGCGGAGCTCCGATCAGGTTGTCACCGGATGGGCCAGCTGTGAACGGTAGATGGTAAAGAAATAGAATCGAGCGGAAGGAACACTTACGCCATATCGGTCCTTTACTCTCAATAAAGGCAAATGAAAAAGGAAGTGGAAGAAAAGGCAACAGTGCCGCCGGTGGGAGTCGAACCCACAAGGCCCACATAGTAGGGCGATGCTCGACTGTTGAGCGACAGTAAAATATTGTGTTTATATATATATATATATATATAAAGCTTTACATGTAAGTTTTGAGAATTGGGCAACGAGTAACAGCATTCTTCTCTCAACAATTTGTGCTGTCTCCTTCGGCATGAACCATGCATCATGAACCGTTCTTTTCAATGACATGTCTTTCAATTTTTTCCTTAGCGTTATCCCCATGTGCCTGTCGTAACCGTTCTTTGTAGCGTAAAGAATCCACTTCTTATTGTGGCGTGCTTCCCAGGCAAACTCAATGTGAGTAACGCGTATAAGACGAATAACAATGAAGAAACTTCAGTATACTAATGGAAATCATCGGATTTTAGGTTTTGTAAGGAAGGCAGAAGATAAATGAAGTTATGATAAAGCGCATATTTACACCAATTTAAAATAGGCTCCTGAAATACGGCAGATGTACTCAGCATTTTCGAGGATATATACATTCCATACAAATATGCAGAAAGAAGTTTACTCGAGTAATGTGAGCCAAGTCGCACTAACTGGTTAGGTGACGGTTTAAAAAAAGTCCTCGTCTCTCCCATTCTCACCTACCCCCCCTCTTCCCCACCTTCCCGTTCACCTCATCGAATTGACGTTATAATTGACCCATAAGCAACTGTTGGCTTCGTCTGCACTCAATTGAGTGCCTCATTTCTCTTGATCCTTTCGCGAATTGTAATAAACTGCGGAAGAAACAAAAGTTTCACAGTAATTCGAAGTCAATTATGTGAAGCACCCTCTGTGTTTTCATCTTCTTAGGAACTCCACTTTAGAGAAGACATGGCACAGAAAAAGTGGCACCTGCTGCGTACTTCGGATCCCCAAAATTATAACGTCAACAATCAGTTTATGCCTTAATTCTAGACGCACACACACCACTGCAAGAGGAAGCACCTCTCACATCATGCACGTCCGTTTTTTGAACGTATAGGCTCGCTCTGCAGTAAGTCGCTTGGTGCGAATATGCGGAATGGCAAGTTGACATTCCACAGTATGCTGAATGGCAAGATAGCATCCCACAGTGTCATATATGCCCACGGTGATTTCTGGCGGTCAAATTTTATAGCAATTTTCAGGCCAAGAACACGAAGTGTGTTGCAGTGCCACAAAGACGCGAGATTCCGTCCGCCTTCGATGTCTCTGGGGGAGCGCTATTCCTGCCTCAGTCTCACTGAGGCGGCACAGTTGCAAGAGCAGACGTTGAGATGCAAGGAGGTGGAGAGAGGATGACTCTGACTTGTGCAAAACCTTGTTGCTAGCAGCTGTCCTTGGCCCACCCAAGAGCTGTCCTGAGACCTTTCTGATGTAGAGACTCCAATCGATCTTACTGGGGCTTTGATGACGATATCAACGGCAACAGGAAAATCACGGATGATTTACCACTAGTGCCGAGTGTAATTTCAACACCGACGAAGGATGACTGCCCCAGCGTGCACTGGCCATCATTCGCACCGCATTAAAGAGCAGTTCGAGCGACGAAACGATTGTTTCTACTGCACGTTTCCAGTATATCCTGGAATCATGTACTACGCCAAAAATCGTATGTGGTTTGCTTGATGAATTGATGTGCTTCCGGGAATAACTTCATCCGCGCTATTCTTCGCCGCGACCCGGGGAACCGCATAAAACGGGACTTGTTTGTTGAGAGGGTTAATCTTACCGATGACAGGTACGGATTTACATCTGTAGCAGAGCAAAAATGTTTGGTTGTAGAACGCCACGACAGAACGTATGACGGACCTCTGAAGTTGTACACCGACAGCTCTGTTGACAAAGAGAATGGAGCCAGCGGCATACGTGATACCGACCCTCAATGTCACATGGGCTGCCAGACTTGACGGCGGCGTGTCTTCTGCGGCATGTGAAAATTTCGCCATTGAAGCAGCCTATCACAAACTGGATTCCTATCAGCCACAGCCTTCGCTTTTCAGACAGCACGACTGCGATGGAAAAAGACACTGTGCAGGTTTCCCCTTATCGAGTGCGTTCAGCGTGCATTACATGTTGTAAAAGAATGACAGAAAGTCGGACTTATCATTGTGTTCCACCTTTCCATATCGGCGTAGCAGGCAACGAGGCCGCGCTCACCGTCTGGCGCGCAAAGCGCTGCAGTTCAAGCCACGAAGAAGGCTCCCAAGGACGCAAAGAAAAGGAGACATGAAGAAGGTCGGCTTAAGCCATTCGTTGAGGTTTCCACCGCATCAACTTTGTATGATTAAATGACTTAACAGAGCTGATACCGCTCTCCTTTATCGCATCCGCACAGAGTCAGCGCAAACTCCAGCTCGGCGGTGCAAGACAGCTAGAACTTGGTCCATCATCGCCGTGTGTGCATTGTCAAGCTCTTGCTGGCATTGAACATTACATACTAAAGTGTTCTGAATATGAAGCAGAACATAAGAAATTAATGGATGGACTTAAGCGCAAGACGGCACCACACTCAAATGCAAGCGACATTTTGTTCCTGCGAAGACACTGGATGTTTACGAGGGAGTTGCTTCGGCTCCTCCTGAAGTTCCTTCGTGACACAGCGTTGGGAAGTGAATAGTGAGCAATGTGGGTTGTCGTGGTTCGGAAAGCGCGCAACGTACTGGATTTTGAGTAAACTTGTTTTTGGAACCTGGTGTTGTTAGTTGTACTGCAAAGTGTTTCAGACCGTATCGCGGTTGATAGGTGGCATTCGGGCGGAGCAATTGTTGGCAACTTTTGCAAGGCCAGGCCCGCCTGCAGCAAGCAAGCAACTCCTCCTCCTCCTCCTCCTCCTCCTCCTCCTCCTCCTCCTCCTCCTCCTCTTCTTCTTCTTCTTCTTCGCTGTGCAGTTTTTATTATTATTATTATTACTGCGAGTGTTGAAAAGTCGAAAGAAAGGTTTTCACTCCAGTCACTCGAACAAGCACACACACTGGTGCACTGCAGCAGCTAAAGGTATTATCGTGGGCAGCACGTAAGAGTGTAGCCCCGGCTGCGTAAATTCCCCTGTCAAACATCCCCCCCCCCCATTTCTTCTTCTTCTTCGCTGTGCAGTTTTTATTATTATTACTGCGAGTGTTGAAAAGTCGAAAGAAAGGTTTTCACTCCCAGTCACTCGAACAAGCACACACACTGGTGCACTGCAGCAGCTAAAGGTATTATCGTGGGCACCACGTAAGAGTGTAGCCCCGGCTGCGTAAATCCCCCTGTCAAACATCCCCCCCCCCAATTTCTTCTTCTTCTTCTTCTTCTTCTTCTTATTCGCTGTGCAGTTTTTATTATTATTATTACTGCGAGTGTTGAAAAGTCGAAAGAAAGGTTTTCACTCCCAGTCACTCGAACAAGCACACACACTGGTGCACTGCAGCAGCTAAAGGTATTATCGTGGGCAGCACGTAAGAGTGTAGCCCCGGCTGCGTAAATCCCCCTGTCAAACATCCCTCCCCCCCCCCCCCCCAATTTCTTTATGCGATATCCAGTGCCTCGTTCGCGCGCCCGTTGCATCCTTGCACGATGCGTTCTCAAAAGCTAGCGAATCATGCTGAAAATACTGACAGGAGAGAAGCGCAAAGCCGAAGCTATGCCTAAATAAGCCAAATAAGAGCCCGGATATGTTGGGCCGCCTCGCATCCTGTCGAATTTATAACTATGCCACAAGAAAACGAGGAGGGGAAAAAAAGAAAAGAAAAGCAAGAACAGCGACAAAAATATAAAGTACTGCGAGGTTCCAGCAAACCGAAAGCAGCACTGTGAGATATATAGACAGTGACGTTATGGCCTGACAGCTGAAACATACAACAGGGTGCGCCAAATGGCTATAGAGGATGGCCGATCGAGCTTACGAGCGGCCCAGCACCGACAGCTAAAGAGGCCAATGAGGAATGTGTGGGCCAATCCTCCGCGCAATATGAGGCGAAATTGGGACGCTCAAGAGCGGAGGATATAGAGCCCTAATCGTTGAGAGGGCGGGGGGAGGGGGACAGCGTGAAGAATGCCGCACGAAGAAAGTAGATGACGCCGTTAGTCGACAATACGTCACTGCAGGCAGGCCGACGACGAGGATGTCAGCGGCTCGGCAGAGTGCACGCGGACGGACACATAAGAGTGCACGAAAAAGGTATAGATAACAATGAATGCACACGTATCACAAGAAGCAATAAGCTACTTATGAGTGAAATAAAAGACAGGTGGGGGGGGGGGACAACAGCCTATCAAGGCATCTGCACACGTAGAAGGAGAAAAAGGAACTTTGAATTTATAAGTAGCCATTTAAGTTGGTTCATAACAAATTATACCAGATATATCTGATGTAGCGAGAGGACGAGAATGTACCTAAAGAGTATACCGTCGTCACAAGCCTATTTTATATCCACAGCAGGCCCCTCCCATATATCTTTCTTGCGCCAACCGACTACGTATCCAATGTTTGTAAATTGCTGAATATCGTCACGCGATCCACTCTCCTGCCGTCTTTGATTTCGCCTCCCTTCCCTTCGCATTCAATCTGTTACCCTAACAGACAACAGGTTATCTGCTCAGCGCATTGCACGACCTGCCCAACTCCATTTATTCCTCCTAATTTCAATTACGTAGATTATCAGCTACACTCGTTTGCTTTGAAAATGTACACTGCATCATCCCGTATTTTGCCGGTACACCAATCATTCTTTGGTCCCGTCGTTCGTTGCGCGGTCCCTATATGCACCTACGCTCAAGCTTTCCATAATGACAGCAGTGCGAGAGCATGTGCACATAGCCTAGTGAACGGAGGAATCGCATCTTGTAGGGAAAGTTGCGCCTTCACGATGCTCTATGACCAGTGTTCATGATCTTGCGGCAAGCGTTTCCACGTTCTGAATTATATATACGTGTACAGTACAACTTTGCATGCCGTATGCGTTGGAACGCCGCCATGGAAAGCATGGAGTTCCCTGTAATTACTAGAGGGAACTCTGGCGGTGCGATCGTTCAGCATGAAATGATGGTTAGTACATATATTTCGTGAATTGTGGCTTCAGACATTCTTGTGGCTTCGTTTATTACGTCTTAGCTGCCTTCATTGACATAAATTTCAAATATATATATATATATATATATATATATATGCAGAATGCAATAAGACTCTGCGAACACGCATAATCGCTGCTAATTGCAGTGGCCCCGCTTGTCCATGCGTCCGTGGCGTAATGGTTTCAGTATCAGGCTTCTGCGCTGGAGGTCCCGTGTTCGAATCCTGCCAGTCTGACAATTTTAATGTTTTATAAGTTATTTACAATGTAGTACTTCCTTGAAAACGATCCGTTTGCAAAGTTACGAAGCCGTTGCAAGCCAAAAGCGTGAAGTTTAGGCAAATCCATAAACGGTTTAGCCATTATGTGCAATCCATGTACAGTCACGGACAGCCTAAGCTAAAATAACAGCAGACGGATGGATGGATGGGAAGGTAGGAGCGTCCCCTTTGAAACGGGGCGATGGCAGTTGCCACCATGCTCAGATTTTTATTTTAACTTTTATTTTTATCTGTGTTGTGTGTTATTGAATTTCTCGATTTTCTTTAAATACGTCTTCCTACCCTTTTAACCTTATGTCACCTCTCTGCTTTTGAGCCTCCAATCGCCTTTTGCTAATTTCCACCGCACATTTATTTACATGACTATCATTATCTCTGAACCCTAGGGCCTCAGGAAGGGTGACTGTGGCCGCATCGACATCGGGATTGATACCATCACATTTTAGTATGAGGTGTTCCATTGTTTCTACATATTTACCACACACAGTACATGTGTCTTCTTCTTCGTTAAATTTCTTTTTATAGCTCCGCGTTCTAAGACATCCTGATCTAGCTTCAAAGAGTAGGGCACTGCCTCTTGAGTTATCATAAAACGCTTCCTTCCTGATCTGCTGTTTCCAGTATCGATATAGTTCTACACTATGCTTCTTTTCCATTGAATTTATCCAATTTTTACCTTCCGCATTTTTAACCTGTCGTTTAATGCTCTGTCCTTTTTCGTCCTCGCGTCTGGCATACTTACTGGTTAGCTTCCTAGTTCTTTTCCGCCATTGTGAGTCAACGCTTTTTCTGTATAGGTATTTAAACACCTTAGCTGCCCACCTGTTATCATCCAATTTCCTCAGACGTTTTTCGTATAGGATTTTACTCTGAGCTTCCCGTGCTTGGAATGATGCCCAGCCCATATCTCCCTGTACTGCTTCGTTTGTGGTTTTCCCGTGGGCACCTAGTGCTAACCTTCCCACAGCTCTCTGATTTACTTCTAGTCTCGACTGAACCTCTGCCCTTAAACACAGGACCGCATTCCCGAAAGTAAGCCCCGGCACCATTACTCCCTTCCAAATGCCTCTCAGTACCTCATACCTGTTGTAACCCCACAATGCCTTATGTTTCATTATCCCGGCATCTCTTCGCCCTTTTGCTATTAGAGACTGTTCGTGCTTTTCCGTGTACATCTGCCCTTTGTTTATCCATACCCCGAGATACTTGTATTCGGCCACTCGGGGTATTTCGTGGCCTTGTATTGTAAGCTCCTGAGACGACAGACACTAGCGGCGCCGCCCAGCGGCGAGAACGGGAAGCTGCTCAGTAGCGTAGCAGACGAAACCGGCTGATTCGTAAGGCAGCAGCGAAGGGCACTCTCGAACACATGTTTTATCTCGTCGCAGCTCTCTGTTTTCGCGGCTGGGCCGCACTGCCAGTATCTGCCGTCTGCTGTTATTTTGTTTCAGCTTAGGCTGTCCGTGACTGTACATAGCAAATCCGTGAATAGCCATCATTCCCATGCTGGCTGAACCGTCCTGCTTGCCGCTGCCGTAAATGCTAGCGCCAGAGTTCCCTCTAGTAAATGTATGAAACTATATGGTGGATAGGACCATGCCTCGCTGATTACGTTCAAGCAAGCCATGAAACGGGTGGGCGCCTGTTGGTGTTCAGCATGGCATCTCATTTCAGTCGTACATGCCAAGTGTCTGGCGTGGGCAGATCTTGCCGGAATCCGAAACGGCCGAAACGCTGTCTGGCCAGTGCCTATAGCTTCTTGCAGTTTCCTTTTTATCCTTGAGTTTCAACCCCATTTGGTTGCTACTGGTAGAATGCACTGATTGTATACTTGTCAAGGAGAACGGTGAGATGCCGTTCAGGATTTAAAGGTGCTTGCCAATTGCTTTTTCTCTATTTCCTTCTATATCTTCACAGCTTCAAGAGGCTCACTTCATATCACGAACTATCGTTACTTTGCCAGGCTATTGAACACTGCCTTAGTATTTTGCACGTTAGTGCTCAAACCTACCCTTATGCATCAACGACACAAGTCCTCAGTCATTTCTTACAAGTCACATATTTATATATAGCGTCGCAGAACAGGACAATGTCACTTGCCAGCGGCAGGTTTTTAATATATTCCCGGTTGATCTTAAATGTATTCTTCCCAATCTAAGACTTGGAATTTATTTATTTATTTATTTATTTATTTATTTATTTATTTATTTATTTATTTATTTACATACTCTCAAGGCCCGAGGGCATTACAGTGAGTAGTGGCGAGTACATGTAGTCGTTGGCAATCTTCTTAAAATTAGTGGTGTCACAGATGGCAGCGATGGAGGTGGGAAGGTGGTTCCAGCCGTCGGCTGCAGTGCGTGATGTAAATGATTGAGAGTAAGAGTTGGAGTTGCATAGTGGTACCCCCACCATCATTTGGTGATCGATGCGAGGTGAAATGTAGGATGGGTGAAGGAACAACTCCCCTTGAAGAACGGAATTAGTGTAGTAAATCTTATGGAAGAGGCATAAGCGCATAAACTTACGACGTACTACGTAATACGTATTTCTTCCAAGCATGCTGTGAATAGCGGAAATTCTGTTTCCTTGACCGACACCCTTCTTAACAGGTGTTCTCCTGTTTTCTTGCGAAGAATTATGGTAGCTGCTGAATCACGGTAGGTGTTTCCTTATTCACGCATGCTTCCTCTACTCTTTGAGCACGCAATGCCTCTATGACTGATGGTATCTCTACCTACTGAATAGAACGCATTTTCGTAATCTTTGAATGCGATGTTGACGGGCTGGTTATATTCCGCGTTCTTTTTTTTTTTTTTTTGAATTACCTGATTGATAGCATGGATGTGATCCATTGTTGAATATACCTTAAAGCCAGCTTTTTCTCTGGGCTCGTTAAAGCGTGCTGCCATGATTTTAATCGAAATTACTTTTGTATATATTTTGCAGAACACAGCAAACTAATCGACTTATAATTCAATTATTTAACATCTCTTTTCTGATGGTTTAATATTCCATGTCCTTAAAGGAACCCAAATGAGGAAACACACAGCGCGCTATCTCGTAGGCGATACTCGTAGACGAGGTTCGTAGGCGAGTTTCTTGAGTGCGCAGATGACGACACACCGCTGGCGTTCAATTTTCACGATTCGCGCATGGTTTGTCAGCACAAACAACTGAAGCATTAGGCAGTTTTAGAATAGCGTTTGTCGCCTTACGTACGTTAAACGTAAGCACCTTTGCGGGACGTTACCGTGCGTGTCCTTTCAAGTCTTGTAGTTTACTTTACGGAAACACAAATGTACACTTTTAAAACGGTTGCACCCTTTGGTGTGTATATTTGTCCCACAACGATAATCGACATCTGCCTTGTTTGCGTCTCTTTTCTTGAAAACTTGGCGCTAGCTACTTTCCTGTCGAAAATGCTGTGTCACACTGATAATTCGCAAGCCGTTCGTGAGTGGGAAGTACCGGGCTCGCAGCGTTAAAGAAAGGAAACGCGTGCAAGACAGATGACGATCATCGTTGTTGGACAAGATAAGCCCCACAGGGTGTAATGTTTTTTTAAGAGTGTAAAGAAAACGTTATAAAACAGGGCGCCGTCTGGTGCCTCGTGCCAAGCGTACCTAAGTCAAGACGGTCCATTAGCAACCATCCTGCTGTTGCTATGTCGACGCGTCTTGTTAAGCGTACGGGCGCCAGAATCGCCGAACGATCTCAGAAAATGGACGTGCAATGCGCTCATAACTAACATTTCAGGCGAGTTTAGAGAAAGCGAAAGCTCATTACAATAGTTACTGGCGATCAACGCGAGTGAGAGCGTAGCCATCACGAGAATTAACGCTGAAGTGGGAGCCATGGGTGTCGCCATGTTCGACAACGCCATTTCGTCGCGTCCGTAAACATTACGGACGTTAAACTCGCCAAATAACGTACGTTACCATAGCGCGCGTAAACCGCAGAAACCCAATAACGTTCCGAGCATGCGCAGTGAGGACGACGCTATTTCTTTACGTACGTAACGGCACACCGCAATGACAATCTGCAAGCGAAGCGAACTGCGAAGAATATACTCAGCTGAGAATTTTTGACATTTGCACAATAAAGAAAGAAAGGAGAGACAAGCTGTAATCAAAAGGCCGCATGCCGCTTAAATACGGCAAGGGGGACTCAAATTTCGGCGCTGCTGAAACGCGTGCACTTGGAAAAAGGCGGAGTTCCTTGTTGGCGCACTTGAATATCGCGGCTGACGTGCATGACAAGGGCCTTCAACACGGTCGTGATACATCCTTAGCTAATAAGGACGCTGCCCTGAGATTTTACCTCAATTTTACTGCGACAGCAGTTAATGCTTGGAACATGCATGGGTTTGCTGTGACCGTCCTTCCCGCTATCGTCAAGTCGTCGCCGTTATTCTGTCGTCATCAGGTCACCTCCTAATCCTCACCTCTATTCTCCTTACATGGCAAATGAAAAAAAAAAAAGAAACAGCACAGCCAGGGATTGAACTCCTTCCCGGAGGTAATGTGCAGTCGGAAGCCGGACTAGCGTGAGGCTGCAGAGCGCGGCAATTTGGGCAGGGTTTTGTGTGGGGACTCTTGAGAGCGACGTCGTCTGTGCGTGTAATTTGGGGACCAGAACCACGGCGGAAGAATTGACCAGAACAGGAAATTGCATAGCGGCCGAAGAAGACTTTCTGTGCACTGAAAGAAGACGTTGAGGGAAGATGGGAGAAGAAAGTGCTGAAACAAAAGAACAGGGAACATATTGCTACAGGAAAGAGAGAACTCACGAGAATTACAGAGAAAACAAATACTGGAGACGCGACAGCGCAGTACACTGTGCACCAAGGAAGGCGGCGAATCATTACGGCGCGGTCCACCGGGCGACAACCGTGTGGCACGGACGAAAGGAACGGGAGCCGCGCACGGCACCACCATTTGTACCCGTCGCCGCCAGCGGCCACGGGCAGCAGAGACAACAGATGCTGAGGCACCGCTGGCGCCGCTGATCGACGACGCCCTCTCCGCGGTCACAGCGTGGATCGGGCGGGGAGCCACTCCGTTTGGAGGAAAATAGTGCCTGCACGCCTCCGCGTTGGCCACGGGCCAAATATCTCCGCCTTTCTGGTCTTCGCCGAAACTCGGACGCAGGCGATCACCAGTAGCACCTTTTCAGCGGCCACGGAACAGGGGCGAAGAGCTCAGCGAGACAAAACAGCAAAACGAGTGCAGCCAGTCTGTCGTGAGCGACTGAGATGGCCGCTTCGCTCGTGAATATAGTAGCCAAGCACAGAGCCCACTAATGCTGGCAGAAACGTCGCGTTTATTCCCGAGGATTGTACTCCTAGGATACTAGATAGTCATTGCCCAGGACCATGCAGTGCCTGCTCACACAGTCGTCGAAGCGCTCAGCATTCAAATAAGGAAAATGGCCCCGATTTTATCTCGTTCCCAGTTCTTTGCTTTCTCCATGGCGCTGCCGATGGCGTTGCCCCACGGCCGGGCAACGCGCGTCTCCTCTAGCCCGGCCGTGGCTGCCCGCGCGGCCGAGCGTAAACGCGACCCATACGCCGTTTGTCGGAGGCATGGTTGAAGGTAATCTGCTACGATTGCCAGGTTACAATAAAGGGAGAACATGCAAGATGAGCCGAGAGGCTGCTATGACTGTATGTGCGCCCCGCGCGCCAAGCGTAGGTTACGTGATTCAAACTTTGGAGACGTGGCACAGTTGAAAAGGCCAAGCGAGCAGCAGCACGAAACGTTTGCTTTGGAACAAGCATGCGTGCTCCCCGCTGCCCGCGCTCCTTATCACGCCTGCGTTGTGAGAGCGAGTGCTCGCGCTCATCGAGTGTTCATGTTTTTCCTTGGGCGCGTAACACCACCCTTGTTCAGTTAGTAAGCGAATGTTTAGTGCAAGTTATACGGTTTATAAAACTACGAAACTTACTCCGTGTTATTATCTGATATTTTTATATCAATGCGATCACCTTTCGGACGAAACTATATTACTCCCCCTCCCCCAGTGTAGGGTAGCAAACAAGGTGCAATCTGGTTATATCCCTGCATTTATTTCTCTTTCTCTCAGTAATGACTATGTTATACCTTTTACGTACTACTACGCAGGAATGTAACGCGAACGGTAAGAAGCAAAGTAGAAACGCTTCTCAGTTACATGCGAGTTCGATAAGCGACCGTGGCCAATCCAGGTGCTTATTGTGTTCTATAGCTCCAAAAATAGGCGTCCGTGGATGCGTCGCAGTGTTACACACATTGATAGATGCGTAAAAAAAATGCGCCACATAGTTCGTTTTCTAGTGTTCGCATTTAATTTCGGTGTGAAAATACATCCACGAAACATGGCAAAACGATGGTGTCGGTGCACTTGCGAGCTGGTCCTCTATTAAACAGCGCTAGCACGGCCACAGCGAGCGGAATCGCGCCGACCGACGATACCACAGACGCAGGTACAGGCCTCGACACACTTACCCACGACACAGGTAAGTCAATTTTCGAATACCGCAGCAAATACAGGCCGCGAGGAGCAGCTGCCTTCGTCTTAACAATCTGAACTACGCTTGGAGACGTGAAAGTGACACGAAACGCGTTCGTCTGCTGATCGACTCGAGCACACATTCCGAGTAATATGACTTTATTCCCAAGCAGGAAGCACGCTAATGAGGCAATTTAATCATCGCTTGAGAAAGAAAGAATGCTATGGGTCGCGTCAGCCAACCAGGGGCTCTATAACGTAAAACTATTCCAATATGTTTTTATTCCAATCTCCTGACGTCAAATTTGCGTAACCGCCGACGCAAGCATCGGGCGGCCACCCGCAGGGTTGTCTGAACCGACCAATCAAACGCTGTCCTCGTTCATAGGAGGTCGCTTTTGTTTGCTTTAAAAACGAATAAAATTGCCTACACTGAGCGGCTTGTCTTATCTAATTGGTTGACAAGAGGCGAGGAGCACGCTCAAATGGAGAGGGATTCGGTGCCGGCGTCAGGGATTGGTCCGCTTTCCCTTACTTAGCTTGCGGTGGCTGGTCGAAAATCGCGGCGGCATGCAACGGAAGCTTAAGATTGACGCTGAAACGGATCCTCAGCAAAGAAAAGTTGGCAGAACGAGGTCGTAAAGGTGTTGAAAGTGCTCGAAAACGTTACACGGCCACGCAAAAAGTTTTATTATACGCAAATAAACCCATGCTTTCCGGCAAATGCGAGTCGCCAGTGCCTGAGCGATCGGCGGCAGCCATCTTTTATTCCTTTCGGAACGGGGCATCCTGCGGCTATTCAGAAGAAAATTCAGTTTTGTTCGGCATATTAATGCATCTTTAACGCGTACACGTCACTTTGACGAGGTGAGTTTTTGCGGTTTTGTGACGTCGCGTGGGCAGGTGAGGTGGAGTGGGTGCAGCCCAAAAACTTTTGACCAATAGCCGAGGGCTAATGGCGAAAGGGGATCGAATCAGAAATAACTATTTTTCTTTTGTTCGGTCAAATCATGTATAATCAGTGTGCACACGTCATATCAGATAGGGAGCTATCACGGTTTTTGTGACGTCGCGTGACAGACAGGTGAAGTGGGGGTGGTCTAAAAAAGCTTTTGACCAAGAGCGGAGGACTGATCGCAGAATTGTAATAGAAAAGTTTGGAATAGTTTTATGTTATAGCGGCCCAGAAGAAAGTCCCACTGTCCCCACTGTCCGCCGCCGATCGCCCTCTGCGCGACGCCGACTGAACAGAAGTTTCACGAAAGGATCCGTGGCGCAAGTATATCATAGGCGAGCCGCACTCCCTTTTCAGAACGCACAGCCGACTCTCGTAACTGATTGGCTGACACGAGTCCTAGCCTTAGCTGCACTGCACGGAGTGGGTGAGACGTTTCATCTGCTCACTGACAGCAACGAATAATCTGCGCTTTCTCACCTTCTGTCCCTCTGTTCTGCGTGCGAACGAAGCAAGCGGATGTGCAAGGTTGCACTGCAGAAAGTGATTTCAAGTCAGTGTTTTCTTTCGCGAGAGCTCTGCGTGAAAAGGAATAAAATCCCAGCTGCTAAATAAAAAATAAAGATAATTTAATATTTGGGGTTTTACGTGCCAAAACCACTTTCTGATTATGAGGCACGCCGTAGTGGAGGACTCCGGAAATTTTGACCACCTGGGGTTCTTTAACGTGCACCTAAATCTAAGCACACGGGTGTTTTCGCATTTCGCAAAAAAAAAAAAAAAAAATTAAAAAAATAATGATACATGTATATTATTTGTAAGAGGGACTCGTTACAACAGCAGCCTTTTCCCCACCGTTAACCTTGACTAGCTCGTCCCTCTGCACACAAAATCACGCGGCATAAGGGGGAGCAGAGCGTTTCAGCGAGTTTATGATCAGGTACACTAAAGATACAAAGAAAAGCAAACATTTCGTGTTCACTTTACGCCACGCGGTTATCCCTACGAAACAAATAATATGAAGTATGGCGCTTTCCTCCAATGCTTTCAAATGAATAAAACCGTATGCACACAGCCAGTGCCACGAATTCTCTCTTCGCTAAGATCAGCCCCTTGGAAAGTAATTTGAGTGCGCAGTAATGTACACGACTTATAAACGAAAGTACTCCTTACAGGGGCAGAACAAGGCACACAGTTATTCTCGTATAACTTGCACTCATGGCTCTTATCGCGTCTATACGCCCCCCCCCCCCCCCTTCTCGCTCTTGCAAACTGTGACGCCGTAAACCGCGTAAGTTCAAAGACCCGTCGACACGAACTGCCATAGAGCGGAGGATGCAATATAAATATAGCAGTGATTGGCTTTTCTGTTTCATATGTTCGTTTATAAAACCTAGCGGAGGGTGGGAACGAGCACAAAAGAAAAAAAAAATGCCATGGACGAAGGAGGACAGAAGACGGGTGCGGTCCTGTGTCCTCCCTCGTCCCTGTCAATTTTGTGTTCGTTCCCACCTTGTACATATGCACCAAGTTGCCCAACAACGCACATTACAATTGACTCAGTGTTTATCTAATTATTGCTGCCTTAACTAAAAGAGCTCGGATGTGAAGGAAGTGGCTCTTTTGGATTTCCGTGCGCCGCCTTTAACGCATAATATCGTTAAAATTTTAAGTTTAATAAAACCGAAAACGCCGAACCGAAACCGAAACTGGGCCGGCCACACAGAGAGCCGCTTCTCGTGACGTCAATAGTCAGGCGCGCCCCACAAACGATGATGATGACGATTTTTATCGGCATCCCCTTTCAATCGCAGTGGTGACAAATAGTCACCTCGCCTTTGTGAGCTATACAGGGTGTCCCAGCTAACTTTAGTCAAGCAAGCTATTCAACCAAAAATAAAAAGATTAAGAAAACACGGTGCAAGATGCAATTATAAAACCTACCGTGTGCGGTGGTCAGACTTCCAACGACCAAACACCATAGGTCTGAAAATCATGTCTTGCACCGGGTTTTTTTCTTTCAATCTTTTTTTTTTTTTCGTTGAACAGCTTGGCTAGTTGGGACACCACATATGCTTACGTGGTATCACATTTATTTATTTGTTTATTTATTTATTTACTTTTTCAACATACTGTCAACCCTTTGACAGGGTTATTAGAGGAGTGGCGTATAGAAAGAAGTTTACACATAAGCAGTTACAATAATAGTAATTGCCAGGAGCAAATTGGCTAAACAAGTACAAAATAAGAAGACAAAATTATACGCACAACAGTAAGTATGAATACGAATATTGACAAGCATGCTAATAGGAAAAGGAAATAATCATACGGAGAGTACAAACAAATACTATGACATCAGGCTGATGAGTACGTATTAAGTTAGTTATGCAACAGTTCAAGGAAATCATCAATTCTTCGCTGTTCGACTACAAGTCGGTCAAGAGTGTTCCATTCCCGAATGCATCTAGGAAGAAAAGAATAGTAGAATATATTGTTGCACGAATATTCTTGGAGTGTGAGATCATGTGTATGACGCAGTGGCCTTGTTTTCTTAGTTTCGACGTATCTTGTGTGGTTTATCTTAAGATATCTGTGCAGTAGCGTATATAAGAACTTCAGGCGGTGAATTTAAGCTCGACTTTGGAGTGAGGGTAAACCTGCACGCCGTAGCAATTCTGTCGGGGCATTTTTTTTTTTATGGGGTTTTACGTGCCAAAACCACATTCTGAGGCACGTCGTAGTGGAGGACTCAGGAAATTTCGACTACCTGGGGTTCTTTAACGTGCACCTAAATCTAAGTACACGGGTATTTTCGCATTTCGCCCCAATCGAAATGCGGCCGCCGTGGCCGGGATTCGATCCCGCAACCTCGTTCTGAGCAGCCCAACACCATAACCACTGAACAACCACGGCGGGTGCGGGGAATCAACGCGTCGATAGCGGTTAAAAATAAATCTAATCGCTTTGCGCTGCACATTTTCAAGCATGCTGATACCGCTACTTGTGAAAGGGAACCAGGTTATTTTGGCATATTCTAGAATCGGTCGGAGAAGTGTGGTGTATGCTAAAAGCTTAGTGTCACGGTCAGCGTGCCGCAGCGTCCGCTTAAGGAAAGCAAATTTTTTTCATGGCTTTCGCGGTTATAGCTTCCGTGTGAACTGTCCAACTGAGATCAGAAGTTATTACACCAAGATATTTGTACTGGCTTACATTTCGGAGCGTGACGTTATTAAAACCATAAGGATGTGCTAAGCTCGTTTTCTTTTTTGTTATTGACATCACAACCATTTTGTCTGAATTAATCTCCATTTTCCAGTTAGAGCACCAACTTACTACTTCATTCAGGGCAACGTTCAGCTCAATTTGGTCACTGTAGCTTTTAACCTCTTTATACAATACGCAGTCGATATTCTAATCTAACACTCTGCCTATATGCTTTATTTTGTAATGCTACCTATGCCTGTGACGATCCTACCCCCGTCCTTTCTAGACTTGTTTTTCCACCAATACTCTAAACGTCTTTTACTTATCTCGAATTCTCAATAGTTAATGCTCCCATCAGCTTTGAACCACGGAGCCCCTGGAAGGTGGGCGGTCACTACGCTTCTGGCTGGGTGAGTTCTTGTCGCCTTTCATGAGTCGTCGCCGAATTTTTCTCTGCAGCAGACACAGGTTTTTACCCTGTTGCAGAAGAAAAGGAAGGAATCTGCCACAAAAGTTCCAGTGTTCACTGTATTTCTTGTGTCTACGACGGACGCCGAATCCACTAACGTGCAGGGGCTAAGCAGAGTCCTTGGTGACGGATGGCTCTTATGGCTAGTGGCATAATGGAATTAAGTTAAATTTTCCTAGGCATGCCAGCATGTACTGAGGTACACAACGTAACTTTATCGACTTTGTAACTTAGTGACTATTTTCTGAGCGCCATTCTGCTATTGGTTCCAAACATTTGATAACCTCCGAAGGCCTGTCAACGAGAGGTCGGCGACACACATCGAAATGTAAACGAAAGCGCTCCGCTGTGGGTCAATCAATTTTCTGGTATTAAAATTCTCTGATGGAAGGGAAATGATATCTCCAAAAACGTCACTTGCTATACGGAAAAACGGATAATCTTCACACTGACGTGGAAGAGAGAGAGAGAGAGAGAGAGAGAGGGGGGGGGGGCAAGGAAAGGCAGCGAGGATAATCAGACGCACGTCCGGTTTGTTATACTTAGGGTTTTTTAGGCGCATTGACAAAGTGGACAAGCGAGCCGACACGCACAATAATGTACTAGCGTATCTTTGCTTGTCTACTTGCTTGTCCTCGTTCTCAACGAGGATTTCGTCAACGTCAACGCTTGCCGGTTTGCTACCCTGCACTGGGGGAAGGGGACAAAGGGGTTAAAAGATAAAAAGAAGGGAACAGAGAGGGCACTATAGTTGCGCGGGACTCAGACCTGGCCCTCAGCTAAGAATATTTTGTTGTTGTTTTTTTTCTTAGCACACTCGGCTTGCATCATGCATGTCCATTTAACACTGCTGTTCCGATACCTACGTTACATTTGAGACCCGCCGCAGCCGCTTAGTGGCTATGGCGTTGCGCTGCAAAGCATGACGTCCCGGGATCGAATCCCGGCCACCGCGGCCGCATTTTTTGCTGGGGGCGAAATGAAAAAAGCTCCCACATACCGTGCATTGGGGGCACGGTAAGGAACCCTTACTAGTCAAAATTAATCCGGAGTCACTGACTACGGCGGGCCTCATAATCAGATCATGGTTTTGGCTCATAAAATTCACCCCCCCCCCCGAAAAAAAAAAAAATGATGGGGCTTTACGTGCCAAAACCCCGATCCGATTATGAGGCACGCCGTAGTGGGGGACTCCGGAAATTTGTAACACTTGGGCTTCTTTACCGTCCACGGGTGTTTTCGCATTTACATTTACAACACCAGTACACGGGTGTTTTCGCATTTCGCCCCCGTCGAAATGCGGCCGCCGTGGCCTGGATTCAATCCCGCGACCTCGTGCTTAGCAGCCCAACAACACAGCCACTAAGCAACCACGGCGGGTCATAAAATCCCAGAACTTAATTTCGTAGCTACGTTTTACAACTACTGCCAGATTTTGTTGCAATGCTGCTAGAACACAGCAATAATGCATGGTAGCGAGTACTTCGTTTCTTGGGAACGGCATCAAACGCCTCTAGAAATGTTCTTCAAGAGCTCGCAGACAACAAAAAGTGAAACGACTGTTGACAACAGAGTATACACGCGACCGACCTGGCGCAGGGTGCGCTGAACACAAGCATCGAATTTACTACATCGCAGGAGTGGACCACGCCACGTGCTCACGTCAAACAGAAACTACACTCACTGTGGAGCTACGCATGTGACGGTTACTCTAACTCACGTCCGCAAATTGTGACGATTACTCCAACTCACCTCCGCAAATAGGCATCGAGACGTCATTTAAACATATTATTCTCTGTTTCTTTTTACACGGACAGATAGGCGAATTTCGCGCCGACAAGCCGGCTCAGCCCACTCTTGCCTTATTTGTGTAAGCGTTCCTAGTGTCCTCCTGATGATACATCCCGATTCGGTGAAGTAAGGACGGGGAAAAAAAAATTATTTTGGTTGGAGTTTTCTCAGCCTTTAATTCAGTTATTGTTCCCAACCAGGCAGATCTCTGCCGAACGTTTACCTTTCATTAGCAAGCTTCCTTATATGCCACAAATCAAAACATCGCTCCCTGCCCACAGCGCGTACCGGAAGCGGCCCGCGCTAAACACACGAGCGCATGGCGTTCGATCAAAGAAGCCGCCGCGCGACAAAGCGCGTCGAGATCGCTGTCGTAGACTCGGCGACAGGTGAGCGCGAACTTCACACGCACGAAGCTACGAACAAGCTCAGAGTAAGATATTTCCGTCTTGTTTTCAATGCAACCGGACGAAGCTGAATTTCGTGCGGATTCCTTATATTCCTCTTCGATCACCCATAGCGCCCAGCGACCGATCGCGGCAATGCAAGCCAACGGTGATGCGCAAGAAAGACTGAAATATGAACAGTTACAAAATGCAGCCCCTAATTGATTTGTCTGATACGCTTTTAACGTCTCAAGGCAACATATGGGCTACGGGCACGCGGCTATGGGAGCCCGCCGTATAGCGAGGGGCTACAGATTACTTTTGATCACATGGGGTCCTTTAACGTGCACCTGACTCGAAGCACGCCACATATAAAGACAATAAGCATCAACGCTAGCTCCAGCATTTTACTCACGATATATCAAGAAGCCTAGAGGAAATAGTGGAAGGAAATTCAGATGCTGCAAAGTGAATCGATTATACCGTTAAGGCATGAGGCTCAAGACCCCCCTCCCCCCTCCTTTTTCTTCTTTCAAATAACTTTCATTTTTTTTTTTTTTGCAGACGTGTAATAATTCGGAAACCATTTCGAAGAAAAAATACGTCTTTGTGTAGTTTCATTGAAACGATGTAACCAAAGTTGTAGCTCCACCCGGTGTCCGTGAAACCGAAAGTACTTCATGTGCAACATAAAAGCGCCCGAGTTGTATAGTTCTATTTTTGCTTTTTTAAGGTAACAAATGAAGTTTAAACACGTAAAGAAAATATGCCGATTTGGCGCAAATGTTGGAATGTTCGTGAAGCGAAGCTTTGGTCAACCGGTATATAGGGTGTCCCACCTAACTTCAGTCAAACATTAAAAACATGCAAATGCCACGCAGCTGGACAGAATCAAAGTATTGTTGTTTGCTGTCTCTTGGAGATACACAGATTATCTTTTGCATTCTGCCTAATTACATAATTAGTCCTAATTAATTAATGACCTTCTCAAATATTAAAGGTAGGTGACAAATGTCGATGGTAAATTGTAGAGCAACATGAAAAACTCCCTATGCAACTTTCTTTTGCTCAATACGTGCTACATAATTTTTCCGAACATGAGAGAAGCCCGGAAATACACGAAACATTTGCGCGCGACTGGCAGCTCGAGGCCAGCAAGCACATTAGCCAAGCTGTCATAAGAAAAAGAAAAAAAAAAAACACAGGAAACGCGGCGCAAAATGCAATTTCGAGATATATACGGTGTTCGGTTCTCAGACCACTGACGGCCGAGCACCACTGGTCTTAGAATCGTATCTTGCACCGTGAATTTTTAAATGTTTTTTTCTTTGAACAGCTTGGCTAACGTTCGGTGCGACAGACGGTATAGGTGCTGCAATATATGCATTAATTACCTGTATTAGAAGTTTAAACACCAGACCATGAACTGTTCTACACGATTTTATTTTTACTAATTATATTATGGTTCACTCCAGTATGTATGTCATGTCGGCACATGGGTTTCTCTGTTATAACTTTAATTACCACTCTTATGCAGTTCAAGGTGTTGACCAGGCTTTTTGTTTCTTGATCTTGTTCAGTCAATTTTCATACTTGGGCCTTTTTTTTACTTCTATATTAATTTATCACTCATGTTTTGCTGTTTCTTGTGTTGAACCAAATGCGCAACTGATCCGCCTGCCTGAGAGCAAAATGTGCGTAAGACAAAATCAATCAATCAATCAATCAATCAATCATTTATTTACCGTGGTCATTAAAAAAGAAAAAGAAAAACACAGCACGGGAATATAAGTAAAATAAAAGAACAATTAATACAAAGAATAACATTGAAAAGATGAGAGAGTGAGAGAAAAGGGGGAGAAAGACGGGGAGGTTGGCCAGTGTAAGTACCGGCTGTATACCCTGTGCTGGGGAATGGGGTAAAGGGAATAAAAGGAGAAATAAGGGAAAAAAACTGAGAAAAATTCATACAATAACGCGATGCTACGCGCTACAACATTCAAACACGGCCGCACAATTCACAAGACCTTAAAAACTTGAGCTCAGTGCCGAAACCCGTCTGGACCAATGTCCTAGAACTTTTTCTTCTGTGAAGAGGCGATTGATGATATTGAAAAGTGTACATACAGCAAGGCGCGAGGTGAATACAAAAGAAAAAGGAGGAGAAAGGCAGTTGAAGAATATGTGAAACTATGTCACAACAACGCAAAGCTCGGAAGAGAACAATGACAGTGAGTCATGAAAAATATCAAGATAATAAAAATAAGCGTTATAAAGACTGTATTCTGCGGACGGTTTAGTGTTGGTGATGACAGACAGGAACATGGAAATATATGTGTTATCTGGTGATCTTGCGCAGAATACGAAGCATGATACAACTGAGGAGTTCGGGACAGGTGAGGACACCGTGAAGGACTTCGAGAAGCAACAGGTCAGCGCTATTACGTCGGCAGTGAAGTAAGGGCAATGACAATAATTCAACAGTGCTAGAAGGCCCAGCATTCGTGTTAGCAAAGCGGTGATGATATATGCTTAGAAACTTTTTCTGGGCCCGATCTATAACGTCACTGTTAGATATAGAAATGTCACTCCGGGCGACCGACGTATATTCGAGTTTATTATTATTATTATTATTATTATTATTATTATTATTATTATTATTTAGCATAACTGAAGTCAGCAGAGACAGGGTTAGCAAAAAAAAAAAAAAAGAAATGGAGGGGGGAGGGGGGAGTCAGCGTACCTAGGCGGCGCGGTTGCAAGATAGCAAAGAGCACCTGTGTGTTCATGCTTGCTGTTCGCGTTAACACCAAAGCGCCACTACACATAATATGCGCGTGTGTGGCGGCTAGCAATAATGAGCCTGCGCGGAAGTCCTCCCCCCTCCCCCCTCCCCCAGAAAAAAAGAGAGAGCGAGAGAAATTTCAATTGGCTTTTTCCCAGTTTGCTCCAGGGTTCACCCTTCAGAAAAATCTAAATGCCCGAATCTGCCCTTGATGTAATGACAGCAAGTACGAAGTAAAATTGAAGGTGATGTAGGAAAGACAGAGAAGTCGGCCCTTGCGACAGGCAAAGTATCCCCGCACCGGTAAAGCATTAAAAAAAAAACAACTCATAAATGGCGAAATCAACTTTATCCACACATACTTTCTACCTTCCGAAAACAGCACAACGAAACGGCTAAAATATTATATAGGGAAAAAGGAATCTATGAACTTTACGAGTTGGCCCGACAGGCAAAAGTATAGCCGTCGCGTAATTGCTACTTTCGCTCAGGCTGCATTTAAATATACTGTACGGTAATTTCCGCACCAGGTAAGTATAAAATATACTGTACGAGTTCCCCACGACAAAACGAGAGCTTCCATGATGCGGTCGCTGATGGTCGTACGCTTGCGCTGTTCATTGACACGAAATGTTTGAAAGGCAGGACAGCAGATATAAAATTCATGACCGCGTCAGTAGAACGAGTGAAGCGGAGATAATATTTCCACAAGAATTAATTGCAGAGCATCACGAAAGCATCTAAACTGTTCGTTTTAAAAATTGTCGTTCAAATCAAAATTTGCGCTTGCGCATTTATGTCAACGTGCACCAACGACATAAATAACGCACATTTAACATTATCGTACAAAATAAGTCGTATTCTACAGAATACAAAGTCAGAAATAGAGCCCAACATGCACGCATAACGACATAAGGCTCCTCGTGGCACGGAAAAATAAGACATCTGTCAAGTGCACAGTAATAAAGTAGGACGTACACAGTACGGATCTCGTTTCGGTCATACTACTTCACGAACGGCGCTGGCGAGTTAGCCCGCAATAGAATAATTTTGAGGCGGCTTTCAATGGTTAGTGTGTTCCAGGTGACGACTCAATTAGAGCACCCGTAGTGGCTTCGAGCAATGCGCTGCCTGGACGAGCATCGATTCAGAGTCGTGAGGCACAAAGTCTGTTGAAAAAAAAATAAATAAATAAAACTCGGCCACCGTATATTCTAACGAGTTCATCGTCGACCGCGTCAGGAGGTAAAGGAGAAAAGAACGCATCAACAAGAGATTGCTTGAGGGGTAGCAGAACAGCTGATCGAGGCACACACGGGACCACTGACTGCAGATCTGCGATCGTGCGTGCTTTAGACCTTCCGCTTTCAGCTGCCGCACGGATGCTGGGTGCGCCGAACGGATCGGAGCGCCTGTCAGACGAAGCTCTCCAAGCCGAACAGCGGTGAACCGCGATTTCAAAAATTCGCTTACCTGGTCTCAATGAGGTGAGAAGAGCAGGACTAGACGAAATCTGTCAAATGTTGGATTGTGCCTGCGCTTGCTGACGTCCACGGAAGGAATGTATGACAGGATCGGCGTGAGAAAAAGGAGAAACGAGGTCGCAACTCGGCTGCACTCTTTCTAGAAGAGATGGCGCCACTTACCACCCTTAGGCACGATGGTTATGGGCCAGGTAAAATTAAAGGTTTAGAAATATTTAGCTTATATTCAAAAAATGTTAAAACGAAGTCGTAACATTTTATTAAGAACTTTCATGCCTAGCGATTGTAAAAGCTAGCAAAATACGGATTTTACAACTTTCTAACAACACACTACGAACATTAAGTTGAAGCCACAGCCAGATCCAAGTCAGTTGCTCAATAATTGGCGCGAAAAGCGGTTAGCAGTTTCAAGCAAGGACATAACCATAACATCAGTGGTTGCTTGTTTAGTAGTATCGCTGTATTCATCACAATGGTCGAGGACGAGAAAGTCGGCCCTTACTTCCTATGGACAGCATATGATCCGTGTGTTCAAGATGCAGTCTTTGAATACGTTAAAGCAGAAGCAGGACCTAATAGTCAAGTACATATCTTGAGAACAGAATCGCTTTCCGACGAGCTAAGCACCTGTACCCTTTTTGGATTTCTCGTCAGTGCTCTTCGTAAGCGCAAGGCATTTCCTAATTGGCGTACGACCGTTTTGACCATACCGGAACACTACCAGGCTCTTCACTTGTGCACAGCGCGTGCAAAACAGAGGTCAGGCAAGTTTGATGCCCTCGCAAGCGAAGTGATGTACGCAGACATCCTCTACAAAAAGCACCTTTCAAACCAACACATACCCGTTGAATCAGAATATGTGCAAGAGTACCTCGACTTTCTCGCGCACAGTAACACTTTGAACAACTGGCAAGTGTTGAAAGCGTTCAGAGACGCCCTCGAAAAGGACAGCACCCTTGCAGTGCAAGCTGCCAAATCAGTTTACTTGGTGCACGGACCTATCACGACGGCCTTTACCAAAGAATGTATCGAGGTGCTCTTTCAGGGCAGGAAGGTGAGACGTATTGTCACCGAGGCGCCGCTCGATATCAGTGTCAACGAAGACTACGACGTCAAAGATGTTAGCGTCAAGGCGGAAGTTTCCGATGTGCCCGAGCCGGACGCTTCAACAGTCGAAAAGTTGGACTCGAACACCGCCGAATACACCGTCCGCATCGTGAATGCCTTCCTTCGCATCCTTGTGAATAGCCGAGACGAACTGGCGCTTGCTACAGCCATGGCCTCTCCCGTCATTCAGCTGCCGCACGACGCATTCACGGAGCTTAAACGTCTCTCGCTTGAGAAGAAGTCGCCAATGTGTCAGACGGCAGTCTCCTATGTGGTACGAGCAAGGCTGGGCGGTGACAGCTACGCGGCTCCGGAGGACTGTCCGCTTAAACCCTACATATGCAAGTTGGCGGCATTCGTTGACGTCTTGCACAAGCTACAAACCGCGGTCGAAGAAGATCCGACAGACGTTGCCATTGCCAACATCTTAAGCACTCTAGCGCGTCGTATCAGAACAGCAAGTGGACACGGGCTCGTCTGGGAGACGGTGGTTCGTTGCAAGGCTGAGCTGGTGCAGCTAGCACAGATGTTTCAGAAACAAGGCACAGAAAATATGGATGGCGCTAACGATGGAACGCTGGGCATTGACACACTGTGCGTCCTGCGACGCCTTTCCGACTTCCTGTCAACACGCCGCGTCACATGCAGTCCAGTGTCTGTGATCTACAACCTCAATACGAACAGTACACCACTAAATATACCACACCTGCTAGAATATTTCAAGACACCAGAGCCTGAAAGCGAGGATGACGAGTATGATGTACCCCTGACCAAGCGCCTCTCAGAGAAATTTGAACGTGAAGGAGCACCACAATTAACAGCTGTCCTTCGTGCTGTTTCAGACAACAAGAAGGAGAGCAGTATTCACAAACTGCCAGATGAAGCCTCTTCAAGCCTACTAGCTCACAAGGAAGAACCAAATATGTCACAAATGAAAGCCAGGAAGAAGGACCTCGCATCACAAGCAAAGCCTTCTGCTCCAAGGAAAGCAGCTAAGCGCAACATACTCAGCGACATAAATAGTGTCAGCAAAAAACAAAGGGCGTCAAGCAAGTTTGTCTGCAAAGATCAAGCAAGGATAACATCATTTTTCTGTAAGGCATAGTTCAACAGTGAAAAATTTTTACATAAATTGTGCACATTTTATTGAGATAAAAGCAAAATTGTAAGGCCGTGCAGTTACCGATGCCCCACTAATGCATATTTCCACTTCCATTGCATGACAAAAGTCATGGTTACAAATAAAGGGTTATTGCATGTCTTCTTGTATTTGAGGCCATGTTTTTTTTATTTTACACCCTGATACTCTGCACTACAATATTTGAAACATGCACAACTTTCATTTGCCCCAACCAGTTGCTAGGGTAGCAAGAATGATAGTTTTGCCAATTATTGAGTCGCAAGCTAGAGTACTTCACACATCACAATAAGTTTAATGTGCCCTTTAACATATATAAACAACATTTATTGTGCATGTATGTATGCTCATGTCATTCCATAGTTCTAGTGCTGCATGATGGCATTGTATAATTCTACTAAAGGGAGCCTATTAGTGGCTTAGTTTGCAATACCATTAGTGCCCAGCACAAGTTGTTACCATGAAGGACTATGCAAGCTTTTGTATATCAGTACTCATTACAACTACACCAAGGCAAAATGGACTTAAGGGAGAACCCAGAATAGCTTTACAAAGCTACTTAGTTCATTTTTATATCACAAAATGTAATAATAATAATATTTGGGGTTTTACGTGCCAAAACCACTTTCTGATTATGAGGCACGCCGTAGTGGACTCCGGAAATTTTGACCACCTGGGGTTCTTTAACGTGCACCTAAATCTAAGCACACGAGTGTTTTCGCATTTCGCCCCCATCGAAATGCGGCCGCCGTGGCCGGGATTCGATCCCGCGACCTCCTGCTCAGCAGCCCAACACCATAGCCACTGAGCAACCACGGCGGGTCACAAAATGTACTCTTTTCATCATGGCAGGCTTTTATTGAAATATTGCGAAGGGCCCGAGGGCTTCCCATAAAAAGTTTTTCCAGATATTTCTTTGTCTTTATTAAGAACCGACAGCATCCACGACTGCAACAGTGCTCCAAACACTACTAATATGGAAGGGAACAGAAGTTAGTGGATGATGCGTAGTATGCAGTAAAATGCATTACTGTGCAACCATCTGACAGCAAGGTGGTGTCAACACGTCCGCTCAGATCTTAAATGTTTATGAGGGGGATTTCATTTACTGTTCATCCGGCAACTGTCTTGGTACCTCAGAAAGCATGACAAGGCACTACTTAGATAATGGCTGTGGTATGCCTCTGAACCATTAGTGGTATGACTGACACTTCTTGCCAGCACCTGGAAATGGTTTTGGCATGTAAAACCCCATAATTTTTGCCAGCACCTATTTTCCGTATCCTGTAGTTCAGATAGCATATTTTACCAGCAATTAAATTCACTTGTGATTTTTCATTGACAATGCATAGAGAGTAATTTCAACCTAGTTGGGCAGAATGGGTTGTCTGAACTTCACCACGAGTCCTGGCACGATCTAATCCTGCCACTGCTTCATATGTGTGCCTTAGCCATCATCAAAATGGCATTGTGTGTAAATATAAATGACCTGAAGGCTGGTTGCTATATGCAAATGAGGCAGAAGGGAAGCAGCCCTAACAGATGAGATAAGACTGAAAGGAGCAGAGGAACACTGTGATAATAGTTCAGTAAATTATTTATAATGCACTGCATCTTTATGCAGGAAAAAGAAAAAATACACACACACACAAAAGAAAGCTTTAAGTAGACCAGTGTGGAGGTTTGGACTTGTTGGTACTTCATCTTGAAGGCTTCTCGGTAGAGTGCATTATATAGATGGACACAAAGATGTATTTCTCTGCCTCCATGCATTTATTGCGCTCCACCAAAAAGGCTTCAAGAAAATGTTAAGGCATTCTCATCTCACTGGATAGCCACAAAGCTGCAGCAAAAATAAACTCAAATTTTCTTATGGATAAGTTGAGAAAAGAGCTGCTGATGCAATCATGTTAAATGGCCAATTCTTAATGGCTGCATTATTGCTCTGATAAGGTTATCACACTATTTGTGCAACATTCGACATCAATGAAATGCAGGATATGTCTGCACTGTTGACAGTGCAATGCAATATTACTATGCTCAGTTTGCAATTGATGTATCTGCCAAACTGATTGGCATATTCTTTCTCAGAAAATACCAAGGTAATGAATACACAGCCCGATTCACTTGTGTACCTATATCACTTTTACACAATGGAACTTACCTTGGCGTAAAAACTTATGGGTTTGCGGCGTACCGAAGAGGCAATGCTCTGAGTCCCATCCACCAAGTTACTCTGTGCAGAAAGAGAGCTCGATCACTTTTGCCTTGTTGCCCCACTATTTCCATTACACTGCTAAAAGGAACACTAACCAGAAAAATTATTATAGCTGTATTAGTAAATTACTCTTCTACAATACCAAAAAAGCCACTGTTACCATGAGAAGAGGCTTCATAAGCGAGAAAAGATGCAGGAACAAAAGACCTGTGGCAACACTGCCTTGAAATTCTCGCACAAGCTTGCTGTGATGTCATAATTTTGATGGCATCTGCTCAAGCTTAGTTGATGTTTTATTGGTTTCGAGAACTTTTACTGAGCCTCAAAGGTGAAAACACACATCAAAATTTGCGACATTGCAATGACATACTGGAGCTAAGTTTCTGGCACAAGATTCAAGAAATGGAACATTGACCTTCAATTTCTCTTCTAGTAACCAACCTATTAGCACAGAATTCCCAAATATAGTTTTGAAAGAATACTTTATCAGCCTCAACTGATTTACTATTTCTCTTTAGTGTCCCTTTAAGCATGCTCCCTGCAACATACACTCATTTAATATCATGCATTTGTGCATGCTGTAGTACTACAGTACATAGTGCAAGCCTAGTTATCATTCTGTAAGCCATATGTATGCCTATTTCTAGGCGTCTGTCATACTCGAATTAATCTATATATTTTCCAGCACAAACCTGAAGCTCTATGTTCAACATACACTTAGGCTCAGC
This sequence comes from Dermacentor variabilis, assembly GCF_050947875.1. NCBI lineage: Eukaryota > Metazoa > Arthropoda > Arachnida > Ixodida > Ixodidae > Dermacentor > Dermacentor variabilis. The sequence goes on from NC_134568.1 coordinate 92,132,590, forward strand.
AGCGGTCTCAGCCATGGTAGAATCAGTTTTCTGTTGCCATGTTCTTTCTTCTCTAGGAACACTCACTGCTTACATTTGGAAGTCAGTCAGTCATTTCCTCATCATACAGCAGCTGCTTTCTTTTATGCATGATGCATAAATCACTTCACATTTTCTCTTCCTCTAACATATAGCTTCAACAAGCTCCAGACTGACTTCCTCCCTAATATATGCACAAAGTTTGTGTGTTTTGAGAGGTCATGTGGACTGATGCAGTTCTTGCATTTACATCTCCTTTCCTTTTTTTAAAGAACTAGTTAATCTAAGCCACAACGTATTTATTTGTAACAAAATGGACAAACCTGTCGAAGTGATATCGAGCAGATATAGGCTTAATTTTATATGTGAAAATCGGAGATTGTCAAAATATGGTCTTGGTTAAGTTAGACATCCTCTATACAATAGTAGTTTGACCATAGGTCTCTGTTTCAAGCACTGCATATGGCCACTGTGGCTAGGGTGGCGTTCAGGGCATGGAATCCACCAAGCCCATCGACTACTACGTCAGGTTGTAGAAAATGAAGGAAAAGGGTTTATTAAGCTTAGTTACGCAGCTCCACTACGGAAGCCCAGTCCATGCAGGAGCAAGTTAAATGTCCCTAGTTCACATCAGGACCCCGTGTCCTCACTCTCCAAAGTATCCGCTTTTAATCCTGTTGTATTCTTCAGGCGAGTCGACTAGGGAATCTGAAGACTGTCCAGCAGCAAATTACCATCATCGACTCCGTCGTGATACCACGCCCATGTTACCCATAAACCGCAGTAACTCCGCATCAAGGAAACTGGTTTGGAATTTGTGGAAGAAAGAAATCATCCGGCAACACCTGGTTCGTTCGTTGTTGCCCACCCCCTGAAGCCACGGCTGCTCCACGTCATTGCCCACCCCGTCCTTCGTTCAGTCTGCAAGGTGAAGCGTGGGCTGAGGTCCTTTCGTGGAATCCTGCAACAGCCAGTTTACACGCTGTCTCGATGGCTGGATAAGTGCCGAGGGATGGGTGGTGATTTGACTGGTCTAATTAACTGCGCTTATATGTTTGTTGAAAGGATTCCCTCCCGTTCATCCTTTTCTCTGGTTTCCAGGTAATGGGGTGGGGGGGGGGGTAAGGGCTTTTAGTCGTTGTCCATGCTGCGCTGACGTCTCGTTAGAGGTGCGGTGGTTTGACACATGGCATACTCTTAATTAACACCCTTGGTGGTGTTGAGACGTAACACCGTGCATTCATCACCATTATCAGACAGTTTCTCAGGCTTCAGTACTTACACGCTAAAGGGTCGGCTTTTCAGAATAAAAACAGGAACAGCGCAACACAGGACAAGTGAATAAAGAGCACAGGACAGAGCGCTATGTCCTGTGCTCTTTACTCGCTTGTCCTGTGTTGTGCTGTTCCTGTTTTTATTCTAAAGATGAACCAACCAGCCCCATTGAGCACACTGCTAACGGTCGACTTTTCATTGCTTTTGTCACAAGCTTCATTGGTATTTGTGTCGTCCCTGTTCAAATCTCTATAGAACTCCTCAGCCACTTGAGATAGTTAAAGTGGATGACGAGTTCTATAGAGATTTATATAGTACCAGTGGCGTCCACGACGATAATGGAAGATAAAATAGTCTAGAGGAATTCGAAATCCCACAGGTAACGCTGGAAGAAGTAAAGAAAGCCTTGAGAGCTATGCAAAGGGGGAAGGCAGCTGGGGAGGATCAGGTAACAGCAGAATTGTTGAAGGATGGTGGGCAGATTGTTCTAGAGAAACTGGCCACCCTGTATACGCAATGCTTCATGACCTCGAGTGTACCGGAATCTTGGAAGAACGCTAACATAATCCTAATCCATAAGAAAGGGGATGCCAAAGACTTGAAAAATTATAGACCGATCAGCTTACTGTCAGTTGCCTACAAAGTATTTACTAAGGTAATTGCACATAGAACCAGGAACACCTTAGACTTCTGTCAACCAAAGGACCAGGCAGAATTCCGTAAAGGCTACTCAACAATAGACCATATTCACACTATCAATCACGTGATAGAGAAATGTACGGAATATAACCAACCCTTATATATAGCTTTCATTGATTACGAGAAAGCGTTTGATTCTGTCGAAACCTCAGCAGTCATGGAGGCATTACGGAATCAGGGTGTAGACGAGCCGTATGTAAAAATACTGAAAGATATCTATAGCGGCTCCACAGCCACCGTAGTCCTCCATAAAGAAAGCAACAAAATCCCAATAAAGAAAGGCGTCAGGCAAGGAGATACGATCTCTCCAATGCTATTCACAGCGTGTTTACAGGAGGTATTCAGAGACCTGGATTGGGAAGAATTGGGGATAAAAGTTAATGGAGAATACCTTAGTAACTTGCGATTCGCTGATGATATTGCCTTGCTTAGTGACTCAGGGGACCAATTGCAATGCGTGCTCACTGACCTGGAGAGGCAAAGCAGAAGAGTGGGTCTAAAAATTAATCTGCAGAAAACTAAAGTAATGTTTAACAGTCTCGGAAGAGAACAGCAATTTACAATAGGTAGTGAGGCACTGGAAGTGGTAAGGGAATACATCTACTTAGGGCAGGTAATGACGGCGGATCCGGATCATGAGACGGAAATAATCAGAAGAATAAGAATGGGCTGGGGTGCGTTTGGCAGGCATTCTCAGATCATGAACAGCAGCTTGCCACTATCCCTCAAGAGAAAAGTGTATAATAGCTGTGTCTTACCAGTACTCACCTACAGGGCAGAAACCTGGAGGCTTACGGAAACGGTTCTACTTAAATTGAGGACGACGCAACGAGCTATGGAAAGAAGAATGATGGGTGTAACGTTAAGGGACAAGAAAAGAGCAGATTGGGTGAGGGAACAAACGCGAGTTAATGACTGTAAGAGTTGAGGAGGACTTTGGGATGAAACACTTGGGAGGTTTATTTACATTATTTACAGTGAGAGTCAATTAACAGTCTTAAAGTCATTACGGGCCGGCAGCAACTCGGACGCTGCAGCCCGTGGTAAGAAGCACGAAAGAGAAGAATCAAGGAATGCCCTAGGAATGCTCTCTTGCTGCTCCCGGTCTGCATCTTTTAAGCCCTTCAGTGTCTTGAAGACACGTCACGTTCGGCCAATGGGAGAGCCCGCTCAGGTGACGCCATTTTCGGCCAATCAGCAAGCCCACTCGGGTGTTGTCATTTTCGGCCAATGGTAGGCGCCCATGCGATGGTGTCACACCCGGCAGAGAGGGTCGCTGCTTGGTCCCCAATCGTCCGAGGGCTTACTTCTCCCTGCAGTCGTGCCTTGCTGACTTGCAATGCGCCGTCACAATAGGCGGATGGGGGCGACGCTGCCAGGTTTTCACGGTGCATTACAGCCGTCTTGCTTCGGGACCCACTTTACCTGCAACAGTGCCAGGCTCTCGCTTCACTTTCGGGAAGAGTCAAGCAGTGAATAGCTCCACCTGCGGCGCACGAAGTGGGGGCCGCCAACTTGTTTGCACGTGCCGTGCCTCAGGAATGCGGTATCCGTGCTTCTGCGCTCCTTAATTAGCTGTGGTGCGATTCGATGTGGTCTGGTGAACTCTAAGTAGGCTCAGGAAACGGCCCCGTATCTAACATGACATCTTAGTTGAAATCAAGAAAAAGAAATGGGCATGGGCAGGACATGTATTGAGGAGGGAAGATAACCGATGGTCATTAAGGGTTACGGACTGGATTCCAAGGGAAGGGAAGCGTAGCAGGTGGCGGCAGAAAGTTAGGTGGGCGGATGAGATTAAGAAGTTTGCAGGGACGACATGGCCACAATTAGTACATGACCGGGGTTGTTGGAGAAGTATGGGAGAGGCCTTTGCTCTGCAGTGGGCATAATCAGGCTGATGATGATGATGTTCAAATGACTTCCCAAACAAAAAAAGTTTCAACAGTGCTCTGGGAGCAGATTGGGTGGCAACACGAAAAGCGGGCACCCCAAAAAAAGAATAGGCAACTTGCTACATGGAAAGCAACTGTCATACCGAGTCAATATTAATATGTGCGTGCATCCACTGAAGGAAAATATCTAGCAATCCCGTGCGACTAGTGTAAAATCGCAATGGCACAATTTTTAACAAATCTCTTAATTTGACTAGACTCCCCTCACCTTCGAAACCCATTGTGTGGAACACGAGCTACCCTAGGTGCACATTCATTTTCCACCCCTAAACTACTGTTCCATATTTTTAGGGGAGCATGATGTTAGCACAACACTCATATAATTTTCTACATAGATTTTTCTACTGCTTTTATAAACACTGATGCAAAGACCACAGCTCTGGCAACAGCAGCGGGTGACAATATCCTCTCTGTGTACCACAGGCGTTTCTCCAGCGCCAGCAACCGTGAAAGCAAACCTTCTTGCAACTAACATTAAAGTTAACATTTCAGCACTCTGAAACTTTTAATGCATGCCTCAAGAGAGTCTGAATTAGGGAGTCTGAACTACATGTTCCCTTAGAGCGAAAATTTCAAAATTATTTTGTCACCCAAAAAGGTGTATAAAATGACATTAATTTACCCTGACATCACTAATTTCCCGACTTAAAAATTTCACAAGCATGCTTTTGCTACACATTGAACACTGCAGTATTTCAATCCAGTACACCTAGTAGTTTATGGCAAGCCTTTTAGTCTCCTGCCAAGCCTTGAAGCTCACCCAAACTAGTAAAAGTTGAAATTCTTGTGGCTCCCACACTGACCCTAGAACTTCCAAATTAGTCTGCATGCTCTCTAAAGCACATGCTCTATTTGTACAAAGTCTCAACCCACTTCTCCTACTATAGTAGTTATAACGTTCTGCTTCATTGAAGCCTTAAAATGACCGGGCCAAGCAATTAACAAAACTGATTATTTCCATTACACACCTAATTAACTCACAGACTAGCAGCTTTGCCCACACATAAGCCTCACTACTCTCCACATATACTCCATATGGGTATGACCTTAGGTTTTCCGGACAGGTGCAGACATCTCCAAGCGATGCACATTCATTGTTTATGTTCTGAGCATAAATTTCTAGTTGCTCTTTCATTTGCCCTACAACTATGAAAATTTGCCAACGTGTTCTCCAATGTCTATGCACACAGCATGGTACATTGAGTATTTCTATCATGGCACTTCAGTTTATAGTCAGCTTTCCACTTTGACTCCTTCAGGATTTTTGCGACACATAGATTGACAGCCTGTGGTGCCCAGAGTGGCATGTATGTAAAGCCAATACCAACCCACAAATAAAACTGTTCTGAATATGTCCTACACTTAACGGAACTCTGCACATGCCATGTTTTCTCAATTCATTCAGCAGTTTTAAGTCTTAAAGGGTACCTAAAATGATTTTTGCCATATCCAAGAGTACCACATAGACATAGTTTCTCTCATGGAATACTTCTGCACATTAATTTTATTAGAGCACGCTATATTAAAAGAGCTACAAGTGGTTAAAAGCTACCTGCATCTCAAGCCACAGTACTCCCCTCTCAAGTTTTTTGCATCCATGGCTATGTCCCACCTCCTTGGGTACAACGTCGTACAACAATGCAAGGGTGTTGCCTATTTCCGGTTTATTTAAACCGAGTGTGATTTAACCAGAGCAGCTCTCTGGCAGCTAGTTAAATCTTGTGTGCACCAGGCTTCCTGCAGCATTCAGCAACAAGCGAGCCGTTTACGTAGGACTGGGTATCCCAATGACACCTTGGTGTCAGCCACTAAGAGCCTCAGTAAAGAGGTAAAAGCTGACCCAGCAGCTGCTCGGTGAAATAACACACATCCCAGTGGGCACCCTGTTGCTGTGCCATGCATACACGGGGTGTCCTACCGCCTAAAAAAAGGTGGCTAACAAGTGCAGTCTAGGTGTTGTTTTTTTCAACACCACTAACGCTCACAAGAATGTGCAGGTTGGTAAACAACGTCAGGAGTCGAGATACATGCACTAAGGAACATGTCACCTGCTTTGTTAACTGCAATGTGGGGGTGGTATATAAGATTCCACTTCCCTGTGGAAAGTGCTATATTGGACAAACAGGCAGGTGCCTGAATGACCAGCTTAGGGAGCACTGGAACGCTGTAAACGTTCTAGCAGGCACTGGTCGCTTGGCTGACCACTGTCGAAGATGTACTCGTAAATGCTCCCCGTGTTTTCATAACACGCAAGTGCTCAGACAGTTCGCCAGGCAGTTAGTTGGACAGGGAAATGTTTGAGGCGTTTTGCATTTCCAAAGCTGCTGATGAATGCGTAAGCACTCCATTACTGGCACTCACTGATAAAGAAGTGTTGTACCTTGAGAAGAACCTGGTGAATGCTTTGTAATGGCTTGTTATAGGCACTTATCAGCTTCGTTTCACATTTGGTTGTCTCCTACGTGGCACATTCGTTTATGCGTCTGTCTGCACATTTATGTGAACATATGGTGGCTTCTTTGCATGTTTTTCTGAATAAAGCTCGTCAGTTGAAGTATAGCACTCTGTCCTGTCCCACCTTTTTTCCGTTAGTCTTGTTCACGCTAGTAACTATGTCACAGCAACAGCATCATCACCAACTAGCCAGACTTTCTGCATTAATTATGAGTACAGCACTGGCACCATTCATGTTCCTCCTGTAATAAGACATCGCTTTCAGGCCCAGACCACATGTTCATAAGAGATAATGCCCTCCAGCAGCAGTCGTCTTTGCACCATTGTTAACTTTCTTGTGTGTTGCCTTACACGTCTACCAGAAGGCCCAGTGTTTCGGAAGAAACTCTCTATTCCACTCCTTTCTTCACACAAATGTGCACAAATGTACAAACTGTTCATGTGCTCAAGCGAGGGCACACCATCAGCTTGAAACAATGTCTACGCTTCCTGCGTTTCCATTTTGATTTTTACAGGTTAACAAATTATGATGTTTATACTCTTAAAATGATTAGGGGAGTCAAAGGCTTGAAGTATTCGTAATTACATCATCAGCAATTACATCAGATGGGAAACCAAGGAGATTGCTGGCCTGTGTGACATCACTCACCCATTCTATGTAGGATGTGCAGGGCTGGCATATAACACCCAGAGGTGTGTTGCTTTGATCAGTAAAAAATGCAAGGTCTTTAAAATCTCTAGAAACGTCACAAGGTTTGCATAGAGCATTTAAAGTTGGCCCTGAATGTTCACAAGCACCTCCGCTATCCAATAATGTGTTCCCGCACAACTATCAGAATCGTTTCCCTTTAAGCACAAGGGTTTATGATCATTAAATTCAGCGCTGGTTTTACCTAAGATCATGGTTATACTGCTTCATGTTTCAATCATTATTCGTGGTAGGATATTGTGCTTGAAGTAACAAAACATGAACCAAAGAAATTTTTGACATTGAAAATCTGTAAACAATGCACCAGTATCAGAAATTAACACTTGGAAGCTTTGCGAAACAATTTTGTTGTTGCACATATGCAATAGGGGAGCATAACGGGATAAAATGAAGCCGTAGGGCACAAGTCAACATCTTCCACCTTGTCTTGAAATGCACAGCACAAACAGTATAAGCACTATACAATTAACCCACATGCTGGTCTATTGCTCAAAACACTTGAAATTCCCTTATGCCACCTCCTCAGATGGTAGCCATTAAGAGGCTCCTCTTGTTAACCTCCCTGCCTTTCCTCTGCTTACTTTCTCTTTTACCTTACGAGCTCCTACCAAAATACCTGGGAACGGAGAAATAGCTTTTACAGGCAACCACTGCACCGACTCTATTACGGTTTGTTGCACTTAAAGGGATATCATAGCCAAATACTAAGTCAAGCTAAAGTGATAGATTAGTGCTTGAGAAATTCTAACGCGTCAATATTATCGCGAACAGAGCCTTAATAATCGAGAAATCGAGGTAAATGCAGGATATGATTAGAGACTCTCCCGGAACTTTCAAGCACTTGCCTGATGACGAAAGCACTCCTCAGTTAAATTCTGTCATTAGTACTCAACAACTCATTGCAAAAAACATGCTCATATTGTACAATACGTATGAAACAAAATGCTACTTGTCCAGTTCCATTTCATGTTTAGGAAAAAGAACTAATTGAAATTACCATTGACAACGACACGGGTGGCCGAAAGGTTTCATTCTCACTTGACTCTGCGCCGCCCATGCTTTCGCGTTTCAGTACTTTCCTGATCGTGTAGTGCTGCGCTGGTTTTGCTGGCTCGCGGAACTCGCACAAACTGCAAGTAGCAGACAATTCAACGTCCATGTGATGTCGCAGGATGCCCGAAAGGTCTGCGCCACTTGACCAAAAAGCAGTTGCAGCAGCGAATCCGCCATTCTGTCTTGGCTCGCCACTGCCGTCTGTCGGGCGCCATCTTACTCACCGACGGCAGCAAAGGGCAGTGATGGTGTATACAACGTCACCACTTCCCCGGTTGGACGGCGGGAGATTTGAATTTCGAAAAAGGCATTCGGACCCTTCAGATACAAGTTTCTCGTAAACTAAGTCTTCTTGGCACGAAATAATTGTCTTTAGTGTCCCTTTAAAAGGTAATATCTATTAGCTGTAGTGAGCAGATATTTCATTTAGGCCGTTAATGTTATACAAAAAGCGTTGACAATTGCCATAGAAAGCGGGAGAATCAAGTTTGCAACTCTGTATAGAAAATATCAAAATTCTGTAAACTGCACTTATTAACCCCTGAAAGGCTTACTTTATTTCGAAAAAAAAAAAGAAACTCGCATAATGGCTCACCTTTTTGGCATGATATGGTTCATCATCATCAGCAGCAGCAGCAGCCTATATTATGTCCACTGCAGGATGAAGGCCTCTCCCTGCGATCTCCAATTAACCCTCCTTGTCCTGTGCCAATCGATTCCAACTAGCGCCTGCAAATTTCTTAATTTCATCACCACACCTAGTCTTCTGTCGTCCTCGACTGCGCTTCCCTTCTCTTGGCACCTATTTTGTAACCCTAATGGTCCACCGGTTAGCTAACCTATGCATTACATGACCTGCCCAGCTCCATTTTTTTCTCTTAATGCCAATTCGAATATTGGCTATCCCCATTTGTTCTATGATCCTCTAAACGTTACACCTAACATCCCTCGTTCCATCACTCTTTGCACGGTCCTTAACTTGTTTTCGAGCTTCTTTGTCAGTCTCCAAGTTCCTGCCCTATATGTTAGCACCAGTAGAATGCACTGATTGAACACCTTTCTTTCTAATGATAGTGGTAAGCTTCCAGTCAGGATCTGACAATGCCTGCCGTATGTGCTCCAACCAATTTTTATTCCTCTGTAGATTGCCTTCTCATGATCAGCGTACCCTGCGAGTAATTGACCTAGGCAAACGTATGCCTTCACAGACTCTAGAGGCTGACTGGCAATCCTGAATTCTTGTTCCCTTGCCAGACTATTAAGCATTAGCTTTGTCTTCTGCACACTAATCTTCAATCCCACTCTCACACTCTCTCTGTTAAGGTCCTCAACCATTTGTTTCAACTCATCCCCAGTGTTGCTGCACAGGACAGTGCCATCTGCAAATCTAACGTTGCCGAGATATTCGCCATTGATCCTTACTCCTAAGCCTTCCCAGTTTAATAGATTGAATACTTCTTCCAAGCATGCAGTGAATAGCACTGGAGAGATTGCGTCTCATTGCCTAACCCCTTTCTTTACAGGTATCTTTCGTTTTCTTGTGGAGAATCAAGGTATCTGTGGAATCGTTGTAGGTATTTTTGAAGATATTCACGTATGCCTCATGTACTCCTCGATTATGTAATGCCTCTACGACTGCTGGTATTTCTACAGAATCAAATGCCTTTCCATAATCTATGCAAGCCATATAGAGAGGTTGATTGTACTCAGCAGATTTCTCGATTACCTGATTGATGACATGGATGTGATCCATTATAGAGTATCCCTTCCTGAAACCTGCCTGTTCCCTTGGTTGACTAAAGTCCAGTGTTGCCCTTATTCTATTGGAGATTATTTTGGTAAATATTTTGTATAATACTGGGAGTAAGCTAATGGGTCTATAATTTTTTCAATTCTTTTTAACGTCTCCTTCTTGTGCGTTAGTTTAATGTTTGCATTGTTCGTTTTCTGGGACCTTTGTGGTCGACAGGCACTCCGTATAGAGAGCTGCCAGTTTACCAAGGATGATGTCTCCTACATCTTTGATTACATCTACTGTTATTACATCTTCTCCTGTCGATTTTCTCCGCTTCATGTCTTGCAGGGCCCTCCTGACCTCATTGCTAGTTATAGGAGGAGTCTCTGCAGCCTGTTCATTACTGCTTCGAATGGAGGTATCGTGGCTACTCTGGGTACTGTACAGGTCAATTTAGAATTCTTCTACTGCTTTTACTACATCATCAAAATTGCTAATATTACCCTGCTTATCTTTCAGTGCATACATCTTGGCTTGTCCTATGCCAAGTTTTCTTCCGATTTCATGCTGCATCCATTTTTTACTGCTTCCGTAGTCTTTTTCACGTTCCTATTTCGAATATCGCTTACCTTCTTCTTGTTGATCAGTTTTGACAGGTCTGCGAATTCTGACCTCTTGAGTTGGACACTTTCATTCTTTGTCGTTTCTTTAATAGGTCCTTTGTTACTTGGGAGAGCATACCTATTGGTTGCCTTGGTGCCTTACCTCCTACTTCAATTGCTGCTTTTGTAGCCAGTCTAGTTATGGTTTTGTTCATTACCTCTATGTAATCTTCATGGCTCTGTTCTAAGGCTGAATATTTAGGATGAATACCAGCCTGAATTTGTCTACCTTTAGCCTTACTGGGTCTAGGTTGGCCTGTTTCTTCTCGACTAATTTTACTGTTTCTCTCTTCGAAATGAGGTATATCATAGACGTCACTAACCTATCATCACTACACTTTACCCTACATAACACTTTTTCATTCTGCACTACGCTAGGATCAGCAGAAAGTATGAAATCTACTTCATTTCTTGTTTCTCCATTAGGGCTTTTCCAGGTACACTTCTCTTGATGCGCTTCCTCAAGTAGGTATTTGTTATTTGAAGCTTATTCTTTTCCATGAATTCTACCAACACCTCCCCTCTAGTGGTCCTAGAATTGATGCCATAGTTGCCAACTGCTTGTTCACCAGCCTGCTTTTTGTCCACTTTTGCCTTTTGACTATAGCAATTATATACAACATTTATAGTATTACAACTATAGCAACTTTTGACTATCGCAAGTGAGCATCCGAGATAGTCCAGTCAGTTGACCCTACATGAGTCGAGGCCACCTTAAGGCGCAGAAGTCCATCCCAGGGCAACGTACATGCCCAAAAACTAACTCCAAGAAGAGAAGATAAATAAATACTAAAGAAATTTATAAATGGTTCTGACAGTGTGGTTCTGAACTGCACGCAACCATGCGACCGTGATGACGGTCAGAGAAACTAGACATTTTCCTCATGGGTAATGCATAAATGTCTGCAAATACTGTAGGAAATCTATAAAATTCTATAATACTATAGAAGCAATGTATACTGCAATCTGTTGTGAGGAAGGCTTGTCATAAGCCAAAAAGTGACAATCATGATGAGCTGAGGTCCTAAAGATTGTTTGAAGGGACAGACGACCAAGATTCTTTAAAGGGACAGACAACCGTTCAGAATGTGAATAGAGATAGCCCTGCTGATGGAAAGATTGTATCTCGTATTCACTGAAACAACCACCGTTTCCCTCATTAAAGGGACACTAAAGGCAAATATTAAGTTAAGCTAAAGTGATAGATAAGTGCTCGAGAATCTCTAAGGCGTCAATATTATCGTGAACAGAGCCTTAATAATAGAGAAATTGAGGTAAATGCAGGACATCATAAGAAACTCCCTCGGGACATTCAAGTACTTGCCCGATGACGAAAGCACTCCTCATCTAAATTCTGTCACTAGTACTCAACCACTCGTTGCAAAAGACATCCTTGTATTGTATTATAAGATGAAACAAAGTGCTACTTGTCCAGTTCTATTTCGTTTTTAGAAAACAGAACTCATTGAAATTACCCTTGACAACGACGCGGGTGGTCAAAAGGTTTCATTTTCGCTCGACTCTGCGCCACTCGTGCTTTCACATTTCAGTAAAGTTGTTATCGCGTAGTGCTGCGCTGGTTTTGCTGGCTTGCAAAACTCGCACAAACTGCAAGTGGCAGAAAATTCAACTTTCATGTGATGTCGCGAGATGCCGAAACGATCTAGATCACTTGACCAAAAAGCAGCTGCAGCGGCGAATCCACCGCTCTGACTTGGCTCGGTACCGCCGTCTGCCAGGTACCGAGCCAAGTTGTGTTGCTGCCGTCTGTTTTACTCACAGACGGCAGCAAAGAGTGGTAATGGCGTATGCAACGCCACCACTCCCCCGGTCGGATGGCAGAAGATTTGAATTTCGAAAAAAATATTCGGACCCTTCAGATGCAATTTTCTCGTAAACTAAGTCTTTTCTTAGCATGAAACAAGTGCTGCGAGGTTTCTGGAATGGTATTTAAACAGTCCACGGCGACTTAGTATTTGCCTTTAGTGTCCCTTTAAATTAGGGTTTATATCTTTAATTCTTCCCAACAAATTGTGAAAAATGACATTTGGCGCCCTCACTCAGCAATAGCATGACAAAAAATGGTATGTCCCATCACGTGCACACAACCCCTTGGCCTTTTTAAAATATTGAAATGCAATAATTTTTTTTTACTACAGCCCCTTGGCCTTTTTAAAATATTGAAATGCAATAATTTTTTTTTTACTAAGTTTTTTCTGTAACTTATACTGTGCAGCTAAATCTTCGCTTGTTAGGAGTAACAAAGTGGCACCATAGCCTCCAAGATTGGGTAGCGCGTGCTGTAGCCCATTCTCAGAGGCCATGGTGGCTCTGCGAGAACTTTTGCCCATTTCCAAAAGAGGGCACCACATTGTCACTAGCTAGGTGCTAGGATTTATAGCAGCCCGAGATGCAGGAACTTATTACAGCAGCATTTTATTTTCGGATGGGGTGAAAAAGTCAAAATGCGGATGGGTAATTAAAGTTGCATTCACTCTTGTGAAAGCCACCTACCGTTATGCTCTTTATGCTCTCGGAATTTCTGAGGCGGGCTATAGGCGTTGTTCTTACTTCTCAGTGTTGTTGGCTTCGAGACTTCTATTGTTTTTTTAGAAATTGTTAAGATCTTTCTATGTGCTTTTGGAAGTAACTGCTGCAGGTATAAACACTTAGGAGGATAAGCGCTTTGTTGCACCATAAAAAACTGGGTCCTTAAAAATCTGTTGCCAGTCCCTTAAAGGGGTTAAATCTAAGGCTGCTCGAGTAGCAAAATTTTCTAAAGAAATACGAACATTCAAGGAACCTACCTTTGAATATAGAACATTCGCAATTTCTGAAAAAGTGAAACGGAGAGTTCCGAGGAATCTGTTCAGCAACAAAAGACTTGTTTATACACTGAGACATGCAGTGCCGTTAAATAGATTTCAAATCAACTGAGAAGTTAGTAAATGAGAAACAACGGAAAGTATGATCATATCTGGTACACGATGACAATGACAGTAATAAAAAAAATTAACAGCACAATCCCACATGCATGTAGTAGAGTGCAGTGCTTCTCGAAGGCGCATAGGGCAACACTACAGCACCATGCATACTTTTGAAGGAATCCAAACAGGTTGAGATTGGCCAAATAATAAATTGCGTTGTCTAAACAGAGATGGCAAATTTGTAGGCTGCTGAAGCCAAGATGTGCATATATTTAACAGCTGGAAACTATTGTGGACAAGTGACCTCCTCCATGTGTTGGTTCAGGAACTGGATCGTCTGCACTAGAACATTCAGACAAGTTTGCATCGCTCTCTCCCTGTAGACATCGTTCTGTTTATTGTGCTATACTGTTCACACAAAGGACAGAATAAATAAATGAGACACACATGTGACTACAACAGTTCTTACAGTTCCTTATAATATTCAAACAGAAGGAATATCTGACAACTTTGAAGAGTGAATTGTCACATCAAATACACATATATTAAGAATTTTGAATATATGCAGAGTCCTGGTTAAGACATATAAATTGTACAAAATTGATGCATTACACACCACTATAAAATATACAACTAATCTGCAAGTAGAGCATTTGCGAAGCCCTCATAAGCATTGTAACGATCTTATATAAACGTTTACAAGATTCTCTGGTCAGGAACGGAAGCAGATGAAGATTAAGATGTATAACAAGGCTGTCAAGGAAGGGAAGAAAAGGAATATAGAAGAGAGAGACCGAATATGACGATTCAGTTATCTTTATAAATGCTCGAAGGCTCCCAGCTTTCGGGGAATTCTACATTTTGGCACAGTCGGATACGGACTTGGACATGTGGGTGACATTCTACGTGACACAGCGACGAGACCACCCAGTCGTCACAGGCTACAAGCCATATGGGGAGGACTTCGCTTGTGCACAAGGCGAGATGACCACACAGACTTTGCTCGAAGTCATCGCTAAAGGTGCTGCAAGAATCAATGTGAAATTATGTGATCTCGTTCTTTGGACAAGTCACGGTCTTCCTGCTAACTGCAATGCAACCGTAAGTGCGACTTCATCTCCCATTAATCTCTCATATGCATATGCCAAGCTCGCCGCAATACAAATAGAAAAAACTCAGCAGCAGGAAGCTCTTATAGCTGCTCTTGTGGACTAGAGAAGAGTTGAATTATGAGTGCAACCTGAGCCATTCAACTGTGTTTCGCGTAGCGCCACTACATGGCTAGACTACTATGGGCACACTTGCGAACACAACTGGTGCATTGATACTGGTCGCATGTTTCAGATGTGGAAGTACCTTGGAGGAAATGCTAAAAAATGGTTTGACCTTCGCATCTCAGAGCACAAGAAGTAGCTGTGGAAAGTATGGAAGGAGAGCTTTCCGTTTGCTTTTAGAGGAAATTCACTTGACTTGTGGGACAAGGCGATCACTTATAACCAGAGAGATGAGGGTCATATTGCTCAGTAGACCATAAATATTTACGATCACTTAGAGCAAACAAGGAATGACGGAAGGGGACAAGGGGGGAGCGCTATCCTTCCTTGTTTGCGCTAAGCGATCATGAATACTTATGGTCTACTGAGAAAGAGGCAACTACAGAAAAAGAGGCCCTCACAGTAGACATGGCTCTGATATTTCAAGCGCTACTTGGAAGGGCACACTTTTAAGCTTTACACTGACAATCAAGCCTTCACACACTTCCTTCAACTAGCTCTGCCTAAAAGAAGGGTGGCCCAATGGATCAGCGAGGTCCAGCAATCAAACTTCGAAGTGCTGCATTGCCCTGGAATAAATCATCGGGATGCTGATGCGCTGTGAAGACTTCACGCATCCTAAGCAGCAAGCACCGAAAGCGTAAACATGGTCAACTTGTGGGAGGGAACACAAGAGTTAGAAGTGAAGAATGGCCAAGGCCAGGTGTACGTACCCAAGACCTGTGTTCCAACCATACTGCATCTATACCATAGTAGTCGTGAGTGAGGTGGGCACGACGGTTTTTGGAGGACCCACCGAAAACTGACAGAAAAATTTATTTGGAGAAACACGAAAACCAATGTGGCTAGGTACATCAAAACTTGCAATAAGTTCCAAATACGCAAGGCAAAATTCAGACCTTGACGAAACCTCGTGGTCTTGCCAACCTACTCAGACACCCCAATTAAAAATCCTTGACTTCGCCGAACTTAAAAAAAAAAAGAGGAAAGGGCATGAAAGAGTCAAGCATTTCTGATGGCAATAGATGAATGCACTAGATTTGTGGCTGCTAAGCCTGGCAACAAAGACATGAACATGAATGACATTCAAGTCATTTTGCTTCTTGAAAGAGATATACTTAGGAACAAAGTCGTGGTCGCCGACAATGGTCGGACTTTTCGTAGCGACAAGCTTCGTGCTTGGGCCCAGCAATGCGGCGTCAAACTGTTTTCTTACCCCATACCATCCAGATGCCAATGCTCTTGCAGAGAGTCATACGTAGCCTAAGACATTCTCGACTCTCTACCCTGACTTTAAAGGCAGCTGGAAGTGTACGTTAGAAGTGGCTGTTTGACATCATAACTGTTCCTAGTATGCAGCTCCCATTTCGCCGCTTTTGGTATATCTGTGTGGCTTGCAGCCGATAAGGAAATAGGGATTATAGACAAGGTTACACACCGGCATATGCCTCTGTCTACAGAGCAACAACGAAGATACCACCATGCTATGAAAAGGAACTTTGAAGACGAACAGCCTCAGTCCAAGATACCGGATATAACTCTTGGAGATGTGATTTTGGTGTAAAAGGGCTTTGATTCGGACATCATTCTCAGGCCCATGTCTTGTTACCAAAACAGCAATGCAAGAAAAGTTTCTGAAAACTGTTTATTACAAAGGGCCATGAGAGAAGAAATAAGATGCTTCCATCCCAAACATTATTCAGTACCATCCATGGAGGGATGAAGACAGAAGGCTGGGAGGATATAAGATTCTATGGTCAGGAATGGAAGCAGATCAAGACAGATAACAAGGCTGTCAAGAAAGGGAAGAGGAACATTTAAAAAAAAAAAATTATGGGGTTTGACGTGCCAAAACCAATTTCTGATTATGAGGCACGCCGTAGTGAGGGACTCCAGAAATTTCGACCACCTGGGGTTCTTTAACATGCACCTAAATCTAAGTACCCACAGGTGTTTTCGCATTTTCGCCCCCATTGAAATGCGGCCGCCATGGCCGGGATTCGATCCCGCGACCTCGTGCTCAGCAGCCCAACACCATAGCCACTGAGCAACCACGGTGGGTAGGGAAGAGGAAGATAGAAGAGAGATATCAAATATGGCGATTAAGTAATCTTAATAAATGCTCGAAGGCTCCCAGCTTTTGGGAAATTCTGCAATGTTAAATTTGCATTTCCCATTTGTCCGCTTCAGCTGGTCCGACAGATGCAGTGTACAGTGCTGCAGTATCTGTCTTTGGTGCAGAGTTATGAATTTGTGAGGTTTGTGCTTCAGATTACGGGGCTTAACATCCCGAAGCAACACACAGCTGAGACACTGTGGTGGGGGGTCTCTGGAATAATTTTCACAACCTGGGGTTAATATGAACTTAACTAAAAACACGAGCGTTTTTATATTGCACCTCCTTTAGAATGTGGCCATGATGGCTGGGAATTGAACCAACACCCACATGCTTAGATGCAGAATGCCATCGCCACTGTGCCACCACATAACTTTGCAGACCAAAATCCACAAATACAGCGAGGTCTAGATTAATATAGTTAATAAATTTCCATGTGACCAAAATCTGCATGCTCAAATGAGTATTCACTCCTATTCGTTTCACAATCTTGAATGCGAGTATGACTGAATAATGAAGGGAGTGAGTGATGTTAGTACATATGGAAGCGAGTGCCAGTGAGCATGAGGAAACACAAGTATGAATGTGAGTGGGAGCTGGTATTTGTTAGCGGAAGAGTTTGAATGAGAGTGACTGCACATGACTGACAGCACCTCAAATAATTTCATTCTGAGGTTTTACGTGACAAAACCACCATATGATTTATGAGGCATGCTGCAGTGGGCAACTTTGGATTAATTTTGACAAGCTGGGGTTCTTTAATGTGCCTATCGAACAGGAACACTGCATCACAGAAAATCATGCACACAACTTTCGCTGTAAGGAGTAGCTTGTGTAGAAGACTTCATGTCTACAGATTTGTATTTGTGAAGGTGTACCAAAAAAGTTGCTGCTTAACAAAATGCATTTTTTACACTCGCATCAAAGCCAATTTATTTCAAGGGTGAACTGGTCTAACATTTCTTACCATTGCTTTTTCACTGGGAGGTTGCATTGCAAGCTCGCTAACATTTATAATCAAATGAAATTCAAAACTTACTTTTGCATGCCCTAGATGAAGAAACTACTAGTCTAAGCACCAAAGAGACAAAGGTAATATGCCGTCCAAATGCCGAAGTTCCACAGCACAGTCTTTGGCACTGCTCAACAGGATGTTATTGAACTATTTGTCAGGCTGTGTAGCCTTTAGCTTCTGCTCCCCCCCTTCCTGTAAGTAGTCTGCAATAAACTTAAATTCAATTCAGACAGTCAGATGCCACTTCACTGATCAAAAGCCACTCTTACTGTCCCTCTTGAATTTAATCAGGACTGGCCAGCAATTTTATTTTCCTATACATTTCCATCAGTGTAATGTACAGCCACCCTTGCAATACATATCTGTCCTTTAACGGCTTCTTTTGTGTTTCACCTTCTTAAAAGGCACATCCTGCTTCTGTTGAGCCCGAAGCTTGGCCACCTTCTGTGAGCGCAACCGCTTCTCCTTAACCTTTTCTTTCAACTTCTTGCGCTTCTTGCGCCGCTGCATCATCACCTCAAAGTCTGACAGTTTGTGCTTCTTTGCCTTCTTATCTCCCTGCTGTTCCTCTCCATCACCCTTGTCCTTCAGTGCTGCTGGCCCCTTTTTTGATTGACCACTTCGCTGGTTGTGGTGTCTCTTCAGCATGCGAGGCTTCCCAGCTACAATGCCATTTCCCTTTTTATTAGCTCTTTTAGCTTTTGGTGGTGCATCTGAAACATAAACAAGGAATATTCAGGCATTTATTGCTATAACCTGCACAATGTACAGGCAACAGCTATGTATGCTCTTCCACGTGGCCTCTTTCGTCGTTGCTACTTTGCCACAATGCATGCAGGGAGAGCTTTTGGTGTATGTTGCAGTAGCATATAGAGTCTACTGACAGCAAAGTTTTTAATATTCATGACGCATTTTGGCAATGACGGTTAAACAGTGCTGAGAGAAGAGGAGGCGGATGGTGCTAGGCACAGGCAGATCTAGCCTTGTGCTCAGTGCTCAGCCGTCACTTTATTGGCAATTGGTACTGCCTTGTTGTGGAACTTACGGTGCGTGGGATAGGAATGAGTGGTTTCTGTATTCACTGCCTCAGAGTAAAAGATATGGTCAACAGGTATAAGTGTGTGCCATACACATGGCCTATTCTATAAGGACAGAAAATAACCTGTTTTTTACTTTTGCACAGGCAGATTTAGCCTTGTGCTCAGTTCTTGGCCATCACTTTATTGGCAATTGGTACTGCCTTGTTGTGGAACTTATGGTGCATGGGATAGGAATGAGTGGTTTCTGTATTCACTGCCTCAGAGTAAAAGATCTGGTCAACAGGTATAAGTGTGTGCCATACACATGGCCTATTCTATAAGGACAGAAAATAACCTGTTTTTTACTTTTGTTATAGGTGCCCAATTTCCGAAGTCTGGCTTAACAGAGTTTTAGCATGTCTGGTATACTTGTATCGTTTACGGATTACCTGGTTAGCAGAGGGTAAACATGAGCAGCCAGATTGGTGACACCACCTGGTGGCACAGGGCTCAACCAGACAAACACAGAGCTATTATTACAATTATCAAGTGTATTCCACTTCACCGCTGATGTAAACTTTGGCAGTGGCATAATCGTGAACATGGGTTGCCTCCTTAAATCTTGTTTCGATGCAAAGCTAAAGGAACACAAAAAACATGCCTAAGGCATTGTGTCACAAGGCTACTAGCATATGATATCCAATACTGTTACGCAAACGCCTTTGTGTATACTAAAATACCAGACATGCTAAAGCTCCCTAATAACATACGGTTTATTAAGTGTTGCAGTGTCCCACGTATGTTTACAATAGCTCCTCAGTTTTAATTGTAGGAAAGGCTTCAAATCTGTGGCAGGGACAGCTATGGTAGATTTGCTCGACTTTGTTGTGAAGGATGTGGCAATATGATCGACAAGCATATTAAATTACCGTTGATGCCTCTATGCCCAGGCACCCAGCACATTACCTATATGTTGACAAGATGTGTACATGGTGCACAAAATTGAATAAAGATAAGTAAATACAGGATTTTAGTTGTTCTGTAGAAAACAAGCGATATGAACACCAGGACAAAGGACAAAACCATGCCCAGCTACCAGAAGTGGGCATTTTTGTCTTCTCCTTCTGTCCTGTTGCCTTTCCCTCCAAGCATGAGTGGATAGTATGCTAGCATTATACATGGTATAGAAGATATATAAAAAAATGTATCTAAAATGTGATATATAGTTCAAAAGATCAGATGCTCCGAGTATGGTCTATTGTGATTCAGATAAAATACCTAAGTTATTTTTCCAAGTGAGAACAAATTAGCTCTCTCTCTCTTACCATGAAAAACTCACGAGTGAATAAGGGCATTGGATTTATCATATCTGGCCGTGAAAACTTGGTGCGCATTGCAATAGTGCGTTAGAATGGAGTAAGTAGGTAAACACCTCTGCATGATTTTAACACCAACACTGTCTTAAAATTGCCCTACCTGTTACATTATATTTAAGGCTTGCATGGTTCCGAGTTTACTGCATTGCAATGTGAAGGTATTGCCTTTTAAAAATGAAGGAATTTTACTTCGGTATACATGTACATACTAGAATATGCCTACATGGTGTGGGAACCCTGGGTAAAATGCGAGGCCGAAAAGGTTAAAAAAAGTACCAAACTCAGATGTTCACTTTGTCAGGAACTTGCAAAAGCACACCTTTAGTGTATACAGTGCCAAAACGTCATATGGTTGGCTCAGATTTCAAGACTAAAGAAAGGAATTGAGGCACAATATATTCTGCTGCAGTTTATAATCTCGATTTGCACATTTTTGTCAACATTTGCTCAAATGTAATGAAACCATTTCGTGTTGAAGCTCATCACACAATATGCAAAAAGTCTAAATAAACCGCATTTTTCCCCCTACAAATTTTACACTAGAAATTAACACAGAAAAAACAAACAAACAAGGTGTACGAGTGATTCATTGATTCATGGGGTTAAAGCAACTCTGAAGCTACGATAGATGCTGTAGAGGCAGGCTCTGAATTAATTTTGAATACCTGTAACTCTTTGATGAGCACCTAAGTATAAGTAAATGAGCGTTCTTGCATTTTGCCCCCATTGCTAAGGTGTTTGATTACTGTTTATCAGCCTACTGTGCTGCTTTGAACAAGAAAGACATTTGGGTGCTTCTGTAAGGCAAGTGTTAATTGCTGTATTATATATGATACAGCATGCAGTTATGGGTTTTCTGTAGGAGAGCAGAAGCTTGTGTCCCTGTGAGGGAACAAATTTGGTGGCAATATACACAGGATAGTATACTGTTTCTTAGCACTGTTATTGTTTTGAATATACTATATATAGAGTGAAAATGCCCTTATTGTTTACAATAAATACACCGCGGTGCCTGCTGTGTTCTGAGAGCCAAGGACAACCACAGTAACAAAGAGTACTCGGAGCAAGAGGAAGAAGGCACTCTTCTGAAGGACATCTGAAATTTAGGATGGTGCAACCCTTCACCATCCGATTTTCCGGACTTTTTGCTGCGACTGCAGGTCTGAAACAGCAATAAACAAAGCCACCACTGCTGCCATTTTGATTATCTTGTAGCATCAAACCAGCGCTCTTGCACACCATCCACTGGCAGCCACAACGGCGATGCTAGGCCTAGCTGCTTTGACGTTCACCACGAAGCTTCATGCTGTTCAGTACCATGTTTTTCATTGAAAGATTTCACTGCTGTCAGCAATGATGCTGGTTCCACCATTGTCATCCTCACGGAGTGCTTCAAAGCATGGAAAGTACACAGTATGGGTCAAGCGTTGCACAATGCCAGTTCTCAAAAGTCAGCTTTGCCGCAATAAAACGGTGTTACATGGTCAAGCATGCCAAGAACAGAAAGGGGCCACTGTCAAGGGGCACAGTAAGCATTCCTGAATTATACACACGTGCATACACCGCCTCTTGTCACAATACAAGCACCAATACACTTTTTAAGTGTACTGGCAGACCTTCAGAGCTATTTAGGACGTGCCTGTGGCAATTTGAGACCTTGGGAGCAGTAAAAAACATGCACTCATTTTTTCCTAATGTTTTTGTGGCACCTAGGGAGTCCGGAAAATCGGATGTTGACTGTATACCCATAACTGCACGGTGTATTATATATGATGCAACTTTCACTCATAAAATCGCAACTATGTGCTTCTTCAAAAAAGTGAGCTTTGTCTGGGCATACAGTTGCCAACGGATAATTCGGACAGCTTCACAGTACTGCCACTGGCCCCAAAGACAATGTATAGCATGACCAAAATCTTGGACACCTCATTTTGGACTTTGCAAACACGACCGCATGAGGACACTGTCTTGGGCAGTTTAAGAGCAATGATTTTGTTTTGATACATCACCAACATGGTTTACCACGTTGCCAGCACTTCCTCGAAATTGATAGCAAAGCCTAGTTACTGACTGCTCCCAAAATGCAGGGCACTCCAAGCCAAAACATTAAGTTATAAAATTTGCATTAGTGGTTTCTCGTGCAAGTTATGTGTGTCCAATGTTTGTTCATTTACGCTACAGCAGCATAGTAACATATTAAACAGCGACCTGGTCCCGAGTGACTTTTTCAAGCAGCTTCAAATGGTGCCAACTCAACCCTCTATGTCTGCACTGGTGAGGGCGTCAATTCAGTGAGGGAAGCACTGGAACAATGACCATTGTGAAGAAAAGCGATTATTCAGCTAATGCAGTGTGGTCAACTTCTGCTATGTGGCCAGGGAATAAATATTTTGTGCATGCGCTGACTGAAGTTTTGTGTGTCTGTAGACACAGCATGACAATGGTTGAGATATGAACTGACTAGGAGTGGTATTCTGGACATTGCCAAATTCCGCCACATTGTTGATTTCACCATCTTGTCACTTCCTCAAACCGGCAGCATTGGAAAATTCGACAATATGGGGGAATTACACAGTACGCAGAATAGCACCCCAGGTCGCGGGCAAGTGTATGTCCACGCATCAATGCGTTGACAAACTTGCACCGTACTCTTACAAACTCAATTTCGAAGATACGGTTAAACCTACAAATAATGAAGTCAGCAAAATTGGAAATTTGCTTTGTTATATTGAAAATTTATCTTTTATGGAAATAAGTACACTCGCCGATGAGTTTTTCTTACACAGTAGGGGCTGGAAAATTGTCAAAATTATCGGGAAATCAGAAAAGGCAAATCTGTATGAGAATTCTTTTTTTTTTTAAATTTGAGTCAGTGACAAAAGATAGCTTCATGCCGAGTCGATGATATATTCACATCGGTGGTACGAAGTGAAGTCCACTCCTACCCCCCGCGGCTGATAATGTCACCTGCGGTGGGACAATGCAATCATGAAAAGCACCGGCAACAAATGCTTCATCTGCCTTTCGCTTCAACGTGTCTTCGAAACTCAAGATTATGCAACGTCGAGCACTAAACACGTGGGAAGACAGTGCACGATGCCATGCCCTCCAAGCTCGTCCAGTCTTTTCCCACGCAGTAGATTACCCCTAAAACAAGGCATGTAGGTTGCATGCTTTCAGCCACGTTGACAATCATGCGCAGCCATAGTCGTAACGCGCACCAACCTGACACATCACCTCCTTTGCTTTACAAGCTGATGAAGCCTTTTTACACTTCTCCGACCAAAATGTCACAGTACAGATCACAGAGACGATTACGCTATGCGTGCTGCCTGATTGCCTACCTTTGAGACCTTCAAGTTAGAGGGTGACATGATACCATGCAAAGAAACAGCACAAAAACGGGACAATAGCAGAGGTGTGTGAAACCAAACACTAAATTTTGTATCAAATCAAGAAAAAAAAAATATATTGAATCAACTATCAAATATCAGAAAATTTAACAAACCTTTATGCGTACAAATTAAAAAAAAAAACAATAACATGGTGCTGCACATGCTCAGAAGATTACTCACATTATTCAACAAGAATGTTGCTATTGGTAACTTAGTAACTTAGGTACACCCATAAGAAAAAGTATACGGACCAGGTATTGCATGATAAAACTCAATTTCTCCTCTGTCTGCGAATGCAACTGAAATTAAAGGCTGCAGTCCAAACTTGGCATTACGATTTGTCTAGTGGACTTGTCAGTTTCTGTTTATGCGTGTTAATTACGATGAAATTCTGTTTTTCCGACGACCCTGTGGTCTGTATAATTTGGCTCACCAGTGTACCTAGAAATCAAGATGCGCAGTATGCTCTACTCTTATAAAAAGGAAACACCAAATTAGTATGCCAGCTCTGATAACTCAGTTCACATACAAAGGTATGGAAAATATCTTTTATCAACAGAATGTCCATTGAAAAGGACCAACTGCTTTTCCCCCTATGAAGCTGGAGAAATAGCAAAGTTGTCCTAAATACCAATACGGTTTTCAGTTTACTAGTGGTCCATACACTGCTTAATGGCAATCTTCTATTGCTTAAAAAGTTTTGCTTAAAAGTCTTGCTTTCCAGTTTTCTTCCAGAAAACAGGAGCGCTTTTCCATCTTTATGGTGGTTTCTGCTGGTTATTCTCAGCTTGTTAATACCATCTGTGCGACAGACAAAAGCAGGGAATGTGCATCCCTCCCCATGGTCGTTGGTGCCCACCTGCGCAGCGCCGATGACAGCGTGGAGCACTGCCGAGTGAGCTGCTCCGCACAGGCCGATGATAGAGTTCTCAGATCAGGAGGCCCAGGGCAAGTTCATGCAATGTGGGCCTGCTCCCAGTGGCTAATTGCGTCATTGTTCCCATTGGTGCCACTGTTCCCAGTGGCTAATTGGCCTGATCTTCACACATGCTTCCGTGCTTTTCACATGTGCTGCTTTTGTTGTTCCTTCTGTTCATGAAGCGTTAATCTTTTCTATCAGTCCGATCCACCTGGTCAAACCTTGTACCAATAGAGATTGCACGACATGGCAACGATGCATGCATCAAGGCACAAACAACGGCCAGGTCATTCATCAAATATACTGAATATTCGAAAAATTGAATATTAGATATTCAATTCATGAATCAAATTATTCGAACGTTCACTACTCGATTTGAAATTGACTATTCAAGTATTCGCATTCCCATAGACAATAGCCTAAGGACACAGCTATTTTCCTGTCTTTATGCTGTTTCTTCGCCACAGAAAGTCTCTAATAAGCTCACATATGCACCTTGCTGATGTAATAACAGGTAGGTCATCACAGGCATGTTCAGCAAGTATTTGAAAATTAAATTAAACTGAAAAGTTCAAACATTTGTCATTTCAAGATTCACACATTCAATATGGAGGCTTATCATGGCCAAAGACACAACATCACAACAAACGAGCACTAAAATCTCACCGTTCTCATCAGGATCTTTATCCACTTCCTGACGGTACCAGTTTTGCTCATCATCATCCTCACTCTCCACTTCTGCATCTGCATCACTCCCTTGATTCATGTCCTGCTCACCCTCGAGCAAAGCTTCCTTTCTTCGCTTGTTCTCTTCCTGCTCCTGTTTGCGCTTCTCCTTTAGCTTTCTGCAATGAAGGATACCACTGCATCATGTTGCACTAAATTGTTGGTATAGCTAATGTGTTTTTATATATCAATATTACATGCGGCCAGAGGAAGGATCCTGCTTATTTTTCACAACCTGGGTAGTGAACAGTTCAGTGCACAGGCATCTTTTGCATCCAGTCTCTATCATAATGTCGCAATGGGAGTTGGATCCACAACTCTTCCAGCCTCATTATGCTAATTTATGGTAGCTTACTTACTCAAATGACAAGCCTAAGCAAATCGTTCACAGCTATCAAAATCTTTCTGCCGCAAGTAGTGCATAGACAACAAATTATGGTACAATGCCACCCACAGAGAAGTTCACAGGAACACTGAGACTAAGTGATCAACAGTGGTTAAAAAAGGGATGTCTCAGGCTGGTGCCAATGTTCCACCAAGGAGACTTCTCACAACTACAGCAGTTGTTGCCTTGAATAAAGACAAGTCTCCTAGTTAAAACGTTGGCTCCAGGCCAAAACATCCCTTGTTGAACTATTTAATGCAACCTTGAGTTCGTCTCGTATTTTATTTGCAGTGTAGGTCAGAGCTATGATTCACATCAGCCAATCAGAGATGCCAACATGTAGATAGTGTCAGTCTGCAATATATCTATTGTACCCTGTGCCACCTGCTCCATGGGGCATGTATGCAGATGATGGCGCAAGCAAACACTGAGCTTAACCATCCACAACACTGTTTGTCACGATGGATGGATACAAATTAGCGCATATGCAGTGTCATTCACTGTCACTCGTTGGCTGGAGAATGCTGACAGTGGCAAGTTTTCATGGGATGAATGCTTTCATGGCACATTTCTGATGTGGTTTTTGGAATGTTTGTTGTGGAGTAGGAGTAGCACAAGCACCAGAAATGATGGCAGGTCAATTTTAGAAGAGTATTTTTTGGGGACAGTTGGTGAAACTTATTTGACAGTGCTAAAAATAACTAACACTAACAATATGTCACAAAGCAAAACACAGGATGGCCTAAAATGAAGATCAGATGGACGGGGCAAGTGCTTGTCTCGCTCCTTGTCTCCCTTTTGGTCTCATGTTTTGCACTTCATTGTTGTCAAATAAGACAGGTCAACTAATAGCAAGTGTTATTGAGCAGCATGGTTTTTCTCATTGTCTTGTTTCATGCCCATGAACCACATGCTGCGACACATCTGACTCCTCACTACACAGTACCTAGCCATATCGCACAAAGTTTGTGTCAGCACTGGAACTGAAATTAGTGAAAAAATGTGTATGCACAGCACTAAACAAGATATACAGTAGAACCTCGTTGATACGTTCCCGTTACGTACATTTTCCCGGCGCCAACGTTCGCAATCGAGAACACAAAAAATGACCCAATAGAGTTATGCTTATTTTTTTCTGGTTCATACGTTCCCGGGAAACATGATTTTTCGGCACCAACGTTCAATACGTCGCCAAACTGCGATTGTATCATACTTTTTTCGACCGCTAGAGCCCATGTAAACAAGAAAATGCGCCAGGCACGCGCGATCGAGAACAGTTTATAACTGCCCACCGCGGCAGCTTCACCGCAATACTCGCCCGCCCATCTCACGTGAAAATGCCGGCGCACACTCAGTTTCTCATTTCCGTAGCAGCAAATCTTCTCCGGGGTTGTCGCACGCGGCATTCACAGCTATCACAGCATCCTATCCCGATAAGCATTTTCGCCTATCTGTTACACAGCTTGTGGTGCCGTCGGCAGCATAGTGCACACTTTTAATAGGCGATAACCGAAACGCGCCGCCGTTCCCTGCTGCAGACTGCGATCGTATACATTTTCCGGCCCCTAGATTCCATGTGAACAACCATGGGGCAACCAGCTTTCCTATACAGGGTGTCCCAGCTAACTTACACCAAGATTGTGAAAAAAACCCATAAGTTCTTCAGAACAGAAATCGCGTGGATGTTGTTAGCATTTATCTAAACTTACAGTACCATCTTTTTGCTTGTCTTTGTTTAAGTAATTAGCCGAGATAAATTAACTTTTTAAATATAGCTTGAAACGTTCAGGCATCAATAGGAAAGTTGTGGAGCTTCACAAATAATTGCCCAACACAGGTACTTCCAATGAGATAGACTTAGCCTGGTTGTTTTTATTTGGGAAAAACGAAAGCCCGCAAAGTTTAAAAAATACCGCGCGACAGTGCGCTCACTTGAGATCGCACTGTCAGTGCTATCTCAAGGCCGACTGATCCCACTGATAACAAAATCTCATTGATAACACGGCCGAAGCTCAGCTCTGACCAAGTGCAAAACGCGAACAGGAATTTAATAGAATATAGAATGTTTCAAAATCCCAGCTTTGCTCGCACCACATCGACAGAGTGCATGTGCAGCAGTGGCGTAGCCAGAAATTTCATTGGAGGAGGGGGGCTCACGTTGCCACTCGGCCTGCTCCTTATAGAATTTGTAGGATCAAATATATGAATAATAACTGCATTGCCATTGCCATAAATGCTGCAAACTAATTTTTGAACGCTACGCACTGTCAAGACAAGTAAAATGTGTATTTTTTCATAAAAATACATACTCGTGTGTCCCAATAATTGTGCCCGAAATAACTGATATCAATGCCTCAATGTTTTTTGCCTACTTAATAAGTAAAGAAAATATCACTCAAACTTCAAAACTATATCAGTCCGAAACGAGCAAAGCAGTGCATGCCGCTCACATGAAAAATGTTAAGGCTGTGAAATGAACACGCTGAGGACAAATATGTTAATGAAAATGTCATTCAAGAGCCTTGTTTACATTTTTGTACATATTCAAATGCCATGGAGAAATTTCAATGACACTGTCCTTTGTTCGTCCCAATGTATTGCGCACGAGCAGCAGTCACCGGTCGTGCATTGTGAGTAATTGCACCGAAATTATAGTTGCAACAGAGAGCACATATAAAAACCAGGAGTTCTGCAAAATATACAAGGACGAGTCAAAAGAAAGCGAGCCAATGTTAATGTATGACGAACGGGGTACTTTATTTAAAAGTAGTCTCCATGAGGATTTAGGCATTTGTTCCACTGACTAACGAGTGACGTGATTTCTGTCTCATAAGACTCCTTGGGTTGCTGCTTCAAATAGTCTGTAACTACCCCTTTCACGTCATCGTCCGACACGAACCTGGTTTCCTTGAGGGCAAAAAAGTGTCACTGAGAACAAAGTTCACTGCACATGTACACCGAACCTTGCAAGAAGATGTTTAATATAGGTGAGTCTCCAATAAATCTATGCATCTAAGAAAAAGTCACTCTATATAATGCATCAAACAAACATCAAACATGTTGTGCAATCACAGAGTGACAGATCAGAGAATCCTAAGGGCCACCTTCCCTCCTCTATATGCTCCCCGATGTATCGCAAGCTGCGGACGGCAGCACTTGTGTGCACTTCCTTCCTTGTGCACACAGGACTGAGTCACCCTTGTCAATTCACCCAGGCCCCCCCCGCCCTACGCTTTCACTCGTACATACAGCGTGTGGTCACAATGTTATCGCCCTTGGGGCTTTATACGGAACATGAGGGCGATGGCGACAGTAGGAATGCGCCTGGAGTATCCATATCATTGCTATCGCAACAATATAATCAGAGTATCTGGCTAATGAAGCGTCCCGCGGCCCACTACTTTCCGTAAAAGAAGAACTAACAAAATCGAACTTACACCTTACGACAATTCTCTGCACCGCAAGAACGTCTTTTTTTGTGAGGCCAGGGCACCGAAATGGAAGAATGCAAAGGAAAGCATGTTGGACACAATCGACTGCCTAGTTTGGCACCTAATGTGGCTACCGAAGGAATATTGAAGAAAATGTTAGACGCTTGGTCCACACAGAACCATATGCGTACTGGCAGGTATCCTACACCAATGAGATAAGAGTTTCTGGAGAAGTTGCGCTCAAGCGAACATGTTGCAATCCATTGAGACTCCACAGTGATGGCGGCGAGTGACCATTGTTTCTTTTTCTCGTATGCTAGCCAGAAAGCGTCCAAAACTCTGCCAGGCGAAAATCCACTTGGCCAACGTGCACCGAAGTGCACCATGCGGTGTACGGGGCAATATGAGGAAAATGCATGCGCTCTGGCTGGCTCTGGCAGCCTGCATGTAGTGAGAACAAGAAAATTGGAGAGGCTCAATGTGTCCTCGGGAATAAAAGTCAAAGTAGAAAAATAAATAAGAACGTAGTTACCTTTGCTGGCTTCAGTGTTTCGACATGGATGCATTGGCGCAGGTGAAAAAATGTTGATATTCTTTTCTGTGACATGGCAGTACAAATGATGAGCTTCATCTCATCGGACCTCACAGCGTGCTTTGTCAACTTGTCTGATAGTGTGTTGATTTGGCTTGTCTCGTTGTATGGTCCAATGTACGACTTTAGAAAAGTTAATGCACCGTTGGCGTGAAATGTTTATAACATTAAACCCACAAAGTTCCGGAACTGAAAATCTAAAGCACGACTTTGTAAATGTCAATGCATATTTTGCATAAGAAGTTCACGAGAACTTTATACCCATAAAGTTTCGGAATTCAAATCCATGCGCTCCGTAGATTTCGCAGCTTCCGCGAAATTCCACGATGAGCCCGCTAGCCATCAAAACGCCCTTGAAACTTTGTGCTTGGATGGGGCTCCGTGTGTTAAGTGACTCCCGGTGCGTGGGCGCTGCCGTGTCAAAAATACATTCTAGACAAAATCCAGAATGATTTCCGGTCCCAGGGGTTGTTTTGGTCGGTGATGCATGATAGGCCAAAAAATTTCAGGGGGGGGGGGGGCTAAAGTCCCAGAAGCCCCCCCCCCCTTTCCCCCAGGCTACGCCTCTGGCGCACAGCTATATTTCGCACCAGAAATTTGCTTCGGACCAATGCCAAATTAAAGTGACGGTTTTATTGCGTATGACGGTTTTATTGTGAGTGTATACGCGCTGCAAAAACAGAGTCATGGGAAAAAATAAAAGTGAAATAAACAGACTGGGAAGCGACCCATGTGTAGAGAAAAGGCAAAACCGATGCATTCATGAAAGTAAATATAGCACTTCTAAATTAGCCAAATTTTCAATTGTACAAACTGCCTGCACAAAAAACTAACTAAAAGAATACATCAGATTTCAGTGTGCCCTTATTATCTATGAATACATAAGCGCCATTGAACACCAGCTGCTGTCTAGAGGACATGTTAGACTAGGTCTCCTTCTGCAGCTACGCAGTACTGAGTTCGCTTTATCACATCTTCAGTGGCTTTCTTGATGACCGATGCTGGAATTCGACGACAGACATCAGTTATCCTTGCCTTGAACTAATCTGACGTCCATCTCGATCATGTAAGCACAATCTTTCACATAACCTCAAAGAAAGAAATCGAGCAGAGAGAGGTCAGGTGGCCTGGCCGGCCAATTTGGCATGAAAAGTCACATCCAGCTAGTTTCGTGCTCGGCTGCTGCTGTGTGCTGGTACCCCGCCTTGCTGATACCACGGAAGTGGAAGACATGATAGCGGGACTTTGTTGAGAAACTCATTTATCACTCCAAGTATTTCGTCCATCCAATGCTGTCTGGTCAGTGTGTTATCGAAGAAGATGGGACCGATCATAGCACCGGCGTAAATTTAGAGAAAGATATGGCGACTGGGACGAAACAAAACGCACCTTTAATCATTTGCACCGACGTTGTCAATTCACTTTTGTGGTGATAGGTGAGGTTTTTTTTGTGATGATAGGTGACAACAGCTACCATAGCTTGTTTCTAACCAACACCAAATGCGACGTGTTACTTCGGCCGAGGCACGGCAGATAAGGCACTAGCTCGATCAAGATGTTTTACAGCCAAGCTGTATATGGCTAGTCGATTGGAAAGAGAAGAGAGACACACACATATCATTCACGTGCATTTCATATGAGGTTGATAAAAGACTCTACCGAAGGGGTCACTAAAGTGTACAGGTTTTTTTCTAAGGCCAAAAGGCATGCAAAGCATTTTGAAGTGAGGTGAACATACAGCAACATATTCATTCTCTAGGCATAAGTTATCCATACCTTTATAAATAATGGTTAATTATATACCTCCTCCTCCTTAAAAATATACATTTTTTCCTGTGTATATACTAAATATATTGTGTATGTGCATAATGTTTACAGTGGAAATTTAAAACATTGTTTAAGTGAGAAAATACGGACGAGGCAGCCGCCGCTGGAAGTTCTAATGCGCTTGTTCTCCTATTATCAAGAGTTGCAGAAATAAAGCGAAGTATGAATTAAAATCCGTGCATGTCCGTGCCAACAATGATTTAGTAAGCCACAATAAAATTTTAAGTGAAAAGGTCGAGGCAAGTCAAAAGAAACTTCGAATAAAGTGTTTGACAAAACTCTGCCAATGACACGTTAGGTGGAGGGGAGGAGGGGAGGATGACAGCCGGGAGGGGAGGGGCCTCCCCCAGGAAAGTCCGGAGGGGGCTCGAGCCGCGGAGCCCTGCCATAGTCAGCGCCTATGCCAATCACTTAGGCACTCATTATAATTCTGTCGCTAGTACTCAACCACTCGTAATAAAAAGATCATTGCATTGCATTTAAGGCGGAAGAAAATGATACTTGTCCAGTTCTACTCGATGTTTAGAAAAAATAACTCATCGATGTTACCTTTAACAACGACATGGGTGATCGAAATGTTTTGTTTCTGCACGACTCTGTAGCACCTGCGCCTTTGCGTTTCAGTAGTTTCATTATCGCTTAGTGCTGTGCTGGTTTTGTTAGCTCAAGAAACTAACAAGGTGCAAGTAGCAGAGATTTCCACGTCCACGTGATGTCGCAAGATGCCCGAACAGTCCATGCCACTTGACTATATAGTGAACTAGAAGGCTTTCTAGTGATGCTACTAAAGCACACTCCCCTTGCTTGCCCGCGTGCCCGCTTGTGGCGAAAGTAGCAGCGTAGTAGTAGGGCTGTCATCGCCCACTCTTCCCATTTAGTTTGCTCTGCGGCATGGACAGCGTGACTTTTTCTGTGTCGTGTGCTTGTTTACCCTTGTGAAACAGCATAAAAAGCAGTGTCTAAACCATTCTTATGCATAAGGTTGCACACCTGGATATGCGCGTGTGCAACAAAGTTGTAAGTCATCTCTTTTTAAAGTCCCAAAAGACTAAGAACGACGACTTCTTTCGGAGCGTAACTTTCATCGGCTTGACAAGCCACTTGATGCCAAGTTGCACCTTGAACCGCATATTATTGCAAGAGACTACGTGCCTACCGTCAATGGTGTTGAAGTTGGAATGTCAAGGGGAATGCCAACGCTTGCTCCTAATGTGGTTCCGACGATTTTGCCCAACCTGCCTGCATATTTGACACGAAAAACTCCACCTCCGCAAAGCGGCGTTAATTGCCATTAATTGCTTTAGCGATTACAATACTGCCAAGAGGGTCATTGGATCAAATGCTCAAGAGGAAATTGTAAAGTTCGCTTTTGACAGTTGAAGACCAGACTGCTAGTTCGTACAAGCAGCAGCAGTTGATTGACTTGTTGCTTGATGAAGGAGATCTTGAAGGCGCCGGAGGTTCGCTTGATAGCAGCTCTCTAACTGTACCGGACCACCCATACATTATTCACCATAGTGACTCATGACTTACTTATTATGTGGCAGGCATTGTCGCAAAGAAGTGTGTACTGAAACTAAAGTTTAATGCATGCATGAACCAGCTTCTGCTGCTTGCTTCAAATGGAAAGTGCTCAAATGCTGCCGTTTTCACGAAATCTTGCATCTTCGCTGGTCTTCTCTAGCCTTCACTGAATCTTTTTGTGTTTATCAGTGAACTTGACATTTTCACTGGCTGCTTTGGCTAGAGTTAGCTACATCGAGAGAGCATTATGGATGTGTTGGCAGTCATCAGCAGGAGCAGCATTGGCAGTGTTGGTTGTGGTGAACATTGCCAGGTATTAACCGCGAAGTTGATCAATTTTTACGTCGTCACACAAATGCATTTCTACATCAAGGGTCTGAATAAGTCTCATGATGAGAAACGAAGCGCACGGCAGCAACTGAAGTTAGGTCGATTATAAATGGTTGTGGTGCCATAAATGTATGCTGCCATTCTTGTGCCTATTCTAACGCACTGTGTTAATTTTTGAATTAATGTGCCAATAAGAAACTGTTTTTGAACAATGTAAATAAATAACATGTGCTTTTCTTCCCATTTCTGATGACCACATGCTGGGAGAAATGGGAAACAAGATGTGTACAGTAAAGTGTTGTATTTCTTCAATGCCACCCGTAAACCCAAGGTAGAGTGAGCTCCCAAAACATTTGAGTAGTGTAGTGGCAAAATTAATTATGTATTCAAAACTAGTCTATCTTGTCGAGTCTGCAACAAGTTATCATATCAGGGCAGCGGTGACAGCAAAGTAGCTGCGGGTAAAAGCTGGCAGAGAAAGAGTGATCATATAATCGCTGCCTACTCAGTATACATGGAAGTGAGCTGCAGTTTTTAACATGTGGACATGTAAATTTAAAGTGATACTAAGAATTTTTTGATCAAATAGTGTTTGACACGTCAGCCCAGCCAGTTGCGTGCATGGAACTGCTGAAATAACGGGATGGTACAGTGTGCATGTATTCAGTCATTTTGCACAGAAAAAAGAAAATGTGAGAAAAAAAATGGGCGTAAGCAAATATGATAGAATTTCTGATGGGTGCACGGCAATGACCACCTGGCCAGTCATACGTGATGTGCCTCCGAGTGCACTCACAAGCAGATAGCGGTGCTGGTTACTATAACAGCTCCATTTGGGTATAGCACTGAAGTAATCAGCCAAGCTGTTTTAAATATACTTCAGGCACCTCCCATTAACGAGCGCATCCATGTAGATGCGCTTTCCTTACAAACTTGCTAAACCAACGCACCCTGTTCTTGTTCCTAGCTTCGTACTGATACATGAGACGCTAACATTTCTTCGTTCTGTGCGCATATATGAAAGTTTTTTTTGTTACCTTCGGAAGTCCCGGCTAGCGAGTTTCTTGTAAGAAACCCCATTCAGTATAATGCTGCAGGCTGCAGTGCGGCAGGCAGCATTTGTCAAGAATGGTCGACGCCAACTCTGCCGCATCATTCCACGCTGAAAGGCCCGTTCCCAGGAAGCTGCTCGCGCCACTAGAAAGCCTCATAGTTCACTGTAACTTGACCAAAGGCAGCTGCAGCAGTGAATCCAATGCACTGCCTTGGCTTGATTTCTCCATGGCCACGTGTTTGCGCCTTGCGATAAACCGTAGCACCGTTTGTCGGGTGCCGTTTTACTCGCAGACCGCAATAAAGGGCAGTGATGTCATGTGTCAGTGATGCAACCTCAAAGGCTATGCGCCGATAAACGTCATGGCCGCCATGTTTTAATTATTACCTGGTGCCACTTCTTGGCAGAACGGCTCGTACAGAAAGAGCATAGCCTCCAAGATGTAACGTGAAACATGCAGCGCCGTGTTCGCATTTTTATCTTTAAGGTCTTGAGAGAGGGAGAGAGAACCTACTTGCAATAGAGGCGTTGGCCATGCCTGGCCAGGCCCAAACGCGTCTCTCTCCAGTCAGGCCTAAACAAAGGGCCGTGATGGAAAGAGCAAAGCTGTGCAGGCCGTGTGGCAAGACCAGCGTCGCCAACGAGTTGCTGTGCACTAGCACTCTCCCCATCCACAATGGTGCGAAGTTTGAATTATCGGTGGCGGTGCAGATTTCAGTGCGTATTAGTAGGATACATTACATATTGCGTTCAATACAGTGTTGGACGGACTGTGGCAGCTACTTCATATTATCCAAAATTTCGATTTAATGAGTTGTGAATTAACGAGAATTAAGGATACTGTACTTACACTAGGCTAGGAAAGAGGAAGAACTTGGCACAGGGGTGCCTACAGGCTGCACAGAAGCAGTACTGAAAACAATGAAATTTTACACATATATTGTGAAATTAGATAAACTTTGGCAGTACCCGGATTATGCAGGGTAGCTTTAATTTTCAGCTTTTCCCATTTTCTTACGGTGAAGCTGTTAAGGGGAGCTTGCAGCAGTTTTCATGCAGCAGCAGTGAAGGGCGGTGTTCGGCGTGCTTAGTATCAAATGTCAAACAGTCAGCAACACAGCCTGCGTCAAAGCCCTGAATTTGCTTTTAAAGGGCAATTATTAAGAGTGATAGAAGTTATCTTGCGTATACCTGACTCAAATTGAAAACTTTCTTGCACTGTTAATCTCAGCCAGTAATCTGCAAGTTTGTTTCTGACATCTTGTTAAACCAAATCCACATTAGTGTTCAGCTAGGAGGGGCCAAACCTACAAACATTTCGGGGGTATTGTGTCTGGGCTTTGTGGCTAAGATAAATTTTAGTATGTGCTCATATCAGTACTATATGTTAGTGCCCTACTGTTTCCTTTCTTTTTCATTATGCTTTCAAAGAAAAAATGCAGGTCTCCATAGAAAGCTCGGATGTAAAAAAATTATGGGGTTTTACGTGCCAAAACCACTTACTGATTATGAGGCACGTCGTAGTGGAGGACTCCGGAAATTTTGACCACCTGGGGTTCTTTAACGTGCACCTAAATCTAAGTACACGGGCGTTTTCGCATTTCGCCTCCATCGAAATGCAGCCGCCGTGGCCGGGATTCGATCTCGCGACCTCGTGATCAGCAGCCAAACACCATAGCCACTGAGCAACCACGGCGGGTCGCGCCGTGGTTGCTCAGTGCTCGGATGTAGCAAAGCCTACAAAAAGGCACAGGTATTCGCAACTTTCACGGCCTATAGGGGGCACCACCTTAAATCCAACATGGCTGTCCGAGAGATTAAGAACTACAGCAGTTGGTGCAGTGCTGCGGTCGTCTTGCTCAGTGACATGTTTCGCGTCGTCATGTTCAAATGCCCCCTTAGTTTACATGCTCGCAGTCGTTAGCCTGCGTAATGGCTCAGATTGGACGAGCAGAACGCAGGATACGAAGCCTGCTTGAAGGCAAGGAAGTGCTAAACGCTGGTCATCTTCTGTGCCGCGTCATAAAAGCGTGCACGTCAACGTACGTGACTGTTGAAGGCCTTTGCATGCAAACTTCGCGGCTTCGAAGCAAACCACACGAGCTGTGGTGTCAGTTTTACTGCGACGGTGTTATAAAGAGAAGTGACCATGCTTTCTCTTTGCCATTCTATTAATTCGACCGCTTTGAACGGGTACCGTGACCTTTTATATGGTATGGTGGTCTCTGCAAGTTGTTACTTGGACTGCTTGAATAAGCCGCCGTGTCCAGAAAAAAAATCTTCCTGGTGTTACGCGACCCAAGTTCTTTACATCGATGGCGTGAAAAGCAGCCTTAAAGCAGCATTTTGTGAGCAAAAATTTCTTGTATAGTTATCCCTGCCTGTGTTCACAAAGCTGGATGTAGAACACGAGAAGTAAACAAAAACCCATATCTGACTGCTTTGTAATTTAGTTATTGTGCTTTATGCATGCTGTGCAAGCTAGTCTTGCGGTAGTTTTACAGCCTGCGTCAGTCCTACCGCGTCTTGCCTAAAGACAGATCAAGCGATACACAGCCGATATTTACCGGTCTGCGGCAATGATCGCTTCATTCTTCCAGTTATCTTTATAAAATAATATACACGCAAATGAGCTGAGGGTTCACTACGCGAACACTGCACAGTAGTTTAACGTTTGTTGGACTAGGATTTGTTACCTTACGAGTGCAGTCATGCGCGCCTGTGCACAAGTTGCAGCCGCGCATCGAAGTGGAAGACGACGACAAGTGCGGGTTCCAGGTCCCTCTACACCTGTGTCACTTTGTTTCGATGCACAAATGAAAAACTCATCTCTCTGTTCGAAAATGGTGGAATGTCAAGCCGGCGTTACAGAGCACGAATGCATGAGGGAGAACAAGAAATTTTGAAGCAGGTACAAGACTTCACGGAGAATGTTTGCACTCAAACGTAGCCGCAAAGGCATGAGTGACAAGAACGCAAGCATCAATAATTCTACAACACATTTAAGTTAAGATTGCGCATTATTTCTTTCCCTGCACATAATATAGTGTTATGCCTGCGTCTTTATGGAGGGGCGTCTATTCACGATTTCAAGTGCTCGGAATCGTCACTCATCTGTCATATTCCAAAAAAAGACCTCCAGCATGAAGAGTGCACTGCAAACCTTCATCGCATCTATGACAGCTTTGCCGATCCGCAGCTTAATAATCAATTTCTTCCTCATGGACACAGCCGGTGGGAATGAGTGATGGCTCACATCACCTACCGCATAACTTTTGCATTGCGGCACGCATCAAATACGGTTACTTCTATGTTTGCTCATTCTGAGCACGTGAAGTGTCCTTCAGGATCCCACGGGAGCTTTGAACGCGTTAAAACTTCAACCAAAAGTGAAGGAAAAGCGTAGACAACACCAATACACTACGCGAACAGGCGGCAGCCAGCGGCGAGTATAATCTTTCGATTGTTTCCGGCCGCCGCCGCACGACGGCGCCACCGTCCGTGAAAGTTGTGAATAGAGAAGTTGTACAAAATATTGCTACGGGATAGCATTTCCAATGACGAAGAGCCGAGCAGTAAGAAGACGACGATGACGATTTGAAGCTAGCGCGGGTTGTTGCCTCTTGCCCAAGCGCAGCGTATCTTCTTGTAAATATACTTGTACATAGCTTTTCGTCTGCGTCTTCCTCCGTAACATATCTGGTGGAGGTGGACGTTCCCTGTTCCTCGTCACGGAGCTTCGCAGTGGACGGTACGTCGAGCCTTCCTTCGTGGCTCCCGGCAACGACAACCCGACTCCGCCGGCTCCGACACCTGCTGTCACCTCGACGACCTACATCACTCTCCCCGCTCCCCGTGATCCTGGCGTATTCTCGGGAAAAGATGGGGAAGACGTCGATGACTGGATCAGCCTGTATGAACACGTCAGCCGCAATAACCGGTGGGACCCTACTATTATGCTCGCCAACGTAGTCTTTTACCTCGGTGGCACACCTAGAGTTTGGTATCGCACGCACGAAGATGAGCTCATCAGTTGGGATTCACTTAAGACACAGCTTCGAGACTTGTTCGGCAACCCCTACAGTCACCAACTTGCCGCGCAGAAAGCGCTTTCCGGCCGTGTGCAGACGTCAACGGAGCCCTATGTCACGTACATTCAGGACGTCTTGGCTCTGTGCCGCAAAGTTGACACCCACATGACTGAGTCCGACAAGGTTGCCCACATCCTCAAAGGCACTGCCGATGACGCCTTCAACTTGCTCGTTTGCAACAACGTACCGACGGTGGATGCTGTTATAAAAGAGTGCCACCGCCTGGAACTCACTAAAAGCCGACGTATTGACCAGCAGTTTGCCCGTCTGCCCAACACCCCAGCGACATCTTCCTGTGCCGACACTCCTCGTCCCAACAACACTGCCGATGTTACCAGGATCGTCCGGCGTGAGATCGAGGCCGCCTATCCGGCTGCCTTCGACTCCAGTCCCACCAACACATCTGCAGTCACGGTCTCACTGATCCAGGCAGTTGTCCGCCAAGAGTTCGAAAACATGGGTCTTCACACCATCTGCTCGGCCCATCGTCCTGATACCCGCCTGGCTTCTTCGATTCCGCCCCGTCCCGCATCTTCTTACCCACCACGTTTCCACAACCCATCTGAATGGCGCACTGCTGACGACTAGCCCATTTGTTTCCACTGCCATCGAATCAGGCACATTTCTCGGCACTGTCGCAGTCGCTGGAGTTCCCCGACCCGGCCTACTTATACTGCCTACTCTCGCCCCCCAGGTGGCCCTTCTCGTCCCTATGCCGCACGCTCCGATAACGCCACCGCTGATTCTCCTGCACCGAACCGCTCCTATTCTCGTTCGCCTTCGCCCCAACGATGACAATCTCGCTCTCCCCAGCCCCATCGCTCCTATTCGCCGACTCCCTTCGGACGCCGCTCCCAGCCTGAAAACTAGATGATGCAGCGCCTCGAGGTGACGCTGCATTGCTCCCTACGCCGCCAAATCCTCTACTGACGTTGCCCACTCATCTGAAGCTTCTTGACGTGCAAGTCGACGGTGTTTCTGTGTCTGTACTCATAGACACTGGGGCGCATTTGTCCGTAATGAGCGCTGACCTTCGTAGCCGGCTCAAGAAAATTTACACACCCGCCACGACGCCTGTTGTCCGTGTCGCCGATGGCGGAACAGCCCCCGTAATTGGTATGTGTACCGCCCGCGTCTCCTTCGCCGATCGCTCAACAATCGTGCTATTCACAGTCATCGCTCACTGTCCCCACGACATCATCCTCGGCTTAGACTTCCTCTCCGCACATTCTGCTCTCATCGATTGCTCCGCGAGTACTCTCCGCCTCGACCTTCCTGTTCTGGATCCTGCTGAACCACACCCCAGTCGCCTCAGTTCCGTCGACTTCGTTCGCTTGCCACCTTCGGCACTGACTTACGTTGACTTCGTGTCATCCCCACCAGTCCCCGACGGTCACTACATCGCGGCTCCTATGCAAGACGTCCTCCTGTGTACCTCATACAGTTTTATCTATTGCGGCGAATTGCGTCTGCCTGCCAGTGGTCAATTTTGGCTTGACGACATAAGTGCTGCCACGCGGGATGTCTCTGGCCCAACTTTGCTCATTCGAGGATCACTCTGTAGCATCGATTTCAGTAGACGACCATTCAGCCGATCCTCCTCTACCGTTGCAGTCGGCAACTTGTACCATCGCCAACTTACAGAAAATGATTGCACCCGACATGCCCTCCGAGCACGCTCGTGCGCTCTACCGCGTGCTGATTTCCTACTAAGATATTTTTTACTTGAACGATCGTCCTTTGCCCCAAACAACAGCTGTCAAACATCGCATTAATACCGGCGATGCCCCTCCTATTCATCGCCGCCCATATCGAGTATCACCAGCTGAGCGTCAAGTTATTCACACCGAAGTTCGCAAAATGCTTGCCAAGAACATTATTGAACCGTCATGTAGTCCATGGGCGTCACTTGTTGTGCTGGTAAAAAAGAAGGATGGCTCATGGCGCTTTTGTGTGCATTATCGGCACCTTAACAAGGTTACCAAAAAGGATGTGTATCCCCTACCTCGGATTGATGACGCCCTTGACTGCCTCCACGGTGCTCGCTATTTCTCCTCTATTGACCTTCGCTCCGGCTATTGGCAGATTGCCGTGGACAATCTCGACCGCGAGAAGACTGCCTTTGTAACACCCGACGGTCTTTATCAGCTCAAAGTGATGCCGTTCGGTCTATGTAACGCTCCTGCCACTTTTGAACGCATGATGGACTCCCTTCTTCACGGTTTCAAATGGTCCACGTGCCTGTGCTACTTGGACGACGTTATAGTATTCTCCCCAACATTCGCTACGCATCTCGAGTGCCTCTCAGCAGTCCTGGACGTTTTTCGGCGAGCCGGTCTGCAACTTAACGCATCGAAGTGCCAATTCGGCTGTCGCCAGATTACCGTCCTTGGACATCTCGTTGACGCGAACGGAGTGCAACCGGACCCATGCAAGATCCATGCTGTTACGCACTTCCCTGTTCCAAAGTGTGTCAAGGATGTGCGCAGCTTCATCGGCCTTTGCTCATACTTCTGCCGTTTCGTGAAAAATTTCGCGGCCATAGCACGACCACTAACCGAGCTTTTGAAAAAAAGACGCCCCTTTCCATTGGGGCGATAACGAGGCCTCTGCATTCTCGCTTCTAATCGACCT
Organism: Dermacentor variabilis; assembly: GCF_050947875.1. Lineage (NCBI taxonomy): Eukaryota > Metazoa > Arthropoda > Arachnida > Ixodida > Ixodidae > Dermacentor > Dermacentor variabilis. Next base: position 92,173,785 of record NC_134568.1, read on the forward strand.
TCTCACAATGCCTCCCGTTCTGGCCCATTTCGATCCTTCTGCGCCTACCGAAGTCCGTACTGATGCAAGCGGTCACGGAATTGGCGCAGTACTGGCACAACGCCAGCGTGGCCACGACCGTGTTATCGCTTACGCCAGCAGGCTCCTCTCGCCCGTGGAGCGCAACTATTCCATCACTGAGCGTGAGTGTCTGGCCCTAGTTTGGGCGGTTGCGAAGTTCCGCCCATACTTATATGGCCGACCCTTTTCCATTGTCACAGACCATCATGCGCTTTGCTGGTTATGCTCATTGAAAGACCCTACAGGAAGACTTGGTCGCTGGGCCTTACGCCTCCAAGAATATTCGTTCTCTGTCACCTACAAATCTGGCCGACTACACAAGGACGCTGACTGCCTGTCTCGCTACCCGGTAGACGAGCCTGACGACGCCGACAGTAGTACCGCCGACGGCCTTTTCTCTGTGTCTGCCTTCGCTAACATCGCCGATGAGCAGTACCGAGACCTATCGCTGTGAGTACTCATAGAGCGTCTGCGCTCTACACCTACCGACGCATCCGTTCGCCGATATGTCCTCCAGGACGGCATTCTGTACCGAAGGAACTTCCTCCCTGATGGCCCTGATCTTCTTCTTGTCGTGCCAAAACATCTACGACAGACTGTGCTCTTTGAGATTCACCCACTGCAGGACATCTTGGGGTAACCCGCACGTACGACCGCATCCGCCGCCGCTTCTACTGGCCTGATCTCGCTCGCTCCGTCCGACGCTATGTTGCTGCCTGTGATCCCTGCCAGCGTCGGAAAACACCTCAGGTGCTACCTTCTGGTTATTTACAGCCGATCACCGTCCCTGTGGAACCGTTCTTTCGTGTTGGATTAGACCTCCTCGGTCCCTTTCCCACATCATCCTCTGGGAACAAATGGGTAGCCGTCGCAACTGATTACGCCACCCGATACGCTATCACGTGGGTTCTCCCTACCAGTTGCGCCACTGACGTCGCGGACTTTCTCTTGCGTGACATTATCTTAGTGCATGGCGCCCCGCAACAGCTGCTTACTAACCGTGGTCGTAACTTCCTCTTTAAAGTTATCGCCGACATTGTGTGTTCCTGCTCTATTCAACACAAGCTGACTACCTCATACCATCCTCAAACTAATGGCCTGACAGAGCGGTTAAACCGTACTCTTACCGACATGCTGTCCAAGTACGTTTCGAAGGACCACCACGACTGGGACGTTGCCCTTCCTTACGTCACATTTGCTTATAATTCTTCCCGGCACGACACCGCCGGATTTTCTCCATTTTATCTACTCTACGGTCGCGAACCGACCTTGCCCCTTGACACGGTACTTCCTCCTGCTGCGATCTCAACAACCGAGTATGCGCGCAACACCATCGCCCTCGCCGACCATGCACGCCAGCTTGCCCGTGCTCGACTGACGGACTCGCAAACCACGCAGCAGCGTCAGTACAACGCCCGCCACCGTGACGTACAGTTTTCGCCTGGTGCACTCGTGCTCCTGTGGTCGCCCTCTCGTCACGTTGGACTTTCCGAAAAGCTCATTTCGCGATACACAGGGCCCTACCGCGTGCTGCGCCAGGTGACGCCTGTGACTTACGAAATTGCTCCTGTGAGCTCAACCTCGTCATCTACTCTGGCATCTACTGATGTCGTGCACGTCAGTAGGCTCAAGACCTACTACACGGCTTCAGACTCCGGCCTTTAGTCGCTCCGGGACGGCGCTTTTGCCGCCGGGGGTAGTGTTATGGGATAGTATTTCCAATGACGAAGAGCCGAGCAGTAAGAAGACGACGATGATGATTTGAAGCTAGCGCGGGCTGTTGCCTCTTGGCCAAGCGCAGCGTATCTTCTTGTAAATATACTTGTACATAGCTTTTCGTCTGCGTGTTCCTCCGTAACAATATAGTGAAGCATTTGCAGTCTTTGGTAGATCTTGAGCAGTTGTAAAACAGACGCCTTGGATTTGAGATGGGTGTGAGAGCTCTCTTAAAAGCTTTAGTGTCTTTGATGTGCAAGCTGCTCAGATTGGCATACATCTGCGAAGTTTTTTTTAGGTAAGAAAAAGAAATCTGTACTAGATTTAGTAGTTAATAAAGGGAAAATGAGACATCCACCCAATCATAGCAATTGCTACAAAGGCGACCCATACGGGTTCCTCGAAAGAAAAGTGCAATTTCATAGTGCATGCAGGTAGCCATACAAATTATGCGCAAAAGTGCTGAGTTATACAGTCGAACCCGGATTTATCGAATTCGACAGGGATTGGAAAATAGTTCGATATAATGAAAATTTGATATACAGATATAGGCCAAAAAAGCACTCGCGATCATAAAAAATTGTGGCTTACCGATTGGAACAGCCGCAAATCACATAGCATGTGCACACAATATGAAAGCGCTTTATTTCACGGAAAAAAAATCACTAATTTTGGGCTGCTTTTTCCTCTGGGAAATGAAGTTTAAAACACTAGTCTCAATCTTCTCGAGACTGTCCAGGTGCGAGAGCCCAGTGCCTTCTATTTCGCCGCAACAGCGCCAAATCAGGCTGAACACTGACGCCAGTTCAGTGGCTGTGCACGGACACGTTTCTTCAAAAACACAGCTGCCCTCGTCGTCTGGACTCGCCGTCTTGAACGCCAGCTATTCCGGCCACAATGTCATCAGCGAGGTCGGCTACCGCTTGAACTTCGCTGTCAGCGTTAAGGGGGGACACGGGTCTTTGCGGCGAAAAAATCACGAAAAAATCGATTTTTTGAAAATGAAATTTTCGATATCTACAGCTAATATTCCTTTAATTCACCAAGTCTCGAATCTCAGGGAAGAGTATTTCGTCCGCAATATCAATTTATAACATCACTGTGAGCTGAATTCCGCGCAAAAACAGCCCTTTTTATCGCGGCGCGTAGCTCTTATTCTATGCGCGCGATCTCAGCCATCTTGGTCTCGTTGGAAAGAGGAGCCTTCCTTCTTTAATTTCCCGCCAAAAGTGACTCCGTCGGTACGCCAGTGACGTTGAAATCCGGGGAGGAAAAAAGCCTGAACGCGCGATCCGATTCGTTGACTAGCGCACGTGACCAAGAACGCGTGCTGTGGTTGGCTGCGCGAGGTTCCCATCGTCTGCTCCACTCCGGAGGCGACGCGACCGCGCATCTCGTAGGTTTGTTGGCACATGCCCAACGATGTCCGATCCACCGGGAAAGTTCGCCACGAGGCACAAGTTCGGCAAAAAGAAGAAGCGATCAGCTTATAACTTTCAAAAGCGCTCCATTCCTTCTGAAAGCATCGAGAGTAGCTCGCCGCCAACCGCAAATGATGCCGAAACCGCGGACGATGCCGAAGTAGGCTTAGCCAGCTCACAAATGAGTGAAATCATTACAGACAGCGGCCGCGTTCGGCGTGACACTGCAATGTTGCAGCGTGCGGATTTGTTGCAGAGGGAGATGAATGCTCAAAAAAACTTCGAGTTCTTGCGTCAACGCCAGCAACAAAGCGGGTGTCGGATTTGCTCACTCGCGCCGACGGCGTTGCAGCCGCGCCAGTCGACGCCGAGGCAGGCTTCGCTATCCTCAGTAGGACTCCGTGAACGCACTGATGTCGTTTGTCAAGTGCAAGGTGTGCGGCGGCAGCGTCGCAGGAGGCAAAAGCGAACGGTAATCTGGCCTCGCCATAAAGATCGTTATCACTTGCGCGTGTTGCGGCGATATCGCGTCGGCGCGGAGCTCGACCCGCGTGAACGACAACCTTGCCGCGCGCGCGATGCAAGCCACCGGGAATCGGCGAACGGCGCTAAATAACGATGTTTTTGCCGCATTTGGGTGGCCGTGGTCAGAGCGACTATATTCCTGGTGGCTTTTTGCCACTTTCACTGCAAAATAATGCAAAATTATTTCTGTACTTTTGATTAAAAGTGAATGTATTCCTTTTTTCTCGTTTTCTCAAAACACCGACTTTTGACTTGTTGCTGATTTGCCGCGGCGATATCTCTGCCTTCAAAGCAGATAGAGCCATAATTTTTGTTTTGGCTTGTAGCTGAGTGTGCAAGGTACACAGTGGTAGGGTCAGATTTTGGAATTTATGCTTTAAAAATTTTCAATTCTGCTTTAGATCAGATAGTGGGGTAGCCACAATTCGAACAGTAAAGATTGAATTGCTATAAAATTACTAATATTTGTTGTATCAAAATAGTATTCCTACCATTGTGTTCCTTATGTTTTCTAGTACCCAGGCATGTGCCAATATGAATTTTGTAGCGCATTTCTTTTCCCTATTGTTTGTGCAGATTATGAACAATGAATTTCATTTACCTTCAGAACTAAATGGCCTATTGGAAAAATAATTACATATTTGAAATCAGCACAAAAGTCTTAACAAGCATAGAAAGTTTCATGAATATTGATAGAAGACGTCATGGACATTATTTGAAGTACAGTGTCCCCCCTTAATGAAGTCATCAACAGTAACTTCGGACGGGACGGCGCCGGGAAAATTGGACAAGTCGCGGAACGCGTCCTCCAAGCACTCATCGTCATCTAAAGGTTCCGGACATTCATCTCCGGCCACTTCAAGGCCTGCCTTGCCGAAACAGTTGGCTGCCGTGGCCTGCTTCACGTCACCCCAAGCGCCGGTAATCATCTGGGTCGCGCCGAGCAGGTCAATCTTGAGATCGGTTCCCACGCGGAGGTTTATGAGGAGCCGTTGAATAAGTCGCTTCCGATAGCCTACCTTGAATGCCTTTACGATACCCTGGTCGAGGGGCTGCAGTCTCGCTGTGGTGTTCGGCGGGAGAAACTTCAATTCAATGTGATGCAGCTCGCAAGTCGTTTGATGGGCTGAACAGTTGTCTACCAGAAGGCAAACTCGGCAGCCCGACTTGCCCAACTCAGCGTCCCAAGCCTGCAGCCATTCAACAAAAAGTTGATGTGTCATTCAGACCTTCCTGTTACAGCCGTAGCGGACAAGAAGCTGTTTACAGTTCTTGAAGCAGCGCGGTGACTTGCTCTTCCCGATCATGAATGGCCGTAGCTTGCACGAGCCGTCCATGTTGGCTGCAAGCAGCACCGACACACGCACTTTGCTCATTTTACCGCCGTGGCATGAGGTTCCACGAAGAGCGAGTGTCTTATTCGGCAACATTTGCCAAAAGAGACCAGTTTCGTCTGCATTGAAGATTTCTGCAGGCGAACACTTCTCAGTGATCTTCAGCCACTCCTCAGAAAGCCACTGCTGCATCTCCTGGCTGCTGACAGCCCCACTTTCGCCTGAAATGGCCTTTCCCACAATGCCGTGGCGGTTTTTAAACCGTTGCAGCCATCCAGTGCCACCGCAAAAGTTCTCTTCGCCAAGAGCTGTAGCAAACCATTTGGCCTTTTCGATTAACATCGGGCCATCCACGGGAATATTTATCGCTCGGATTTCAAGAAACCACGTATAGAGTGCCTTCTCCACTTTGTCAAAAGCAGCAGGGTGCACACGACACGCTCCCGAGCGATTTTTCTCACCTGCTTTAAGCTTGATGTCCTGCTTGTTTTTAACAATGTACTTAAAGTAGTCCGCGGAACGCCGAATGCGTCTGCCATGGAGGACTTCTTTTCTCCATTCTCGACACGCCGAATTACTTAAAGCTTTTTTGCAAAGTCCAGATTCTTCCTCTTTTTTATGTCCGCGGATGCCATAGCTCACCGGATGACCGCAATCACACACGCTACACACGGCACGTTGAAACAGAAGTACGCACAACAAAACGCGCGATGCGCAGATGGAGCAGTCCGAGCGAAGCCTGTTCGAGCGGCAGTCAACGGGGCTGCGAAGGAACGACAAAGGGAAAAGAAAGAAGAGAGCGGGGAAAAAGATCGGCGGAATATGCCGTCGAAGACGCTGTGTTTGTTTTTTGAGCCCTCTCTGGCTCTCGTCTTCCCTGGCCCATGAGCAACCGTGCCGACCCCTCACTCTCTCTCTCTCCCTTTTCCCAGGAAGCGTGGCTTGGAAACTTCGCCGCGTCTCCATGCCGCGCACTCTCTTCGCTGAGCTCCAATGCACACGCCGGAGGTAGAGGAGGAGCGGGAGAGCTCGCGCCGGTGGGGCGAAAGAACGGGGGAAAGGCTCTGAGTCTCCGTCGCTAGGCGACGGCCGCGCATGCGCAGAGGAGGAGCCTGCTGACTGACTCTGCAGAAATGTTTTCCCCTGAGGACCGGACACGAAAGTCTTTGGGAAAAGCGCACCTTCCAGGGGAGCGGCGCGGCGTTCGATATATCGAATGTCCAACGAAAATGGAATTCGATATACTACGCAATTGTCCTATACCTTTACATAGTATTTTCAAGGGGGTAATCTGTGTGTTCGATATAGCCAATAATTCGAAATATGCATGTTCAATATATAACGGGTTCGACTGTAGTACAGGAAATCTTTGCTGTGAAGGATACACTTGACGATATTTATGTAATGTCATATCATGCAGCACATAAATTGTACAGTGCTCTATCTTGTAGCTACAAATATAAATGTGCCATTACTAACAGCAGGATGACAAAAAGAATAATGGCATATGTCGACAATTAAAAGGCCCAAGGGAATGTCTTTCACTTAAGCTTAGGAGGAGCAGATAGGGTGGAGGGCAACAGGTACATACATGAACTATAAATACAGTCTGAGCACCAGATCCCAAGTTATCTGCATCATAGTACTACTTATAACACAGAGGAAGGGCTCTACAGCTACATGTTATTTTGATGATGATGATTTATTAGCATCCCCTTCGAAACGGGGCCGCGACAAATAGCCACCTAACCTGATGCAACAAAATCGGCACTCTCTATAAAATACGAGAAGCTAAAAGTTGTTACATGGAAGAATTCATCTTGGCACAAATGTGAAAATAACCTGAACACACAAACGAACTCCACGCTAGCTGCATAAAATGTTGAAATACTAAGTATTCACTCAATACATCATGAAACCTGATTATACCCCCACTTTGCTGCACACTTACTTTAGTTCCAGTCGTCGCTCACGAAGTGCTTTCATCTCCTCGGGTGTTCTTTGAACAAACGCATGGTACATAACTTCTCCAGTCATTAGGCCTTCTTCAATCTTCACCAATTTGAGTTTCATCCGTGGGCCCAGCTCTACCATCCTGAGAAACAATTGCAGTGAAATGAAAATGGCGGCAAATTTTTCCCTACACACTATGAATACAATGAAGTTCGATTTTAGGGACCCCGAAGTGCACTTGAATTTGGTTGTATATTATGTAGACCACGTAATACAAATAACTAATATACACCTTTCTGCTGGGGTCCACATTTCTACCATAAAATTCAGGAGCAGAGGTGACAGCTGGAGGCTCCAATGACAGTGACATGAACTGCACCACGGCAGTGTCATCAAGAACTGACTTGGCACTTTACTCAAGTGCCATGTGTTGAGTGATTAACATGCCTACGTCCTATAGTTTAACTCCATTTTGGGCAACATTAGCTAGTCCAACCAACATAGGGAAGTCAAGTCAAAGGCATCGTGTTACTAGATAGCACCTACCATACTGAATATTACCAGCACCTCGCTCATGACTGGTTTACATTACATAACTGGAAGCAAAGGATTTACATAAATCTTTTTTCCCAATCTGTTTTTCAAGAAACTTGTACTTATACAAGCACAGAACCCAAGATTCTGGTATCAAGTTTCTGGAAGCAATCAAAGTATAAGATCTTCAGTGTCCCTTTAAGATAAGATATCCCACCTTGTCTGGACAAAATATGAACTCAGCAGGACATCGGTTCATATTATATCCAGACAAGGTACATTTCGAATTAAATTCTTTGTTTTGCAGACATAATGCAGACTAAGATTCCAGAACTGGTTGGACCCGTGCTTGAGCACCAGTTGCAATTCCAATGGAACAGTAACAAAACTAACTATATAATAAGGTTAAACCAAATTATTAATGTGTGCACCAGAGGTAAGTATTTAACATGAATACGCATATTTACACTTTACAGATATTACAGGTCGAACATATAAGAAAAGCAACAAAAATTAACATATTTTAGCTAAAAACACGATTACAGTGAATTGATTAATGGATTTTAAAGGCACAAGGGCCAGTTCTGGCCAAAGAGCACTAAATGCAAGATATAAGAATGATGGTAACAAAGAATGAAACATGGCTGTAAAGGGGCCTAAAAAAGGTCTGTATATTTCTTAAAGATAAATATACTAAAATAATGGCAATGATTAGTGACGTGTGCTATGATCATAAAATCTTTGCAACTATGATTAAGCAAGACGTATGGGACACAGTACCACTAGTGCCTCAACAGAGCTCTTGCATGCAAAGGCCTGGAGGCATGTACATGCTCTACAGCAGGGGTGTAGCCAGGGGGGGGGGGCTTATAAGGCTTCAGCCCCCCCCCCTCCCCGAAACTTTTCCGTGCTGTCATGTGCCGCCGACCAAAACAACCGCCGGCGCCGGAAATCATGCTCGATTTTGTCTAGAATGTCCTTTTCACGCTTGAAAAGACACTTTAGCACGAACATTGCGAAATCAGGCTGGATTTTGCGCCAACTTTGAGCCTTTTGCTCGTAAGCACCGTGACAATCGCACTGTGCTGTATTTTGAGTGAATAAACCCGCGCTTGTTGACAACCTGACTCTGGAGCTTTCTCTGCACCACGTCGGAGTGTCGACGAACACTGCTGTAGTGCCGTTGTGCGTTGCTGAGTGGAGGAGCGTCGTGTCCATTTCTGACCATTGCTCGTAGGGTGAGCCTTGAGCAAACCCATCTCCACAGTTAGAATTGAGTAAATACGGCACACAGCATTTTCAGCAGCAGCACCGGCTACCCATCATGGAGCTCAACAAGGGGACGTTGCAGGACCATGAAAGGACAGGTCCTGCATACACCGGCTGTACAAAACTACTATAACAAAACGTGGTATACCCAAGGTCGGCTATCCACACAAGGTTAACCCTTGCTGCCCAAGAAAACGGAAGTAAACGGAGATAAAGAGAGGATCGGAAAGATTTCAAATAAAAGAGGAAGTCGAAGATTTAAGAGGAGGATAGGAAAAGGCAACGACCAACTGTCCTCGGACGGGTCAGTCCGAGGGTGCCGTGTTATGTGAAGCGAAGGCCAAAGAGACATCTTGCCTCCGCTGAGGGGCCTTAAAGGTCCAAACACCCAACATCGGCTCAACCTCCAGGATCCCCCTTTCCCCGGACATGGCTAAGCCATGCACGGTTTGACACGGGAGGGCTCCACCTCCATGCGCTCGGATCCGTGGTGTCCCAACACACTGAATGTCCGCTGATACAGATGCCCCTGTGGGGTTTTGTATGTATAACCTACACCAAAAATTCTAAAATTTTCATAGTAAAGTTGGGGTGCTGATTATATGCATGAAATTCACCTTGAGGTGTGGCTTCATGGCAGCAGGATGCATGCTTCTATGAAGACACATCTCGAGGCAAGGTACTTCGCCAATCAAACTCAGTGGCTATGGTGTTGGGCTGCTGAGCACGAGGTCGCGGGATCGAATCCCGGCCACGGCGGCCGCATTTCGATGGGGGCGAAATGAGATAACACCCGTGTACTTAGATTTAGGTGCACGTTAAAGAACCCCAGGTGGTCAAAATTTCCGGAGTCCTCCACTACGGCGTGCCTCATAATCAGAAAGTGGTTTTGGCACGTAAAACCCCAAATATTATTATTATCTCATCCAACCTTCTCCCCACCCCTGCATGTTGACACCTCCTTCTCCACTCCTTCATGGTCACCCATCCTCCTTTTTACGGGCTGCCATTTTGCTTTTAACAGTTGGCGAATAGTGCATGTCGGGTCGGAACAAATCGCGATTTGAGCTTGTGCGTCACATGATCATATGTCACCCATTCACGCAGCGCTCCCTTGGTCAGTGCTTTGCAATATGGGGGGAGAGCCAAATCACTGTTGGGAATTTCGGCTCGGTCATATTTGCTCCATCACCGTTGCCCATGCGAGGGCTGCCCCGTCTGTACTGTCATCCTCTGTCGTGTGAATGCCAAGTGCAAAGTGATCCGATTCATGTCACATGTCATGTGACTGATTCTGCTATCACGTCCGCTGTGTGAATCCAGCTTTCATCGAAGAGGGGGGAACAGAGCAGCAAGCTGAATATAGAATGTGGACTAGTCGTGCACCCGCGAATGGAGACTGTTAGAGCAAAGATATGAGTGTTGTTGCATGCAGTTATTTTTGCGGGTTATATGTGTGATATTTGGGGGGGGGGGGGGGCTGTTGTAATTGGGGGTGCAGGTTCTACAGAGAAAAATATGATATATTTTCATGTACGAGGCAGAGAAAGTGAAGAAAGAGACAACAAGGTTTGAACAAGCGACAACTGTGATAACAAGCAAGAGCACTTTAGTCCATCTCCATGATGAAACCTGCACTACCAGAATAGGATGCTAATCCTGTACACCTATGACTGTTTATGAACAAGACAATTTAAGCAAAACAGCAAGCCTAGAATGAAGTAGAACCTCATTTGGCAAGAACTTCAGAAGTGCCAGCACCCTTTTTTTCCCCATTTTTTGAATGTGATACAAGATCTCTCCGATTACAGGAATACACTCACCGCACAGAGCTCTGCTGGTTAAGCACATTTCCCCTGCTGCAGATCTTCTGAGGCAGGACAACTTGATTAGAAGCACCATCCAGCTCGGCTTCACTCTCAGACAGGCCTCCCTGGTCAATGTACTCACTGATGTCTCGCAAGTGTCCCAAGTCTGGTACCTTGCTTTGCACAAGTTTCTTCACAGCTCGATTGATACCGCATGGAGCCACCTTGATGGTACTGCACAATGCAACATGACCTTTCAGATTTAAAACACATACAAGATACTTTACATCCTTGAATAGGGGCCATCATAACCCTAAACTTTAACCTAAATATTAAAAAAAAATTAAAAAAATCTTCCATGCATGGGATGCACTCCCCTTTCCCAAGCGCACACCTCATCAGCTGTGGCAGCACAGTGCAAGCTCCGCTACCTTGATGAGCTGCGTAAGGTGGATCAGTCTCCTTTACAGCTTTCACAGTCTGCTGTCAAATTAGTGTGGTTGGCATCACGAAATTCTTTTTACGGCACCCCATGGCCCATCCTGTTGCACTTTCCACCCGTGCAGCTTTTTGAATACAGCGCCTGCTTTTGTGTTGAAATTTAGTGATAAGTATAACAAAGTTACATACATGAGCTCAACGTGTGGGGCACATTTCTTATATCTGAAAATGCTAAGAACATCTATTAATAGCAAAGTATGGGTTAAAGTGTGCACTTTGTCCCAAGGCTTATCGCATATCATGTGTAGATTTATGCAGCAAGTTTTCGTGGCTCCCGTGCTGCCTGAAAAGTACAGCTACTGACATAAAGACTGTGTACACACTTTGCATGAAAACTTTTTGAATATGTCAGTATTTTTAGGGTACTCCATGCACTTTCCAGGGGCTATCTATCTACATTTGTATCTAACCATTCTACTGCCTACCTGGGTCATTGAGTAGACTGTGGTCAAATGGTTCGCACATCAGGCTGCTGTGCTGAGATAACTGGGTTCAAAATCAACTATCCGATCAACTTGGGTCACTGAGTACGTGCCAAGGTGCACATACGTGCTTCTCTTCAACGAAGCTTTTTCACGGCAACTGTCACTGTAGATGCGGGACTGGGTAGGTAGGTACCGCTAGGTATGTGCCATTCAATCTGTGCTGGTCTTCAATCAACTTCTTCAATGGCAACTTACCATAAAAACCCAAGTATGATACGAAAGCGCGTGTAGTACGAGGCGAAATTTTTGCGACGCGAAATGAAAAAAAAAAGTTTTATGTGCGTATAACACGAGTTAGGAAAACTTGAGGAAAACATTTATTTAAATTGCACTCTGCACTTCAATCACAGTATTCTTCAGCTGCGCTCTCTTCAGATAGTTCTTTGTCAGACATATCTTCCCAGAGGTACTCATCCTCTGTGCCATTGAGCGCGTTCGGTATGCCGCACTTCTTGAATGCGCAACGCACAAGGTCCTCTGGCATGCTGGCCCATGCGTCCACAATCCAATTGCATAGAGTGGGTGGCGAAGCCCGCTTCAGGCGCTCGGTCGGCGTCACTGCAAGCTCACCTGAGTGCATCCAATCTGCGCAACACCACTTGACCGCGTCCTTGAAGGGCTTGTTCACGCAAACATCGAATGGCTGCAGCTGAGACATCATCTCACCTGAGATAACGAGTTCAATGCCGGATTCAGGCAACAGCCTCTTCACTGAGTTGGCCAAACGGCAACGAAATGCGTCCAGCACGAGGATGGACGGGAACGACAACATTGTGCTGGGCTGCCTACACCAGACGGACATTATCCAGTCGAGCACAAGATTCTCATTCATCCAGCCTTTCTCATGGCATCTCACGACCACACTTTTTGGCAGCTCCTCACCTTTAGGCACTGCCTTGCGCTTGAAGACGACATAGGGCAGAAGCTTGCGTCGTTCTGCCGTGCACGACAACATGACGGTAACTCGTGTTTTCTCGTTGCCAGTGGACTGGACATAAACTTGTTTAGAGCCCTTTTCGTGCACGGTGACGGGCGATGGCATGTCCAGATAAACCGGCGTTTGGTCAGCATTGGCGATTTGCCCTAGCTGGAAGTTTTTGGACTTGCGCAGAAAAATAACGTAGTGCTGGAAAGCCAGAAGCAGCTCTTCGAATGATTCGGGCAGCTTTTGCGAAATCAAAGTTCGGCGGCATAAGGAAACACCAGCACGGCACGTGTAGCGATAAAGCCAGTGCTTGCTCGCTTTGAAGGTGGAGCTCGGTAGCCCCTTTTCTCTTGCAAGTTCCTTAGCTTTTGCCTGCATAAGCTCCACGCTCACAGCTAGATGCGTGGCTCGCTGTTGGCGTACGAACTCTGTCAGGGCGAGTTCAATTTCTGGGAATGTCCCACTCTTCGGGCTGCGAAATCTTCTTTGCATTCCACTGCATGCAAAAAGGGCTTCCTTCTGTCGACACCAAACTGCCTCCCGGCCCCACTGTTGCCGATGTCCTGTGCGGCTAAAATAACCTTTCTTTTGAAAGCAGCTGAGTACTGTTTTCAAGGTCCGAACATCTTGGTCCTTCAATGGAGAATAAAAAGATGCACTTCGCAAAGCGTGGTTTGCACGTGTGCTGCCAAGGTGCGCACTCAACAATAAAGAAACTATGCTGTAGTCATGCAGCAATAAGGAAGCCAAGCCGTAGCCAGGCAGCAATAATGAAACCATAACTTCTAGCCCAAATTTCTGACTGAAATTTTCGTTCGGATCCGCATATAGTATTGGGGCACTAAAAATAGGAAAAAAACCTTGTATTATACGTGGGTTTTACTGTATGTCACTGGGCATGTGCCAGCGGGTGTGTGCACCTTGTCAATGCATGTCTTTGCAAGCGACTTGGGTAACTTGGGTTCCGGTATGACCACAACATGGTCATACCAAAACCACAACTGCACGCATGCCAGTGAGTGGGAATATGTGAACTGCAACAGAATGGGTAGCTGCAACCGAGGGCAAAGAAAAAGAAAACTTATCATTATATCTGAACTTCTGCCGCGCAAGGCTATATCTAAGCTACCGGAAACACTATAGCAGCAGCCGTAAAAGATGATAGCATCACTTCCATGCACGCCTTGAAGGTAGCTGATGGGACGCGTGACTAAGTAAGCGAGTACCCGGAGAAAAACAAGTCGAATGGTGTGTTCTGGCGAGTGGAAAGGCAACTTCAAATGAGTCTGCGCATCTCGATAAAGATGGCACCACCTCTCAACAACCAGCGGGGTCGAATACAGTAAAACCTCGTTAAACCGTACCCGCTTAAACAGTACTTTTGCTTTAAAAGTAGTAAAGTCAAATCCCCGACTTAGCAGCCATTGAACATAATGTGTTTTATATCCGCATAAACCGTACCAGCTTATTGCGTACGTATCGGTTAACACGTAGTGTTTCCACTTTTAGTCGCGCAAACACGGCGGTGCGTCGTCTCCATCGGGCGGCCTGGCAGAACAACAAGCCTCAGAGGTCAGCACAACGGTCTCCAAGCGCCCTGTGCATTTGCGCGTGAAGCCACATCAACATCATTTCAGCGCCGTGCCAAAGCATTGTGGCGTCATGCAAGCGATAACTCATGTCATGCCGAAACTCGGATAAAAAAGACACCGGGTGCTTAGCATAGAAGAAAAATTAGACGTTGTTCGTGCTATCGAGTGTGACACGAAAAATTAGTGCTGGCACACGACATCGGTCTATTGTTGACTACGGTGTGTGGCATTTGGAATGCGAAGTTGCTTGGCGGCGCTGCTGCGACCGTGAAGAGATGTCGGCTTTTCGCCATCGTTGCCTCTGTTGTTGCCAAAGTGTCGCCTAGCAACAGTGATAAGGATGACAGGGAAAGCGACAGCACGGGCGATTCAGGCCCGACAATGGCAGAAGCTGTACGTAAGCCTCATGAATGCAATCGTCGCGACAAGAACAGCACCCCGCAATGAAAAGGTGCCCCGCGACTTCTGCAGTGCTATCGCGCCTGTGCACAGAGAATATGCAACACCAACGATGAATCTGCCATGCGAGTGTATGCCGAGAAGAGTGGGCTGGCTGAAAAGCTGGCTCACAGCTTCAGCAAGTTTGAGGCCGCTGTCGTCACTGCTAGGCCGCCGCGGCATCAAACGAAAATAACACATTTGTCGCGCAAAGTAAATAAATACTGCATGCTTTTTTTGCCATTCCATCGCACTCTCTCCGAGTTCCGTTTTTGACTGGTAAGTGGGCAATGTCATGCTATTTCGGTTAACAGGGTGTCTACAAAGTTGACATTTCCAAATTCCCCGAGTTTTCCAGGTTTTCCCTGAGTGCCTTTGCAATATTCCTTGAGTGATGGAGAACTATGTTTTATGCCCGGCTGAAACCATATCGCCCGATGCTGTCACTCTCTAGTAAGCATATGAAAAAGTCTTTAAAAAAAAATTCTTTAATCCAATTTGAATACTAAGGAGTAGTGTTTATGTTATTCAAAAAATGAATAGAAGGGAGGGGTTAGTAAAATGCAAAGCAAATAAAATGTATTAAAAAATACAAATTGAGTCAGACATTCTCAAATACAAATAAAAAGGAGATGCATACAGAAGCAAATATTTTCGAATATGAGCTATTTCTATCAACTGATAGCAAGCTCAGTGGTATGAGGCCCGAACTTTGTCCAGGGTGTCTACCAAGCTGACACTTCCAAATTCCCCGAGTTTTCCAGGTTTTCCCTGAGTGAATTTGCAATATTCCCTTAGTGACACAGAAATTTGTTTTATGTCAACACGGGCTCCCTACATCATTTCGCCCAATGGTGTCACTTTCTAGTAAGCATGTTAAAAAATAAATAAAAAAACTTAGTCCAGTTTGAATAGTAAGGGGTAGTGTTTATTTTATTAAAAAAGAAGACAGAAGGGAGGGGTTAGTAAAATGCATAGCGAATAAAATATCTTCGAAAGAAATAGTAAAAACCATTGCAAATTGAGTCGAACGTTCTCAAATACAAATAAGAGATGCATGCAGAATATTTTCGAATATGAGCTATTTCTATCAACTGATAGCAAGCTAATTGGTATGAGGCCCGAACTTTATCACAAGTGAGATTATCTCGCAACAGCTGGTAAGTCAACCTCAACTCTCCTGACGTACTCTCAACTTGCACACAACGCCTCAGTGTTACATTTCACTGTTTTAAAGAGTTTTTTTTTTTTTTTTTTGCTTGGATGAGGCACGCCTGCATTTTGGCATCAGCGAACACTTTGCTTTTAGAGTGCAAGCTCCTTCAAAAAAATTGTCGCATGCTCCCTTTTCTGTTCAAATGCGTAGGTCCTTGTCTTCTTGTTCTCCTTCGGCAGCGCGTTCGCCACACGGATTATTTGAAGCATCCTCCTGGACAATTGTACAGTCAGCGTACGATTTTTCCTAGGAACCGCGAGAACCGCGTCCCTAGGAACCGTGAGAACGTCCGAAAAAATGAATGCATGTCTTTTACAGCCTTTAATGGTTCAAATCTCCACAGCCACGTCTGAAAAAGCTCTAAAGGCTGGCCGGTACACTTATTAGGCATATCGGTACTTGTACTGTGACAGGAGATGGTGGGTGCACGCGTGTATAATTAAGGAATACATACTGTGTCCCGTGACAGTTGCCCCTTCCCACACTTATGCTTCACAGCATAAGATTACTGTAATGAGGCGAAGCTGACTTTCGGGAACCAGCATTATGCAACGCGCCATATTTTCCAAGTTTCGAAGCCAATTGCGAGGACCACAAAGGCAGAGTCGGTGCCATTGCTGACAGCAGAGAATTCTTTCAATGAAAAACACGGAACCGAATAGCAAGAGGCTTAACAGCGAACGTCGAAGCAGTAACGCCTGGCGTCGCTGCGGTAGTGGCTACAGGTGCCAGCGGATCTGCGTGCGAGTGTGCCGGGACGAGGCGACGAGGTCATCAAAATGACGGCGGTGGTGGTTTTGATTAATGCCGTTTCGTACCTGCGGTTACGGCAAAAATTCCGGAAAATCGGACGGTGAAGCGTTCTTGTGCCCGAAATTTTAGACGTTCTTATACATTGACCCTTATGGGGTATGTAGTTGTGCCGCGAAGCCATCCAAATTATCTGGCGTCCGGAAAGTCAGTCGACTGTACACTGGCAGCTCCTCCAGCCGACGCGGCATCAAAGACCGTCAGTTACGATTCCTCTCTGTTGCTCGAGCCAGCATTACCGCGACTTTCGTTCCCTTTCAATAAAATTACAGATAATTTTCCCTGATAGAAGCACAAATTCCCTGAGTTTTCCCTGAGTTTTTTCAGACTACTAAAAATCCCTGAGAATTCCCGGTTTTCCCAGTTGGTAGACACCCTGATTGTCACAATTGAGATTCTCTCTCAACAGCTCATAAGCCAACCTCAACTGTCCTGAGATACTCTCAGCCCGTGCACAACGCCTCAGTTTTGTGTTTCAGTGCTTTAAAGAGTTTATTTTGGTTTGGATGAGGGACACCTGCACCTCAGCATCAACCAACACTTTGTTTTTTGAGCTCAAGCTCCTTCAAAACGATGGCAGCACGCTTCCTTTCCCGTTCATTCCTCAATGCGGCCCTCAATGCGTAGGTCCTTTCTGTTCTTGTACTCCTTCTGCCACTCGTTCGCCCCACGGACCATTTGAAGCATCTTCTTGGTCAGTTACACAGTCCACGTCCGAGTTTTCGAACTCCTTAGGGGCCGCGAAAACGCCCGAAAAGTCGGCCAGTTGGAAAAAAAAAATGCATGTCATTTATTGCCCTTAGGGGCTCGAAGCGCCACAGGCACATTCGAAAACGCTCTGAAGGCCTGTCGGTACACGTATTAGGCATATTGGTGTTCGTACTGTGACAGGAAATACCGGGTGCACACGCGTATAATTAAGGAATACATACTATGTCTCGTGGCAATAGCCCCTTCCCACACATGTTATGCTTCACTGCAATACTTTTGCGTATGCTTCACCAAGTAGCATTTCTGTACAGAGGCGAAGCTGACTTTCGGGAACCGACATTATGCAACGCATCGTGCTTTCCAAGCTTCTAAGCCAATCACAAGGACCACAAAGGCGGAGTCCGTGCAATTGCTGACAACAGCAAATTCTTTCAATAAAAAACGCGGCACCCAATGGCAAAAAGCTTCATAGCGAACATCAAAGCAGCTAGGCCTAGCTAGCATTGCCACAGTGGTGGCTATGGCTGCCAGCGGATCTGTGTGCGAGAGCCCCGGTTCGAGGCGGCGAGGTAATCAAAATGGCAGTGGTGGTGGCTTTGATTAATGCCGTTTCGGACCTGCGGTCAGGGCAAAATGTCCGGAAACGCAGACGGCGAATAGTTCTTGGGCCCGAAATTTCAGGCGTTCTGATATATTGACTCTTTAGGGTATGTGGTGCCGCCGCGAAGCAGTCCAAATTATCGGGAATCCGGAAAGTCGGTCGTTGAACGTACACTGGCAACTCCTCCAGCCGACGACAGGATGTCAAAGACGATTCATTAGGATTCCTGTCTGTTACTCAAGCCAGCATTACCGCAAATGTCGACCCTTTCAATAAAATTACAGATCATTTTCCCTGATAGAGGCACAAATTCCCCGAGTTTTCCCTAAGTTTTTCCATCCAGACTACTCAACATCCCTGAGAATTCCCGGTTGGTAGACACACTGGTTAAGCAGTACTACCGTTTAGTATGTACTTTTTCGGAGCTCCTGCCAACTACGGTTTAACGAGGTTTCACTGTACGTGCAAAATATCAAACATAAGATCGGCGTGGCAAAAATACGCAAAGGGTTAAAGAAGTCCACATTCAAGAAGCGCACAGGCACACTATGTATACAAACAATATTGCTACGAAAGCACAAACAGTGCACATGAACCTTACAGAGAAAAAAAAAAAAAAGACCACAGAAAAATTTCCTCCCCATTTGCAACCTGGATGCAAGCCTCTTTATCCTCCAGCACACTAGCCTTGCATTACCTCCCACTTTTGCTAACAAAATCTAATGCACCAGCATAGTTATGATGGACAGAACTAGAGCACCATGGGCCTATGTAAAGCCTCTCCATGGGCAAGCCATGACTGCTTTTGCAAAGTATTACCAGACTTGGATGTGTGCCGCCATTCCCTGATTCATTGTTAACACCATTTTCACCTTGCTGCTGTTCGATGTCACATGTTCGTGCCCACACTTGCACCTTCCAATGAAGCAGCAGTTTCCAGTGGAAACCAGCAGCTGGTGATAAGTTTCAACACACGAAGTTGAAGGAGCGAGCGACAGAAAAGCGTTGAGGAGGAGGAGGGGAGCTTGGTGCTACCTAAATTATTTAATGAAAATGTGTATGGAGGGGCATTACTCTTACGCATCATGCTCAGGCCACGAACTAAAAGGATTATGCAAGATTATTTTCACTGTAAATTATTTCACTTCAAAGGATTTCCCATAAATCTTGAGTAGAATGTAAAACGAATAACAAAGCTGATAGTTATTCAATGTACAAAAGTTAAAACCAGATGAAAAGGAATGTATGACTAAAATCTGCTAGTATCTATTAAATCTGATCCTCTCTGGTTCAATGAAATCACAAAAGGAACACTGTTCCTCCAATTTCAAATAACCATAATCTTGAATCGTAATGACGTCAACATCAGTAAAGCTAAAGTGCACGCACTATAGTCTATATTGTCAAGTAGTGGGAAACTGAATGTCGCAAAATTATTAAAAGCATACTACCAATTATTAGCAGATGAGAGCACACACTCAAATGCACCTTATGTCAGCATAGATTATACACGAAAAACAAATGTCAGACTTACTAGTGGCGAAAATCAATAGTCTGATTTGTTGAGTCATAGTTCAGAAGGAGGCATCTCCTAATCGTGTTCAGCTTTACCTGAAAAAAAAATAAAGGATAGAAATTTAATATTCTTGCGTCAATTTTATGCTCGTTACCTTGCAACAGGCTTCATTCAAATTAGTCTAATCATGGACTGTTTTGTCTGCTTTTGGATTGATCAGTGTCTCATTGTAACATCCCTTTACCAGCAGAATACATGAGAAATGTACCCTGTGAAAAATCAGCTTATAAGGTAAACTATAAATTGGGGAATGACCTTCTGAAAGCATTCCATTTGATAATTACTTCCAAACATGCCTACAAAAAATTAGCTCTTTAAAGGAACACTGAAGAGGCACAGCAAGTCAAGCTGCATTAGTAAATTATGCTCATACTATCACAAAGCAGCCACTCTTGCCACGAGAGGAGGCTTGGCAACCCAGAAAGAATTCAAAGACAAAAGAAAGACAGGTGGCAATGCCACCCTCAAGTTCCTGCACCAGCATGCCCTTACATTACGAATTTTGACAGTGTCTGCTTGGGTCTGGTAGGTTGTTTACTGTTAAAGAAGGATTACACCACACTTAAGCCAAAGAATCAACATCACAAGTTTTCAAAACATGTGCCAAATTGGTCCAAATACAAGAAGATACATCAAAATTTGTAATGTCACACTGATGCTTATGTTTCAGTGCGTACTTGAAGGGAACTTTTGCCTGCATTTTCTTCAGTCATGATCAACCCTTGTCTGCCGAATTAATGAATAAACCAGAAAAATAAGGACAACGGCCCCAAGTTTTTATTGGTTACACATGAAGCAAAGAAAGAAAAGAAAAGAAAACCAGAGAAAGCCTACGGGAAGGTATTTTTCTTTTCAACTGAAATGTAGAAATAAGAAAAATGGAAATGAAAGCGGACAGAAAAATCTTGCCCCAGGTAGGAGCTGTACCTACATCTAGGGTTTCAAACAAATATTTTGCTAGTATAAATTGATCTAGCGTTGCTCTTTAGTGTCCCTTTAACATGGTATGACCAGTCACTCTGCTATTTCTAAACGAGACTACCTAATTATACCAACTTACACCCCTGTCACACAGGCACCTGTGAACTCCGTTGAGCATGAAACTCCCTAATGGAGACTGACGGCAATGGAGTTGCGGCCGTGCTACACAGCACAGTGCGAGCTTTTGACGGGCGCCGCATGGGATAGAAACGGCACTGCTGTGCTTACTTCCGCGTGCAACTGTTCACATATACGGTCGCCGTTAAAGTAATCTATGGCTATTTTTTTAACGCAGTATGTAATAATATAAAATCACAGCGATAAACTTTGTGGTACGTTACCGCAAGACCTTTGTTTTCCAAGCATAGCGAAGTTGCAAGCGATGCTGGCCAACCTGCGCTCCTGCTTTCCTGCGTGGGGAGCGCGGGTCACATTGTTGGCATGTTGTTGGGCCGGTGCGCTTCGAGTTGTGATCCCGCTATGTAATTGCGCGCGCCTGTGTGTTCGCAGTGCGCCGGGATCGCTCATGGAGCGTGTCACCCGGAGAATTTACCCGTACGGCTTGAACGACACGTGCGGCTCGCGTGCGTATAAGAACAAACGACATGGCGAAGCGGCGTTTCCCGATGCGGCTTGGCGAAGTATTAGTGTAGAGAGTACAGTTGCTGATGCCCTTAAAATCAAATTAAAACTTCCATTATCTGGATATATTCCAAGGCAAAAAAAAAAATGCCAAAATTTGTAAATAAGCCAGTTACGGCCATTTTACTAGTGTGGTTTTCTGCGGAACTATAGCTACCTGGGAACGAGAGTACTCCATCCCACCGTAATGGTCATTTCCGAACTCCCTTCGCCCAAAATCTCCATTTAACTTCCTTGGCGCAAGGGAGACCGTGTGACACGGAGCGCAACTCCATTGGCGTAAAGACGAAGGAGTTCAATGGAGTTCACTGGTGCCCGTGTGACAGGGGTATTAAATATGGTTCTTCACTACCGCAGTTATAAAGGAGCCTATAGCCTCCTGTCCAGAAGTAATTACCGTATTTACTCGCATAATGATCGCACTCGCATAATGATCGCACCCCTGAATTTTGTCGTCAAAATTAAATTTTTTTTTTAATCTCCCGTGTAATGATCGCACCCCGAACTTGCCGCAGCTATATATCGTGTGCCAAGTCTAGGTAATAATGATCGTGCTTACCATCTGTCGAATGCTACGCGAACGACTCTTCAAGACAAACCAAGCGGTCTGCATGCACCAAACATTCTTAAAGGGAAGCTGAAACACTTTTCGAAAAAAAAAAAAAGAGTTCCCTGCGGCATTCTACAGTTTTGAGTCCACTAAGCACGAACATCTCGTTTTAAAAAGGCGGAAACAAACGCAAGCGGCTGTTTTTTGCAAGAAAACACGCCCCAGCGCCTCAGGGCATCGCGCGAACGCCGCTGTTGCCCGTGATTGGTCGGGACCGCTTTGACGTCATTCACGGGGATCGCCAGTCGGCGCCGCCGTTTCAGAGCGTAGCACGCTGTTCTGTTCTGGCTTCACAACTGAGTTGTAAGTATTATGGAACATTCTCGCTGCCTCGGAGAGCTTGTATTTTCGCCGTACATGTTCGAACCGACAGCCGATGCAGAAAACGATGGCGGCAACGGGCGCAACAACGATGTTGAGTGTGCCAACAGCGAGAGCGATGTGTGCACCTTCTCGCGCGTTGGAAATCTTAGCTGGTACATATGTCTTTTCATGTAGCTGCACGTTCCAATGACGGGAGAAAAAACGCACTAAAGTGTCACTGGGAACTTGCTGCTGGAAGAATGCCGAAGCACTAACATCTCATTAGATTGCAAACACGGGTGCAGTTCCGCGATGTCATGCACATTGCCGCCGCTTGTCTAAAGTTCCGTGGTTTTTGCGTGTTGATACACGATCGCGAACATAAGTGCCGCGAGACCATACCTTAAAGAAGTTGAGCCTAAGAAAGACCGCAAAGCAACAGGCTTCAATATTGACAACTGGTTGACTGATGGGGCTTAAAAGCCATTTGCAATGGATTACAGGTCATGTAAAAAAGCCTAATTTCAGATAATGCAGATGTAAAGTAGCATCTATGCTAATTTTTCTTTTGGAAATACAAGTGGATGTGTCACAAAAGGCTAACAAAAGTAGTCACTTTTGATTAAAAAAAAGGAGGAGGAGGGGAAGAAAAAAAAAAGGAAAAGCTCCATCACCACTCACCGACAGCGAGACAACTCAGAACGCATGGCTCCTCAGCATGACTTCGTATTGGGCACTACCCATGGCGTGCTCAATGGAAGCAATGTGCTAGGACTTGCATAATACCAGGCGACCACCAGGTGCACAGGTATGCTTGTTCCATTTAAAGGCTGCTAATACGCAGAGTACCTCCCATTTCTGGGTATTATATTTCTTAAATTGGTAAAAATCGAGTATTATTTTCAAAGAGGAAAACCACCGGGGAGAATTCAGATTTTTGTTGTCTGGCAGCCAAAAGGTTGGGCTTTTTTAGTAACGTTCACAAATAACTAACACAGGTAATCGTATCCTTTTGGCTAAAGAAAGGTCTTACTCGAAGCGAAACCACTGACAGGAACATATAGACAATTTTGATCACCTGGACTTATTCATGTGCAAGCAAAGCATGTTACATGAACCTTTCTGTATTCCCCCCCTACCAAAATGTAACTGCAGCAGCGAAGGATCGAACCTGTGACTCAAACACCGCAATGGGCAGCTTCAATGCCATTAAACACTGGGGCATGCTTAAATTTGCCTGAAATGCTTAGTGCAAGCACTCTGGTACTTCACTCCCAATGATATGCAGCTGCATAAGTTGAAAATCAGGATTGCAATGAACTTCCAGACTGCTTGCCCAGCTCAAGCAATGGCAGCAAGACAAGGGCACAATGCATACATTTCTTGCTTACCGTGTGTATGTTAATGGATGGAAACATGTTCTGGAACATGGAGGCCATTAGTTTGAAGTGCATGCCTTCCCCGCTGAAGTTATTCAGCACAAGCAGTGGATGAGAGCTGAACTGATGTGTGTAGGTGACAGGCTTCTTCAAACTTGAAATGATGTCACGAGCCAGGGCATAGTTTTCCACACGAAAGGTAAGCGTGGGCCCACGAGGTAGCCTTGCTAGTCGCATGTAAATGGCTTTCTCAGTCTTGGTGAAGACCACCAGGTGTGTCACATGTAGCAGTCCGGCCACTGACACAAAGTCCTTGACCACATTCTTCCTCCGCACCTGTGTGGCAACACAAGAATCGTTTTTTTTCTTTAAGAACAGTTTATCCAGCACAGTAAAATAGAACTGAATGAATCATCTGGATCCTTAGCCTACATGGCTAACTTTAGATCCATCACAAAAACAGACACAAAATAAAATATTTGGCAACAGCAACGGTTCTTATATGCATGCGTACATGTTTTTTAAATATGATATAATGTTTAGAATGTTACTAATGAAACAGGGTATGTCATTCCAAACTTCTGTGCCAACAAATGACAGAGAATGTCATTACATTGCTAGTTTGTGACTGGCTGAATCTGTTATACACAGCCTGGCTGGTGCCCCATATTTTATGTGCAAGAAATTCCTGTGTAGGTGTTAGTATTCCATGAATTAAACAACTTTGTTGTAGTCCCGAGCTCAGTTAAATGATATTGTGTTTATCTATGCAAAAGGTTGGGGCATGATGTGCATCTTTAGTAGATGATGAAATTATTTTTACATATTTCTTACATCACTCTTGTACACATAATTTTTGTTATCCCAGCCTACCTTGGAAACACGGGGAACACTGTACCTAAAAGCTATTTGTTATTTAAGGCTAAATCTTTGCCAAATTTGCACGCTTTGTGTATTTTTATGCGTGGGTTCCAAAAATGTAATTATCTTTGTTGTAGGACAATTAGTACCCGATATATCATAGGAATGGGGTTCTTTTGTTTGGAGAAAATTTAGCATCTCGACAAAACCAAACACAGTGGTTAGGATACAGGAATAATCAGGAATGTCTAAGGTGTGCACTAAGGTAATATCGTAGGTCAATTGGAACTAGGGTTGGCGCCTATCAAAGTTGCCTGAAAAAAATGTGATCTCGACATGTGAAACATATGAGTAATTAAAAATTTTTCTGAAGCAAAACCTTAAAATCTGGGCTTAGCACACACTCCATGCATTTATCTTTACAGTAAAATAATTATTACGATAGCTAAAATAGAAATTTACCTATTTTCTCTCCAAAATTGCAAGTGTCAAAATTATTTTGAGAAACCAAGAAAAAACATTTCAAAGCATTTTTATTGGAACATAACCTATAAAGTCTTACAAAATGAATGTTATGAGAATTAAGGGTTTTGGAGACGCAAAAATGACAAAACATAAAATGTTATTTTTGGGCCAACTTTCGGTTTTTAAGGGGGAGCCTTAACTCTATGAAGGTCACCGGCCCACATGTGTGCTGGCTGGAACAAGTCCCGTATGGTCACTGGTGTACCATCAGTACAAATTCAAATGTGAACAGTCAGAAAGACAGTTTCCATGTTTGCCTGCATTTCATACACTTGTTCAAATCAAGCTCCCGAACATACAATCAGGACTACATCATGCTTAGAAACTGGCTACAGAGTACTTGCACATCACACTTCCATATAATAGGTGTGCGGTAGTGCGATGTGTGTGTCACACATTTCTGTGTGTGTGTCTGTCTCTTCTGTCCTGTCGTTTAACTGCACTACCGTACACCTATTCGAGGTGCATTACCAACAAGCCCACATTGCAACCCTCATGTCCTGTTTGCATTTCAATTTATGCCAATGGTACATGCACGTTTGGAAGAATGCAAACTTTTTTAGCAAGGTGCTGTAAAGAATTGCTGTCAGCAGAACTCTTTAATTGCTTTGTGCAATGGTGGCAAGGAGTATTCATGCACAGCCTTGCAGAATGCTGCATTCTCATGCTCAATCAGATCTGGTATCATTGCATTCGCCATTTCTGATTACGGACATCGCAAAACTAACAGCTAATTTCGTTTTGAAGCTCTCAGTGTTAAAGCAAGATGCTCCCGTGCATGATTCTTTCATAGATATGCAATAGCTTTGTTTACAGGCAGGTACTCATGAATGATGACAAAGTCGCATGTGTCTTTTCCCAAGTAGTCAACTCTCAAAGCATTAGTGCCTAAGGAATGGAACACAATTCAACACTGGGTTATTTTAAGCATGAAATGTTTTCAGCTCTCGTTGGCGAACTTCACGTGGCCTTGAGCCAGAAGCCAGAGCCATTATCCAAGCACCCAAATGAGAACACCTAAGCAACCAGTCACAACTAAAGAAAATGCAGTCTCTGGCCCCCAACCCCTTGTATAGGACCGCAATATGCTAGTTACTGCCTAAACAAGTTACAAAAATATTGCCTCTGAGTTCTTCTTAATGTTCATTCACAATATCACTCAAGCTGTAACTTCTAGTATGCTGAAGTTTTATTTGTCATTTCCAATAGCAACGTTCAAAAGGCAGATACAGGGCACCATACACTTCATTGCATCTTTTGGCACTAAGGCAGGGTTGCCTGTGCTCTTTTGAACAATAGCGGTCCACGTGTTCTCTGGCACAAATTATGCGTCGCCTCAAGAGATGGCACTATGCTGCTTGATGCCTCCTTCAGGCACTTTTCTTCTAGCTGGACAGTGCGCTCTGACTCCCTGGTGTCTTTTGCTGCCTCTCGTGCTGTCTTCAGCCGGTTTTCTTCTTCTAGTTGGGCAGCTTCCATATGGACCTGTGCACAGTATGGCGTGGTGTGGTGTGCCACTGCAAACATGCACTACACCCATTTTAAGATTGTCGCTAGTATCATCAACCAATCTGCTTTACCGGTTGCCATTTCATGCTTACATCTACTCTCACTTACGGGAGAGCCAGCAATTTTTACAGCGCAGCTGTCTAACGCAAAGATCTGAAAAAAATGTGCTCGAGATGTTGCCAAAAATAAATCATCATATGGGCCAATTCTGGCGATAGTGCAGAAAGGGTCCAAGCTCAATGGCACATACCACTGTGAGCTCGGGGACCTGTAATGCGTCCTTGAATTACCCTTGTCACACGTGGGACCCAAAGAGGTGCCAGGCACAAGGGCATGAACAGATGTTTTCAAAAAATGATTTATAGAACTTTTTTTCAAAAAGGACCGTTAAAAAGTTCTTGGTGCCAACCACGTAAACGCGCTACTGCCACTGCTCATGCATTTGTCGTCATCACCTTTTTCCACAGCTGGCTCCGTTGTGCAAAAAAAAAAAAAACTATCATCAACCAGCAATGGTCCGAGCGGCGTCGTTTTCCACAGCTGGCTCCGTAGCCGCTCATCATTCCAGCGTAGAATTTTACTTCTCTTCTGTTGTAATGGGGAGGCCATGTTTACGGGGGTATGAGCAATGGCTCATACCCCCGTAAACATGAGGGGTATGAGCCACCAAGGTAAGCCCTATACTTCCCATGCATTTTAGGCCATGTTGAGGTACATGTTTCTCACTAATAGCAGTACCCTGGTAATACGTATATCATTTTGTTCCGAATTTTCTGCACTTTGTACTGAACTATAATAATTGAAATGTGTTGAAAATTTGATTTTTAATAAAATATTTACCTGTAGCACATAAATTTGGGCTTTCTTTGCACATTTGAAGAATTATAACGAAAAAACTACTGAGTGAAATTGCTTAATTCTAGTTCAGTAATTGCCAACATGTTTGTAGATGGTTGCAAAAAAAAAAAAAAATCAGTCGTGTATCTTGAAAGGCATTGCAAATAATGGTACCTTTGTAAGAAAAAAACACTATTTTGAGATAATTGAGCCTTAAGTGGAAAAAGATAATGAAAAACATTTTTTTATTCCCACAAACACCTTCATAGTCATTGGTTTAATAGCCACCTGCTTCATAGTCACTGTCGCAGTCATTTTTTCACTTTTCGGCGCGTCGTTTTGCATGCCGGGCCTCTTTTGTGAGCTGTCGTGTTGCTCGGTCCGCAAAGTACATGCGCTTGTGGTCAGCTTCCCTCAGCCACTTGATAGTGTTACACCCTGGGTTCAATCCACATGCCTTCAGAACGTTGGCCCGTGCGATGCCATCATCATTAAATGAAAAAACAGCATCCAGTGCTGCCATCCTTAGGGTCTGAAGCCTAACAAACACGTTCTTTGGCGCACGTTCCCAAACAACATGGTTGAACGACTCATTTGCATATTGAGTTCACCCGTGCAGGCACTTCTCTAGGAGCTCAGCCTTCGATAGCTCCCTATAAATGGGTTTGATAGCCTCCAAGACAGATGCAGGCAAACTCTCCTTGTGGACAAAAGGTGTGCCCTCTGACTGGTTTCTGTTGAAGGCACACTACGTATCGGGTCCCTTTGGGCAAAGTCCATGGCATGGGTCATCGTCTGTGGACGATAAGTGGACGTAGGTTGCCCAAACAGGCTTTCGCATTTCATGCAAGTTTCCTACATTTCTTCTGATGGCCAAACTGTAGTACATCTGGAGCTCGTCTATAACTGCATCAGTCAGTCGGACTCAGCCCGAGAGGCTCTTTCCATCAGAGAGTTTTCCTGATTTGTTTTATTATTTTAGCCTCCGTAATCTTGTGCCCATCCTTTTTTGCACGTGCCCTATGCACTCAAGCTTCGATATTTCAACAGAATCACCATATGGCATTTGCGCCTTTACAGCCTTCTTAAAAGCCTTGCTCTCACCACCCCCAAGGTATCTGACGTATCGAACTCCATGAAGCTCCTCACTCCTGCCAAAAATTTTCACTGCTCCTATGACTTCTATTCCACCACTGGTGCCTTGGTAGTTGCCTTGGCACAACTCTTTGTGAAGGGGGTCACTGTTTACACCCTTGATGCCGCACTTTGCACAATGTTTAGACAAAACCTGCACATCCAGCACTTTCCCAGTGTCTACGCTGGTCGCAGAGACTATACCATTATTGGAAGTGTGGCCTCGCTTCTGCCAACTTCCATCAAGAGCAACTGCGATGACTTTGTCCCCCTCGTTCGGCTGCATAGCCTCATCAGCTGCCCTTTTCATAGTATCCTTAGCAGCAGCTTCGATGTGACCTAGGAGCTCTTGATTGTATTTCGCAAACTTTGTCGGCGGCTTAGGAGGGTTTAGCATAGCACAGAGTACATTACCTGTAGCCATTCCCTTACCAATGGACCTCAAGGCGCACACCAACCTGAAGTTGGCTTCATATAGCCCAGAAATAGTTTTTTTCGACGTCTCAAATCGTTGCGCGGCAGTACACACTTCACTGTTCAAACTATAAACGCTTGCAACACCTACCCGCTTTGTCACAATTTCGATGAGTTCAACACTTCCACCGCACTGTTTGCACGCACAAATCTGTGTAATTGCGGCACAAATACCATCCATGTCCATTAAGGCATATTCGCTGCTGCTCTGTAGCACATCCTCTTCCTGAAAGCACACAGAAAATCTTAAAAGCTTCAATGTCGAGGAGCTGGCGCGCTTGGCGTTCGGCGTCTCATTTGGTCGTGGACATACTTTTGCTTTTTCACAATAAGTGTAACGGTTGCCATGAAATTCACGCCTGACGAAAGCTTTCTTTGCCCTGGGCATCTCAACTTATCAACAACCAACATCGGCACAAAGTACAATATTCATTGAAAGGGAAAGCACTCGGACGCAGCTGCACGAAGGTCGCAGAAACGTGGAAAAAACGTGCGCAGAGTCTCACGATTGCCTTGGCTAAAGAAGAGGAGCTGTACAATTTGCCAGACAATTCTTTTATATGTGGCTGTTTTCAGACAAGCTTTGAAATCAGCCGGTGGGCTCTTTGGTAGAAAAAATTGACGATGAACGAAGAATGTATCCGGAAAGGGGACGTGGCCGCTCACTACTTGGTTCGGAAAAAGCGTTTTTCAGCCCAAAATATGGCTTTTTGAGTGCGATCATGGAATATGTGTAGAAAGAATTGAACTTCTCAAATTGCAAAGGAAAAAAATGACGATTTCTTTATTTTTTTTAAATTTTACCTTACCCTGTGCCCTTAAGGGGGTATGAGCCATTCATTGTCTTATGCGACGGATACATTTATTAACAGAGGTGATACGCGAATGTGTGTGCATACCTATATAATCATGATGACCACACATTAGGACAATAAATATATTAGTATCTTTGTTCAATATTCTGGGTCACCTCTGTGTCATGCGCTAAACAGCTTCGCTGGTCATCCACCTTCACAGCATGGAATATAGCTCACAAATTTTTTTTTTCAAGGATAATTTAATTTCACTTAACCATACTGGACAATTATTCCTGCACATTGCAAACCTCGGAAATGTGCTACATAGCAGTAATCTAAACTTATAAAGTCAATACTTGAGCAAGACAGCGATTCATCCCAGCCAACTATCACACATGGAAACACTATAACTCAAAATTAGAAAGAGTGGACATGGACAATGCACCTGTTCTTCCATCTTCCAGTCCTTGTGTTTCCTTCTGCTCTGGCCAATTAGAAATCCAAACTTAGTTTGAAGCAACACTAAATAGCAACAGATGATGTGGTGTTTTATGGCGCAAGGGCCAGGTTTGGCCAAACAGTGCCATGACAAGTGGTAATGTTAACGATGTATTATGGATGACGTGCACAATGAATTCCTCATGGTAGATCTGATATGGCTGTAAAAGGGCCTAAAAACTGTCGCTGTAAGTGGCGTAGAATATAAAGGCGCTAAAATAATGACGCTGACTAGGTAGTGATGTGGGCTATGGCAATGGGCTTTCATTAAACATGATGCAATAAAACATAACACTGACACCAGAGTTTCAAGAGAGCCCTTGAAGGCAGGGCTGTTAGTCATGTGCTAAAAGTTGCCCGGCCAAATGATTTTCAGGGTGTCGGTTTCGACTAAGAAATCAAACTATTTGCAGATCAAAAAACGGTTCATTGCTAAGAAAAAATCCAGGGTGAAGAGCTATATTTTGGCGATATGCAGAGGGGAAATACTTTTTCCTCTGTTTCTATTGAAGGGCACTGATTGAGAACATGAAGGACTGTGAGACTATTGCCACACAAGTTGGAGGATCGCCCCCAGTCAAGAGGTAAGAGTGAGTACCCTATGTGTGGCCTATCCTTAATCGGCAAAGAAGTAATTCCTTGTACCGTGCTGCTTTCCCACTTATCCAGTTCCCCAGTTTTGGTTTTATTATGTGAAGCTTATTCATTGCTTGTCCATCCCACTCGCCTTGCCAATGATTCCTCAATTTACGGCGCAGAAAAGGCTTTAGGTCTGTGGCAGGGATGGGGATATTTCCATCTGTGTAGTTAAAAGTTACTGACGTAGCGCTTTCGTCAGCAGCTTCATTGCCTTCTATACCTTTGTGACCAGGTACCCAGCATATGACAATCACTTGATTGCACATACATAGGGAGCACAACAGACTGTACAGCTCACTAAAAACTGAGTTCTTAAATTTTCTTGGATTATGTAGGGCTCTGACTACACTCAATGAATCTGTAAACACAATAGCCCTAGCAAGGTTTGTGAGCCTTATGTTTTGAACAACCCGCCGTGGTTGCTCAGTGGCTATGGTGTTCGGCTGCTGAGCACGAGGTCGCGGGATCGAATCCCGGCCACGGCGGCCGCATTTCGATGGGGGCGAAATACGAAAACACTCGTGTGCTTAGATTTAGGTGCACGTTAAAGAACCCCAGGTGGTCAAAATTTCCGGAGTCCTCCACTACGGCGTGCCTCATAATCAGAAAGTGGTTTTGGCACGTAAAACCCCAAATATTATTATTATTATTATGTTTTGAACAGCCGATAGTATAGCATGGCTTCCGCTGTAAAGATACTTGTGTGTGGATTTGGTGCTCCGGATATTGAAAATGAAGGTCACACAGCTGCGTAGGAAACTCCTTTAGAGGACTTGGAAGGGTCTGTATATTCTGTACAGGAGTACTTCTCTTGAAGTTCACGAAAATGGAATTGTATATGTGCTTCTGGCGCCCTCTTAGATATTTCTACAAAAGAGATGTCACATTCAATAGTCTGCCATTCCCGTGGTGGGAGCAGGTGATTGGGTGCCATTAGGACATTCTCTGGGACTAAGACACCTGTTTTTTCTGCCAGTGCTATCAAACGAAAGTTCAACGGAGCCCTAATAGCTGGGTGGTTACGAAATAGCCTGGCAGTAGACACGTTACTTATGCATAAGTTACATGGATGCTGCACGTCTGATTTAACCTTGAGAGCATAGGCAAAAGTTAAATATGTCCTTTGGAGATGTAATGACCATTCATTACACTCTAAATACAGACTTTCTACAGGACTTGTCCTAAAAGCACCTGTAGCCAGGCGTATACCCAAGTGGTGACTGGGATCTAGCATCTTCAAAGCACTAGGCGCTGCAGAGCTATATACTATAGCTCGATAGTCGAGGCGGGACCATATAACGCTTTTGTAGAGGCTCAAAAGGCATCTCCTGTCACTTCCCCAAGATGTGAGGGACAAAAGATTCAGTAAGTTCATTGTCTTCAGACATCTCACTCTCAGATACGTAAGGTGAGGGACAAATGTTAGTTTTGAGTCTAAGATGATTCCTAAAAATTTATGTTCGTGGCTGACACATAGCCGCTGTCCATTAAGATGTACAGCAGGGTCAGGTAATATATCTCTCTTTTTAGAGAATAGAACGCACATGCTTATTTGGGGGGGTTTAACTTAAATCCATTCTTGTCAGGCCACTTAGATATTTTGTTTAGGCCAAGCTGTACATGTCGTTCACAGATAGAAATATTGCATGATTTAAATCCTATCTGTATGTCACCCACATACACTGAATAAAACATTTTTCGTGGTATGACCCTGCATAGGGAATTCATTTTTACTATGAATAGGGTGCAGCTCAGCACACCACCTTGTGGCACACCTGTTTCCTGCGTAAATGGACGAGATAACACATTACCAACCCAGACAAAGAATGTACGATTGGAGAGCTAGCTTTAGATCACGTTGAAGAGGAGCCTCTGACACCCATACCAGTCAGATCATGAAGAATTCCAAAATGCCAAGTTGTGTCATATGCATTCTCCCCCCCCCCCCTATCTAAAAACACCACTAACAAAAACTGCTTGTGCACGAAGGCATCTCGGATATTCGCCTCCATGCGGACAAGGGGATCTGTTGTAGATCTACCCTCCCTAAAACCACACTGCAGGGGGTCTAGTATTTTGTTGCTTTCAAGATAATGAATTACGCGTCTGTTTACCATTTTTTCAAAAAGTTTGCATAGGCAGCTTGTCAGGGCTATAGGCCTGTAGCTGCTGGCCGAAGTCAGATCCTTGCCCTCTTTATGAATAGGAATTACAACTGCTTGCTTCCAGGCAGATGGAATATAACTGGCAGAGAATATGGTGTTAAAAAGTGATAGTAGTGTTTTGTGTGTTTCAGCACGTAGGTATTCGATCATCTCATAAACTATGCGATCATCTCCAGAGGCCGATTTATTGCAACAGTTCAGTGCAGCCTGAAATTTCGCCATGTTAAATGGTCGGTTGAAAGGTTCATTTTTATTTCCTTTTTGATCCAGAGGCTGTTGTTCCACTTGTCGCTGATATCTTAGGAATGTATCTGAATAATGGGATGAACTCGAAATGTACTGAAAATGCACTCCTAGAGAATCAGCTTGGTCCTCAATAGAGTAAAAGCTCATTAATTCGAATTCTGCGGGGATGCTATGAAAATTCGAACTAATGAAAGTCAGAGAAAAAAATCGCTCGGTTAAGGCGCGTATATAGTCTGACGTGGCGTGAGCACGCGCGCACACGCTACGTCACGTTGGCAGGAACAACGTCTACACTTCGAAGCACTGGCGCATCCAACGTAACCGGACACGGCCAACGCGGTCCGACGTGCCCGACGTCGAGATGGCTCTTGCTCCATCCGCGCGTTCGTCGCGCTGGCTGGGGCAGAGAAAAAAAAATGTCGCAGACTCGTGCGAAAATCGAAGCATCGATTGCGATAGAAAATGAGTAAGGATAATAGTTTTATCGGCCGTATAAACTTGTAAGCATTTGCTTACTAAATAAATTAACAAGCACTGTGTCACGCGCGCACAGGCAAGCATGAAGTCATTTCGCTCGATGACCACGGAAACTCGCTGAAAAACGCTGGAGTGAGGACACGCAGCAGTCGCAGCGAGCGAATTGACATTCGTACAGCTCTCGCTTCAACGCGAACGAAACGTAGAAAGCACATCGCATATGAAGCTACCGGCACTACGCGCACTCTGCAAACATAGCAGATCGCTTTGAAGATGAGGCCCACGCGGGCGCGCACTTTGGCCAAGTCGCAGATCGCTTTCAAGATGCGGCCACAGAACACCTACACAAACTTAATGCGGCGGCCGCTGCTTGGCCGCCGTAAGCAGCGGCCGCCGAAGGCTTGTAACGAGGTCAACATCCACAAAGATCCATTATGTACTTTCCACAAAATTGTTTCCCATTATCAACTGGGCAGGAGGACGTTTCCACCCCCTCACCCTAAATTGAACAAACCTCAGACTAGCACACTCAGACTTTCGTATCCCACTCCTCGGTCTCTTAACAGGATAGACCCTGCCCACTCAAAGTCGTCCCCAAATGTGGTCATGACTCATGCTCTTTTGAACACATGCTCTGGCTGTGCCCAGCCCTTAATGCCTCTCCACCCATCATGAAAGAACAATGGCAGGAATTTCTCAAGAGCAGCAATCTCCACATTCAACTCTAGGCTGTCCAGAGGACCCACGACATTGCGGCGGAACTTCATCTCCCGGTCCCATCGTGGGCGGCGCCACCGACTTGACCTTTGGGAGCCTTCGGTTTTAGCTCCCCAAGATCTCAGTCCCTCAGGACTCAATTAAGTTCTTGTCATGTCATGTCATGTCTTAGTCTCATGTTGACTGTGAACAACATGGTATTTTGGTTTCAGTTTCATAAAAAAGCTGAATAGTTCATCGGTGCGCCCCCTCTTGAGGGAGCGATCAGGCAGTGTGGGAAAAGCGCTTGCCATGCAAACTTTGAAAATTCCGCAGCGATGGTGGCCACCCACCACTGAGCCCAACAGTGGGACACTACAAGGTCGGGAGAATACCTGCGGACACCAGCCATGCATCACCGCTATAACCTAATATAAAATGCCCAAGGTTGGATAATTACACCAGGTTAACCCTTGCCGCCCAGAATATGGAAGTGAGAAGAAGTGATAAGGAGACCGGAAAGAAGAAACTGGGAGAGAGAAAGCAAAAGATTGAAGAAGGGACAGGAAAAGGCGACTGCGATTTCCTTCAGGTGGGTCAGTCTGGAGGTGCCGTCTATGTGAAGCAGAGGCCAAAGAGGTGTGTTGCCTCCGCCGGGGGGCCTTAAAGGTCCAAACAACCAGCATCGGCTCAACCCCCAGGATCCCCCTTTCCCCAGACACGGCTAAGCTGCGCACGGCTACATGCAGGAGGGTCCAACCCTCCTGCATGTAGCCCGTGTGTAGCCACGTACCCGTGTGCTCGGGTACGTGGTGTCGCAACACACCAAATGCCTGCTGACGCAGACGCCCATGCGAGGCTAAATAGCAACAGTACAGCAGTTTATAAATGTATAGTATTCTTTAAAAAGTCTAGTGTACTCTATATGGCGGTGAAGGTTTGCTTACTAGTGAATAAAGTAGAGGTTAAACTTTGTGGTGTTGATGTTTGCAGCAAAGCCTAAGTGCCAAGTATGTCAGTCTGACATATTTCACAGTATTTTGGCCATTTTAGCTTGCGAAAAGTTAAGTATACTGGGCTGAGCCTATTGTTACATTGGAATGCGATGTAGTCCTTCTATGACAATAAATAACTAGTAAATGCTGTTAAAATCCCTGACATC
Organism: Dermacentor variabilis; assembly: GCF_050947875.1. NCBI lineage: Eukaryota > Metazoa > Arthropoda > Arachnida > Ixodida > Ixodidae > Dermacentor > Dermacentor variabilis. Next base: position 92,209,195 of record NC_134568.1, read on the forward strand.
ACAGCAAGCTAGTACAGGTACATCTAGGTGGCTGCACCTCACACCTTTCATTTTCATGTCTTTCTTCTCATGATAAGAGTGGCTGCTCTGCTATTGCCAATATTGAATTTGCTAATACAGCTAAACTTTACATCGCTCTTTGGTTTCCCTTTAATATATGCACCAAGATTTTCATATCACGAATGACTTATGGCAAGCTACTCCCCTCATCATACTGCTGATATTACACAGTAACTGGTTGTTTGCATAAACGCAGAAGATAAATGACCACAGCCTCAATGATACCACACAGAAGACAAGAGCAAGATGTATTCCGGCTTAATACAGATCGGTGTGCTTCAAGTGACATATTTAGTTATGTATTGTGAGGCGTCAGATATGTAATCTACCTAGAAAGGTCATAAAGCAGTTTATTTGAGATTTTTTTATCAGAAACAGAAAATAAAGCCAGGTAAAAAAATTTGTCTATGTTTCAGATTCAATGTAGATACCTTGATAACAAATAGTACCAACAAGACATGGAACTCTTCTGTGTTGCCGGTCGTCTTATCACATGTTCAACACGAACAACTGGTCATCACGGGAACTCGTAGTTTGATGTGTTGCCTCTTCACCTGAACATTGGTCCCGTGTGAAACAGGAAACATCAAAAGGTGGCTTTGTGACTTGATCATTAGTCCAAATTTATGTTCAGCATAATTTCACATGATCTGACAATTTTTTTTTTTTACTCCTGATAACGTCACATGATCTACATCTCGCAAACACTACTGTCTGAACTTGCACATACGAATACCCATAGGACCACACTTGCCTCAAGGGGCGCCATGAATCAAACTTGGTGTGATGAAGTGGAAATTACAGCACTACCTTACCAAACAGTAGGCAACGACGAAAAATACAATGGCGATTGAGCGGTAAATGCAAGATAAATGCGTGAGCATTGCATCGAACCACTTTGAGGTCCCGGATCCATGATTTAAACCGCGTTCATTGCACTGCAAAGTATTGTTCAGAACCTCACCTAATACACACCCTGCCTCTTGGAGGTGCCAAGTACAAGTGGCGGTGGTCCGGAACCCCATACCCCCGTTATATATATATATATATATATATATATATATATATATATATATATATATATATATATATATATATATATATATATCCTTTCAGTAACCACGGATTACAAGCACACGCGCAGGAGGTGTCACGCCATCGTCTTGGCGTGCGCAAGCAATCTAACCACAAATTTTTTGCATCAAAATTCGAAGCAGGAACGTAGCAGAACGCGATTTTAAAGCATTCCAGCGTGCTGGCATGCTTTAAAATTGCTTAATTCCTGCGGGCTCTGAATGGAAACGTATACGTCTGTTACCGAGTGAATCAAAACAGAACACTTACCTGCAGTCTTGAGGCAGTATAGGGCTCCATAACTTTCCTGAAATTTGTCATCAGCTCTGACGCATTCTTGCCGAGAGTGCCGCGCGATATAACGAAAGTGTGAGGCGCCTTTGAGACCTCTTCTGGTTCCACCGATGCACTGCCTTTCTTAGCAGCTTTCACGGCGCGTCCCTGCGTTAAAATACGTACAAGGAATTAGGCAGAACATCGACAACATTTATCCTGTGCTCCATGCTCAACCATCCTTCTGCGTGCAGTTGCTGCATTCATAAGGGAAGTGCCGCGGCAGCAAGGCCAGGATCTGCCTCGGACAACATTATCAATCCATCCCATAGCATGCACAAATGATTAAAAGTAAATACTGGAGAAAACGCCCTACAAAAATCGCCTCTTTCAAGGACCAAATGTGGACATATTAACTTGCTTTTCGTTTTTTCGCTCCCATGTTGAAGTGCCGCACGTGCGCGTCCGCTCCTTCGCTACCTTTGCCGTTTGCCTCTCTGTCAGCTACTACAATGGATTGGATCGGATCTATGTTTTGTCCCCTTGAAATCCTTTGCCACGAGACGTTCGTTTGAGGGATCGCCAGTCGTTTCTGCGCAGGCGCGAGTAAGAGCGGGCGCGAGAGGGGGCTTTTGCTCCTTTAAATATGATCTAGGCATAGAGTTTCCTACAAAATTACGTAGGAAACTCAATGGATCTAGGCACTACGGAAGAGGTTTCGTAGCGCATGTTGCATGCGTTTGTCCCCTAGACATGCCAGGAGTGCGGTCGAGTTTGTTTACGCTGCGCCGCTGGCTGCCCGCGCGGTGAGGCAGTGGGCACGGACGCCCCATTTGGTGATCGCTGTCTGAAGGGGCAAGTTTCTGACCGGTGTTGTACAAGTCGCGGGTTGCTTCTTTCTTCGCGACGAAAAATGGGATTTTTTACAAGCACTGCTCCAGGAGGGCACATGTAACTGCCAAACGGAGGCTTCAGGAAAGCACCTGCGATTATAGTAAAGCAGGCGGCGCAGGATCTCCAGGGCACCCCAAGTGCTAGCGGGGGGATCAAAGCTGGAAGCAGGGTGGCACATCGGCTGGGGCCGCGGAGGCCGAAGCGTGTCAGGGGGTGTTCGCGTAAAAAAATGCCTGTCCGCAGAGCGGACAGCCGATCTTATTCACACCAGGCACGCGCAGGCCTCGGCGAGCCCCAACCCACGGACCAGTCCGGGTTCTAGCGTTGGTGTCCCCGTTGCCGCTTTGGTTTTCTGGAGGCGCCGCCAATAATGCGAAAAAATGACACGTTGTTGTAATTATTGAAAAAAACACGATTTAATAAATATAATTACGTCCAGCCGCCATTTGTGACGCTAAGTTCAGCACTACCACGTCCCGCGACTTCTACAACACCAGTCAGAACTTTTCCTCTGAAGGTACGTCGGACAGACTTTCGAGTCTTTCGAGCGGCGCGCTGGTATTGGGTCAGTCATTGTCACCGGCGGCCTTTCAGCCACTTGCGTTCAACCGTGGTTGCTAAGGCGCTCTGCCTTCTAGATTTTCAATATATGCGGCCCGGGCTCCACTACGGTCGTTACTGCTCCCACAGAAACAGCTTTGATGTTATTTACAAGGTACATCGCCGTAACGCGCGAGAAAGATACGATCCGCCACAACTTAGCCCTCTGTTCCACCTTCTCCAAGTGCTGAGGTTATGTTTAGAAGAAATTCTATTTTCATTCTTATCATAGACCAAGACGTCTATAGCCGTGTGTAGCCGTTTCAAGAAGTTTTTAAGAGGTTCTGTGTTTCGTGGGACTTCACCGCGCCGGCAGCCAGTGTCTGAGGGTAAACAAACTCGACTCCACTCCGCAATGCCGGCACACCTAGGGGGACACGCCTACAACACGCTAATAACGAATGAATGAATGAACTTTATTTCCCTTTTAAGAAGGGGGATGGGCCGGGGGGAAGAGAGGGAGGTATAAGTACTCCAGTCCCAGCAGGCGTCCATCATTCATTATGTGGCTAGAAGTCCGTCTACCAGTCGTGGTAGGCCTCCGCTACCTCTTCAGCCCACCTCAGGACTCGGTCCTGTAGGGTGGGATCGGAGCTGCGCAGGGCAGCCTTCCACAGCTCCTCGCAACACGCTAATAAGAAACTTCCTTCGTAGTACAGTTGGTTCTTTATTCTATTGTAGTACCAACGCCTCCTATAACTATATGCCTGGAACATCGCTCTCTTCTCCATAGGGAGCTCTCTGCCGAGTGTTGCGACCATGCGCCGCAGGACGGCGCGCGCCACCGTACCAAAAGGAGGAGAGTACAGACGAGGGAAGGGCAGCGCGTTTGCGGCTCACGTTCCAGGCCACGATGGAAGAATACTATTCCAGGCATAGTATATTATAGGAGGCGTTGGTAGTACCTAGGCAGGGTTATATATTCAAGGAGCAAAAGCCCCCAAATTTTCTCTCTCGCGCCCGCTCTTACTCGCGCCTGCTCAAAAACGACTGGCGATCCCTCAAACGAACGTCTCGTCCCTTTGCCCATAGAGTTTCCTACAATTTTTGTATAGGAAACTCTATGCCTTTGCCCAGCCAATGCCTCCTCTATTTTTTTCAGGGATAAGATAAGAGGAGGCGCTGGCCCAGCCGTCGCTGAAGTCTGGATCTGAAAAAAAAAACTGAAACTATTACACGTTTTTTTTTCTTTTTCTGTCACTCGCCAACAGTCCGTATTAAACAGACATTTCTAAAATTTTAACTTCTACAAAGAGCAGCTAGCTCTGTAACCAGCGTAGCCATAAATCGTTTTCTTTCTCCTGCCGGCTTCGGCTTCCATAGATCATGCAAACGACTTGTTGGCAACGCTGCTCTGTTATCAAGTTTCGTTTTTCAACATGGCTGCTTCCTAGTTTGCGGACGGCGTTAAGGTTGAATCGAACGTCCATTTTACCGGCGTGTGGAGTTTTAACAAAACGATAGTCGTAATGAAATTTTATCGTGAACCTATTGTGTGTGTGTCACTTGTGTGTATTTGGCTTAGTTTAGGATGGCAATGTGAAGGACTTGAACCCGTCACAGTGTCCACGGTAATTGCAGTAGGTGCTGGTTTAGGCGTTTCAGTGATGTACGCCGGGTGGAACGCTCTTAAATGCAAAAGTTCTGAGTGCTGCGCGGCTCCTTGGGTGACTGACAACGTCAAGGGTATGGCTGTTTGTGATCACTGTTTTACTGTTTTCTCCTGTGGTTATTAACATCACGCTCAGCCACGTTAATAATGCAGTTCCAGTGAGATGCATGCATAGCTGGCACAGGATTATTGAGGTTCTATTTAAGGAAGCTTGCTTCCTGGCACTACCATTATTCGAAATTTAAGCAGTGCTCGTCAAATGATTTGTATATGTTTGAACTGTCCGAGACTGCTGCTGTCATCTGCTGAATTCCGTTGTCTTATTGAATTGATCCAAGCTATTATAGGTATGTTTACTCGAGTGTTCAGTGAAGTGCACGCGGCTGGAGCGTGAGTACTGTATCATCGTTATAGCTTTTCTTTTTCTGCACACGTACTAAATTGGCAGTCGGACACACCTCTCTGCACCCACTCATAATGACACTTTTTAAATGGACAAAGCATTTTGAGTTGGCGCTTATCTCACGACACCTATCGGTAACTGATATAACTTTGGAAGCTCCAAACTTGCTTTTCGTGTGAGAATATGCACGCTATGAAGTACAGATAGTGTTCAACTCCCCCTTTTGATTTTCTTCTTTTGTTGTAGTAAGCACGGCTCCTTGTTTATATAGCAATTGCATTGCTGGTTAAGACGGTTGTTATAGCAAAGTGTTCAGCAGTTTTATTTTTAAGTGCACTATTGGCTCTGAAGCTTGATTAATGTCATCACGCATTCAGTATGTTGCTTCGGTTATATCAGTAATATCTATTAAACATGAAAAGCATTAGTGCCAAAAATGTGTTTTCACTAAAAGACAGTGTAATGATTAAGATTATTGGCTAGTTATAAGTTATTCCTTCGCAATTTTCATAATGATAAATTCATTCATGGTATGGCATGAAAGCCACAGGACATGCAACCTGTGCCACAGGGGCTTGCGCACATAATGCAGGTTGCATGATGCTTGCACGTAAGCACGGAATAAGTAGTTAAGCGAGAAAATGTGCTTGGAGAAAAAAAAAGTCAGAAATGACGAAATGGAAGAAAGGGACTTTTTGTAGCTAGCAAACTAATAAGACAAAGTTTGCATAACTCAAAAATGACAGACTGAATTAGTTTTGCATGCTGCAGCTAGTAAGCATCAAACCTTTTGACTGTAAGTGACTCTTGATGTCTAGCTTCGTTGAACTTATTCGCACTTTAATTGCATCTTGCAGTGAGATGTATGTCGTGGAAGACCAGTCCTAACACTTGAATGTTTCTGCAAGATGTGAGTGCGCTGAAGAATGTAACCATACATAGAAGCTGCCTCTTTGTGTCAGCTTTGCATTGGCATCCCATGCAGGTTTCAGTAATCATGTTAAGTGCAGCATTCACACCTGATGGTTTAGTTCTCCACAGGAAATTTTGTTTTCTGCTGCAGATGCACTGTGCTTACATGCTCACTGCCAAAAGAGTGGGAACCTTCACGATTAAAGATATTGAATGCTAGCTTGCGATTCCATTAAATCATTTTCCTTTTCTTTATTTCTTGTGTGTTGCACAGTTTTGATGACCACACTTGCACATGTTGCTCTGGGTTGTAGCTCTTTAGAGAATGTCTTGAGGATTTCATGTGGCCTGCAGGTGCTACATAGTACATTCCTGCTCAACATGCATGTGCAAGAGCTTCGGAAATGTTCTTCAAGGGGGGGGGGGGGCTGGTTTAGACCCCTACTGAGGGCTGGGGTGCCGTGGTGTGCTCTGTTTTATGTGGAGTCTTGCAAAAATTCAATGAAGTCGCTTCTATGCGACGTGTGGTGGTTCCATGCATTGGATGACTGATACGTGGTCGGCTTCTAGGAAAGGAGGCAATGCATACAAGGTTACTACGCAGATTCTCATGCTCAGTTTAAGCAGGCAACGATCCTTTGTGCAGTGATCACACAGTTGGTGTGGATATTCAATCTGTCCTGCATAAGGATAACGGAAGCTGAAAGTTGAGGAATATGGGGGCCTCGCTCCCGAGCACTAGTAGGGGCTCAAGCTCCTCCTGCACGCCCCCCCCCCCCCCCCACCCCCCATCCACTTCCGAAGCCCCCTGTGCATATGTACATTAGTATGCTAATACAATACTATTTATTCTGTCCTGCTAATTTTATGCTAATTTTAGGAGTGGACAAGGGTAAGATGTGTGCATGAACTATGTGGTAGTTTATGGTGGACTCTGTAAAAAGGTGTATCTAAGGCAAATGCTGCAAGAAAGATCAATAGACTGTACCATTTGATTTGGGACTTACTGTACTGTGAAAATTGATTGGATTATGGAAAAAGTTTGTGAACCTTGGTGACATTGCTTTGCTTTTTTTTTTTAATATCGGGGGGTTGACTGCCACCCTCCTCTGGAGGCAACCTTGAGTTGAACACATTGTCCTAAGATGTCACTACTAGCACTCTGTCACTGCTAACATCACAAGCAGCAGCTCTCTGGGCTACTGCTTGTGACTGGTGTATACTTACCGCAAGTGCATAGAGCTGTAGACTTACCCCAAATGCATAGAGGGCCTTCAAACCATCAGAATAGAAATACATTCACTTGTACAAAGGAGGACTTTAAGGGACTGTAGCGGCACACAAGTTTTGCAAATGCATTAATGGAAGGACAGTGACTTTCAATTGCATACCCTTTCACTAATGATAAGACTAGATACTTGTTTGTTATGAATATGACATTGCCTGCAGGTGGATTGAAGAGCCATCAAGACATCAGGAAAAGAATGAACTGTTGTCACTAAATAGCGACTGTAAATCATGACCGTGTAGTGAGCATAAGTCTTTAAAACCAAAAAAGCAAAGGGCAATTGGAAGTGTTAATTGCAGGAGAACAGTCATCTTATATTGTTCATATTCATGATAAAGAAAAAAGAAGCGGATAAAGTAGAAGAGAGAACTGTTTATTTGCACCAGAAGGGAGAGGACAGTTTGTGATCTTGAAATGAATCTGACTACTCCACATGCATAAAAAAGGTAGGGTTGATGAAAGAAACAGAAACAAATGAGGTGCATCCTTTAGCTCAAGATCTGTCCACAGAGCTCTTTCTCACAGCAAATAATAACGTGTTGTTCCTAGATAAAACCATATGCAAATATGTGTATGTACAAACACATGTGCTCATTCATATTTCTACGTGCTACTCGAAGGTGACGATGTGGACCCTTAGATATAGTGAGACATGCCAATAGGCTGCCACTGCATAATCTGATGATGATGACGTGCCTTGCTTCATGTTGGCTGGCTGGCTTCCATCTTGGCCAATGCTTACTACCCCTGTAAATATGCTCTGTAAATAGTTTTCCTACTGTGCTTCCACGTAACAATATATTTATTACTTCAGTCAAAAGCAGTTTGTGCCCCCACCTATTCTTGTATGCATATACTGATATTTACGGTGACACATAAATTATGATGTGTAATTTTGGTGTCTTTCAATATAAGTCTGCACAATTACAAGTCCGCAATCCTTGTAAGATTTAGGGAGATCTCCAAAGCCCAGGTTGGTGCATTGCTGTGTGCTGTGGTCTAGCCACCCTAGTGAAAGTTTTCAACAGGTATTCCTACTGATGCCATCTGGTACCAATGTTAATTGTTTCTAAAACACACTTTTGTTTGTTGCTGGAGCCAGTTGCATATGATCCCAGTGAGCGGTGTCCAAATCCATGCCCCAGCACCGCCTCCCTCTGGGTAACACAGATCTTGAAGGCTGTGCTTTTCCATGTTGCATGTGGCAGAAGTGATTGTGGGAGCTGGAAACATGTCATAGGCACTACATTTTGTGCAACACTTAAAGGGTCTCACTTGCTGGTTCCACTTGAGACATGGCTACTGGCCCCAGCTGTAAATGGTTAACTGGTTCTGGTTGCGAAGTGGAACCAGTCACAAATGGTGCACTATCCTACCACAATTCAATTTTCCTTGCATTCATGGGTACACGAAACCTCATTTCAAAGGTTCTTATACAGCAGGTCTTTAGCGTGGCACTGAAATGGCAGGACAGAAGGAATTTTGGAAGAACATCGCTCCTGTTTGCGTACACAATTTGCAACCTGAGCAAGACAACTGGTTTCTGGTTCAGTGGAGTACTGCTGGCATATTTAGAGGGCGATTCTATGTCACTAGTGCAGCACTGTAAGTACCACTCCACCAGTTCTACCACTCCACTACTTTCTGAGCATCCAAGCCATGTCCACGCAGTGTGTGGCAAAACAAGGTGCACTGAACTCGACTGGCTCCATTACAGTCACAAGCACATCTGGTTGTCAATGCAACATTGTTTGCTAATATGTCCATGACATATCCCTAACAGTCAACTGGTTCCAGTTAACTGTCATTGTGCACCATATGACATTTAACTAGTCCAGCTGAAGCCAGATTTGTTTCCAACTGGGCCCAGAAAAGAAATTTCACTTGCGCAGGGCCTTAGATTACTCAGAGACAGTGATCTTTTGGATAATGTACACATACGACAGGAAGGAATGCGAGTGTAATTCTATAAGTTTTCGGCCTGGAATCTAGAATTTGCAACAATTTCAAAATGGCCACCTCAGGCACACAGCGCCATGTATTAGGAGGCCAGTGTACGAGTTTCAACTCGGCACACGTGCTTGTCAGTAGCAGGTGCTCGCTTGATAAATACAAGGCAACCCAAGTGGTGATAATGTTAAAGATTGAGTACCGAGCCATTAAGTTCCTCACCAAAGAAGGGGTTTCTCCACATATTAAACAATGTTTGTATGGCATCTACATGGAAGCTTCTCCTTCGTATTTCACCGGGAAGGAGTGGGCTAAACAGTTTTGCTTAGGAAGAGAGAGCATTGAGGATGAGCTCCGCAGTGATTAGCCCATGGAGATGATGATGGAAGGAATTCTCTCTCTCATTGAAAAAGTGCTGAACAACAGGAGGCTGAAATTGAAAGAAATCGCGACACGTGTGGAAATCTTTGTAATGGGCATGTCCTGAATAATTCATAAGAAACTTCACATGACAAAAGTCGGTGCAAGTAGGTGCCCCGAATCCTTTCTTCTGTGCAGAAGGAGCATCGTGTGACCTGTTTGCTCAAGTTCTTAGAGCTTTGCTGTGGGAGTGAGAAAAGTGCTGGAGTCTGTTGTCACCGAGGATAAAACGATGGTCCTTTACTATGACCCCTTTTCAAAAGGGAATCCGTGGAATGGTGCAAACCAGGAGAAGTTACACCAAGAAAAGCCAAGGTGACTCGGCAAGAAGATCATCGCAACAATATTTTGGGATTGCAGTGGGACTCCCCTGATCTGCTTCAAGGAAAGGAATAATACCATGAACGCACAGTATTCCGCCTCACTTCTACACGAACTGCATGATGCAATGAATGAGAAGAGGCAAGGGATTTTCTATCATGGCATCCGCCTGCTTCATGACAATGCTCCAGTTCACACGGCAAGCATTGTGAAGGCTGCAGCAAAAGACTGTGGCTTCAAGAAAATCGAGCACCCAACCAATAGCCCAGACCTAGTGAGTGACTACCACCTCTTCTCAAAGCTGAAGAAAGGTTTTTGCGGCAAAAATTTGCTGCTGATGATGAAGTGAAGAATGCAGTCCATGGGCATTCTGAAGACATAAGTCCAGCCTATTTTTTGAGGGGCATAGAAATGTTAGTTCAGAGGTGTGAAAAATGTGTTGAAGTGAAGGGAGCTTATATTGAAAAGTGACACAGTTGTTTAAATTCTGTCGCCATTAGAAGTTAGTCAGGCCAGAAACTTATAGAATTAGTATAACATTCGGCGTACCATAAACATTGAAGGAGCATGTATATGTGCACATGCTATGTCACTTGTAGCACTAATTCTGGGTACAAGGTTTTGCATGCTAGCTTCATTCAAGGTCAAGTAATACATCACCATGTCCATTCTTCATTCTATATGGGGTGCTGAGGGGATGTGTGCTTGAGTCATTGGCAAACCTTGTAGTTACACTTATGTGTACACATGCCACTCAGTTTCACATTAGAGTCGGATGCTTCTATAATGAAGTGCTTCGGGCCTCCAAAATCATTCATTATACAGGTCACTTCATTGCAAAGGTCGTGCTCTGCACATCTCGCAATAGATCCGGAACAGAATTATTTCTTCAATATGCAGGTTTCTTTCTAGAGGCGCTCAACTGTAGTGCTTGTTAAGGGGTGGGTGGATGAGGACGTCCTGACGCCATAACTAACATGCAGAATGATATTATTTGCGTTTGAGTGGGCTACAGCGAAAGCATGTCTAAAGCAGGTATACATGGCCAGTGTATGGAAAATTAGGTGAACGGAGGGGCCTGCCTGTTTTAGACGCTGTGAACATCAGCATTCCCTTAAAGATACCCTGAAATAATTTCTAGTGAACATAAAAGAATGACTGGGACCTGTTGGATACATCCCCAACTAATAAAGCTCTCTTCCAAAAAATTTATTGCAGAGTTATGTATAGAGGAGGTGCATGTTATTAAAGTTTGCCTTCCTAGCAAGTCATGGCAGTCATCTTCAACTCTCATTCTTCAAGCCTGTGCCTACATTCTCTAGGCGCTATGTCATCTGTAGCATGGGTGTTCTCTATTCCTAGTCAATTTGAACAACCATGCTACCATGTTTCTTGCTACCTTAGGTCTTTGTCATCTTTGCCATTAATGAGATGGTAGCAACCTTGGGGATAAGTCTGGGTGCAGTGTTCGCATGTTATGTCACATTATTTTCTCTTCCACACACTTACTCAAGAATCATGCATGGGCTAATTTATCAGTCTCTTTAGGGGAAAGATAAAGTGCAGTGTTGGCAAGCCATAGCATGACAAATGGCAAGTAGACATGGAGGTTTTGCATTGCAGTGAAATTGTTTAACCCATTCGTTTTCTTAAGTACTGAACCACAAGTTATGAGAGAAGCCCCTCTGTACTCCGTGGGCGAGCACCACCACACTGCTAATCTTTACCTTTGTTACTTTTCTAATTCCCTCCACTTTATTTATCTTGGCCAACAGCTGTTCGTTTTTCTTACACACACATGAGCACTGAAATACACATGCGCAGACATAAGCAGATTGCCATTCTCAAGCAGAACTGCACCATTGCTTTGGAGAATCATCAAATGACAATGTATTACAATGTTATTGAGAGCATTTGTGCATAACCATGTTGAATGTATTGCAGATATTTCATGCAGGAAGCCAAGGAAGTCATTTGTATGAATGACATCACCCACTCATTGTACATAATATGGATTAGGGGAGTGTCACTTTGATTGACAAGAGATACGAAATCTTTAACATTTTTTGTATATAACAGTGTTAATGTATAGCATTTAAACTTGGCTATGGGCATTCCAAAGGACTTCCTTTACTAGATCAGTGCATTCATGTATGATCCAGTTATTCATGCACGGTGGTACTCGCACAAAACTTTTGTATATTGCTTTTGATTCTTTACATAGCTGCCAACTCTGTGACAACAATATGGGGGCAGAATTTTTTTAATACAGAAGAAATTGTGAATTATATTCTCTTTGATGCAATTACTTCAAGTTATGTGCCACAAGCAGCATGGCTTCTTGGCGTACAGTATGTTGGCAAGTGGCTCTTGTTATATCACAGAAATCCACTTAAGGGTAATAATTGAATGTTAAAGATAGCGCAATAACAACTGTTTAGTTTGTACTGATTAATTTTATTCTGGGCAATGTGTCAGGATAATTGCATATTGACATTATTTGCCAAAACCTGTTTGTGTAGCAACACGCTGTTTCTTGTAGGCATGCAATTTTCTGATCTGACACACTACAGACTTTTGACTTGCTTGAATGCTGACTGACACAATCTGACAATACTGACACAATACTGACTGACAAAATGTTGCATGTTGTAGTAACAGTTTTTACAAGTTTAACTTTGCAGCTAGAGTCATTGTGGTGATTTGTCTCTTCAAACAGGTCATTATGTCTTCAAGCAGGTCATTACCATGATATAGAAAATGAGATTACTCTGAACTCAGGTGTAATAGTTATGTGCAGCCATTCATACGTTCCATTAATTTTACCAGTTAAGGGATTCTGTATATTAATGCCTTTTTGTAAGCAGGTGTGGCTATTTGTTCCATAGGCTATGTGTTCCTAGTGCATATGTGAAGGCAAATGTTTTATTAATATGTTCTAGTCCTTCATGAGACAGCTCTTCGAAATCAGTGTTGACAGTATGTTCCCTGCTATGCTTAGTAAAGAAATTTCCCTAATGCCACTACCCATACAGGTAACAAAAAAAAAAGCTTTTTTTATAACTAACTTAAGGTACGTATGCCAATTTATGGTACTGGCCACCTGCTTCTGTCATCTAAAAAACTACCCCACATGTGTCTGTATTTTCTAGTTTTCTTGAACCATAGGCATACTTAGTGGCCTTGTCTGTTCGTTTATATCAGCATTCACTAGACCTCCTTTAGCTTATGCTGTTAGACAGGCTAGTTAGTTACCTGTTTTGGTGGTGTAGCGGCTTCAGCGTTGTGCTGCTAAGCGTGAGTGTGCAGGATCAAATCCCAGCCACTGCAGCTGCATTTCTGTGGGGGCAAAATGCAAAAACACCCGTGTACCATGCATTGGGTGCACAATAAAGAACCCCAGGTGGTCAAAATTAAACTGGAGTCACCCACTAAGGTGTGCCTCATGATCATATTGTTGTGTTGGCATGTCATACCCCAGAATCTAATTTTAATTTTAGCAAGTTAGTTGCTAAATTCATGATTCATATTGTTTTTGTGGCTTCTTGCTGCTGTTTTGTGGTCCTGGGGATGTACAAAACTGGGGACCAGAATAGATCCATCCCCAGCTTTGACTGAACTGAGAGTGCTTCAGATCCAGGACAGTAACCTTTGTGTAGTGGTTAGGAAAATTATGGTGCAGTTTTGGAAAAATGTAATATGAAAGCTTGTAAACTTGTAGCCATCACCTGAAATCCAGAATTTTTCTTCTACTGCAGGTTTAGACAACCTGCTCAAATTTCGTCTGCATGGACAGCCACTAGTGCATCGTGCCATTGTGCGGGCTCTCAAGGACCACTTCCAGAACCCAGCACCCAAAAAAGCCCTGGTACTGTCATTTCATGGCTGGACAGGTGGTGGAAAAAATTATGCCAGCTCCATGATTGCAGAGGCACTTTACAAAGAGGGCATGAACAGCAAATATGTCAGCCTTTATGTCTCCACGAAGCACTTTCCTCACCAGGATGAGGTACCCAAATACAGAGTGAGTACTCCATCATGTCATGGCAGGTATGACACTGTTTCTCAGGATTTTCTTGTGAAAGTGTGGTTGCCGTAAAGTATGCTTTGTGACAGGATCTCTCAAATAACACTTCAATAGCTTGGCTGTTCTAAACCTAAATGTCAAGTGGACACTATTATAACTAAGAGCTGCAAAATAAAAAGAGCAGTAACATTGAACAGTACCTACAGTAACAGAACAGTACAGTAACAGTACAGTAACAGTAATAAAAAAGAACAGTTTGATGCATTGGAACACTCATTTATTTCTTTGCACACATTGAAAATTAATATCTTGAACAGCAGCAATTGAAGTGGGAGGTAAGGCACCAAGGCAACCTGTTAGTAAGCTCTCCAAACTAACAAAGGACCTAATAAATAAACGACAAAGAATGAAAGTGTCCAACTCAAGAGATCAGATAGAATTTGCAGAACTGTCAAAACTAATCAACGAGGAGAAAATAAGGGATATTCGAACTTATAACGTCAGAAAGACTGAGGAAGCAGTAAAAAATGGACGCAGCCTGAAAACAGTGAGAAGGAAACTTGACAGGACAAACCAAGATGTATGCACTAAAACATAGACAAGGTAATATCATGAGCAATCTCGAAGATATAGTAAAAGCAGCACAAGAATTCTATACTGACCTGTACAGTACCCAAAGCAGCCACGATACCTCCATTCAGAGTAGTAATGAACAGGTTAAAGAGGCTACTTCTACTTCTATAACTAGCAATGAAGTTAGAAGGGCCTTGCAAGACATGAAACGGTGAAAAGCGGCAGGAGAAGATGGACTACCAGTCGATTTAATCAAAGATGGTGGAAACGTAATGCTTGAAAAACTAGTGGCCCTTTACGAACTGCCTATTTACTTCAAGGATCCCAGAGAACTGGAAGAATGCCAACATTATACTAATCCACAAAAAGGGAAACGTTAAAGAATTGAAAATTATAGGCCCATTAGCTTACTTCCAATATTATGTAAAATATTCACCAAGATAATCTCCAATAGAATAAGAGTAACTCTGGACTTTAGTCTGCCAAGGGAATAGGCAGGCTTCAGGAAGGGATACTCTACAATGGATCACATCCATGTCATCAATCAGGTAATCGAGAAATCTGCTGAGTGCAATCAACCTCTCTATATGGCTTTCATAGATTATGAAGAGGCATTTGATTCAGTAGAAATACCAGCAGTCGTAGAGGCATTACATAATCAAGGAGTACATGAGGCATACGTGAATATCTTCAAAAATATCTACAAAGATTCCACAGACACCTTGATTCTCCACAAGAAAAGTAGGAAGATACCTATAAAGAAAGGGGTCAGGCAAGGAGACGCAATCTCTCCAATGCTATTCACTGCGTGCTTGGAAGAAGTATTCAAGCTATTAAACCGGGAAGGCTTAGGTGTAAGGATCAACGGCAAATATCTCGGCAACCTTAGATTTGCAGATGACATTGTCCTGTTCAGCAACACTGTGGACGACTTACAACAAATGATTGAGGACCTTAACAGAGAGAGTATAAGAGTGGGTTTGGAAGATTAATATGCAGAAGACAAATATAATGATCAATAGCCAGACAAGGGAACAAGAGTTCCGGATTGCCAGTCAGACTCTAGAATCTGTGAAGGCGTATGTATACCTAGGTCAATTACTACTCACAGGGGACACTGGTTATGAGAAGGAAAGTCGCAGAAGAATAAAAATGGGTTGGAGCACATTCAGCAGACATTGTCAGATCCTGACTGGAAGCTTACCATTATCATTAAAGAGAAAGGTGTACAATCAATGCATTCTACCGGTACTGACATGTGGGGCAGAAACTTGGAGACTGACAAAGAAGCTCGAAAAAAAGTTAAGGACCACATGAAGAGCGATGGAACAAAGAATGTTAGACATAACATTAAGATACAGGAAGAGAGCAGTGTGGAACAGAGAGCAAACAGGGATAGCCGATATTCTAATGGACATTAAGAGAAAAAAAAATGGAGCTGGGCAGGTCATGTAATGCGCAGGTTTGATAACCGTTCAACCATTAGGATTACAGAATGGGTACCAAGAGAAGGGAAGCGCAGTAGAGGAAGGTAGAAGACTAGGTGGTGCGATGAAATTAGGAAATTTGAGGGTGCTAGTTAGAATCGGTTGGCGCTGGACAGAGGTAATTGGAGATCGCGGGGAGAGGCTTTCGTCCTACAGTGGACATAAAATAAGCTGATGATGATGATGTTTTTATACTTACTTGAATAGGAAAATATTTCATACTTACGTGCACACTTTAGTGTTTCACTTGGAAAGCTAATTGCCCTTTCAAAACTTCCTAGTGTCATGTTTTCGCAGCACCTATGTTTTGTGTAACTGTTAGGAGTGTTCTAATAGCAATGAAATTTCCGAATTGAATGTGAATATTAGAGAAAAACAACATCTGAATGTAGAATTGTATATAGAATAGTTTCTCATTTCTAAATAATGTGAAATATAAAGTTTTCAAAATGTCCATGGCAAAAAAAAAAAAAATGGAGGGAAAAAGAAAGAAAGCCGAGAGGGTTATTTAGGTATTTATTTGATATATCCATGTAATTAGGTTCATAACTGGATGTGCAGTCAATAAGGAGCTTGTAAACGAGAAGCACCTGCTTTGATTTATCTGGAGCACCGTGATGACAGTAATGAAACAAGGGAATTGAACATAAATTATTGTTTTCATTATAGGAGAGGGTGTAATACTATAGCACCTCGCATTGTTTCAAGGATATGCAATCATATATATATATATATATATATATATATATATATATATATATATATATATATATATATATATATATATATATATATATATATATATATAAGACGTCCTAAAAGTAAGCTTAGGCATTCGTGACTCTTAACTGGAAATTGTTCAGCAGAAGTTGTATGCCCTGTGCATTTGCTCACGAATCGATGCCTTTGTGCAATAATGTTAGCTCTCTTGCAGAAAGATCGATAGAAACAGTCGTCACTCTTATCGGTCTCTCTTTCTCAAGAGTATGCAGTGTTGTTAGCAGTATCGAATATTTAATAATTCCAAATAGTGAATTCATTCTTGAATTAAATATGAATCAAATAGTAAGGACTATTTGATTCGTAGTCAAAATTTCTAATATTCACATGCCTCTAGTAGTTAGCCTGCAATCTAATGCAGAAGAGAAATGCTTGTGAGAGTTTAAGAAAGGTACTGTAAGTTCCTGCTTAGATAAATTCTTAGCATTACTCCTAAGTGCTCTGCATTTGATCTAAGCCAATGACTTTGTGACATGCACAAGTGACAGACTTTCCTCACCTTATAGTATAGTAGAAATTACATTGTGAAAGAATGCTTTAAAAACACAGCTTTATTGAAAAGGTTGATTACTTCTGGGTCCTGAGCAGGAGCGTGTTCGCTTATTTCTTTAATGTCTTTGACTCTAGTTCTCCTACATGCAACCAAGTACTCCATGTGGGTATATACATATATATTTACAGTTCTTTAAGACAATACAGATATTTTATAAAAAGGCTATGAGCATAGCAAACATAGTGTTTTTGCTGAGGAGTTGCTAGGCAAAGCAGACATACTTTCCACAAAAATTTATAAATTCACTTTTTTATTAGAACCTTGAGGTCAGTTCTTTATATGGCAAAATTTGGAGGCAGTCACATTTTGATACCCCCCATTTTTTAAAAACCTTTAAAATCGCACCTCATTCGAGATATTCATAATTGAATTCCAATGCTCAGTCCAGGTAATATGGAAACTTAGCATACTGGGAGCACTGAAAAAGCAGCCCTGCTATAATATGAGATGGAAACACCATGTGATCATAAGCATGATCGAGTTTGAAACTGAAGGTCGCGGCAGACACTGATAAATAGAGGTGTGCGAATATTCGTAACTTTCGAATAATGAATTGAATAGTGTCCTATTTGATTCAGTCTTCGAATAAAATAGTCACTATCTGTAAATGCAAATATTGTTAGAATACTTTTTGGATATTTGAAAATGTCAATTGCGGCCAATTAAACATAAAATTGGAGTAAATGTCTGCTAAATTTTCACCCCCGTGGGCATAGTATAGACGTAAAACATGAGAACTTGCGTAGTGGAGCAAGCTATGTAGCTTACGTAGCCATACTTTACAGGCTACACAGAGTTCACTCGTACTCTCTGAAGAGTCCTGTGCATGTGAAGAAGCTAATTGTTTACCCCTAATGCTCCATTCGTGCTTTTAATAAACAACGCTTTATACGTACTATGTAATGGCAGAAACTTGCTAACTTTAAGAATACTAGCATGTGACCACTGTTTTACATTATTTGTGATAACAGCTGTTCATTATTCAAAAACTATTTGATATTTGATTAGATTTAATTCACATGTGGCACTATTCAATTCGTATTCGATTTAGTCTCAAAAATCACTATTTGCACACACCTACTGATATGGCACATCTGGCAAGCATGTGCTGTGAAGTGCTATATCAATATTTTTCGTGACATGCCATTATTCAGTCTTTGTGATGTGCTTTGTCAACCTGTATAAACCTTGTACCGACAGCATCTGTATGCCATGGAAACTGTGTGTGCAGCAAGACACTGACCATGGATATTACATTGAATATGCCAAATATTTGAGAAGCCAAATAGTATATGTTTGATTTCCGAGTCAAATTGTTTGAGCATTCACTGTTCGATTTATATTTACGTATTCAGGTGTTGGTACACCTGTAGACTTTTTCGCTATTCCTATTTAGGTTTCTCGTCATTGCACTTGTTTCCTTTTTTGTTATCCAGAAGTAATCCTTCCACATGACCTGCTGAAAATCCAACTTTTTTGCTAATAAATGATTGTTTCTAACATTTGTTAGAGTTGATGAGGCACTACGGCCACTTTTGTTACATGAAATATAATGACCTAGTGCTAACGGGCCAAAATACATGCTGACCTGGTCACTTGTCAAGACATTGCATTTGTCACCTGCAGAACCTGGATTTGAATGCAGTGGTCACCATAAAAATCGATATCTTGTTACATTTAAAGTCATTTACATGGTGAGCTGCATTACATCTGGCCAAGTCATATCGCCTTAAATTGTTACAGATGTAGCACTGAGCTGATATATTAATGCCAGACCCTGATGAAGTTATTGCCACTCTGCAGTTGTGGCACATTTTAGCTTTCTGTTATGGTTCAAAGGTACCATTCAAAGGTGACAGGAGAGGATGACTAAAGTGGGAACCATATGAAGCACCGGGGCGTCAGTGTCAGTTGGCACCTGGTTGTGAAAAAAAGCGACTATTGTGGCTGTAGGGAGGAAGAAAAGAAAGGGAGAATCCTGCAGGCCGCTGCAATGGCTGAGACCTGAGCAATGGCCAGAAGGAAGATGCAACCAAAAGGGAACGTAAATTACTAGGATAGAGTGAGGCTTCTGAAATTTTCAGGCTCTCCGCTTTTGTTCACCAACCAGTGGGGAGGCATTTTTGAAGTCTGCATACAACTTGCCTTTGCCTCCCCCACCCTCCCAGGTGAGCGCACTGATATCTGGCAGGTACAGACCTGTGCGCCACTTTCACATCTCCCCGTGCGGAACATGTCAACAGAGAAGAGAGGGTAAAAGAGTTATTGTACAATGTGGCTCAGTTGCAGAAGCTTTTAATCGTGTTTTCCATGATCAGAGGCTAGCTGACGCTGGTGCATACATGTGGGTCCTGTTTCTTGCACATGCAGAGCTACAAGCTTTGGCTATTCGCAGAAAAATTGCTAGGCATAAGTTTCTTTACCAGCTCTATCACAATCGATTCAATTTGGATTCCAGCTTGTACTTGCAGCCGCCCGGTAGACGATCATCTCATACTAACCACCCCTTTGCGGTTATGTTCTAGAAGCCGAGAGTTGACGTCTATAAATATTCATTTCTGCTTAAAACAATTATACAGTGGAATAACCTTGACCGACGCATATTTGATAACGCTTGTTTACTAGAAACTTTTGAAAAAGAGTTGGTACTGTGCTGTATTGATTGAATGTATCCTTCCCACCCTGTGATAGCCTGGAAGGGCTAACAGTATTTGAAATAAATAAATTAATAATACCACCAACACGGTGTGTTCTTAGCAATTTGGTGCCCAATGTTCGGATAGTGTGTATTTTCAGCTATTGTGCAAAACTGACTGAATAATGTATATTGTTAACGTATTGGCTTGCCAGCTTGAAGAGTAGTCGTGCTAAAGTTTTTGTGTAGTATTGACAAGGAGGCTTATACTGCTGCACAGTACTTTTTTCCTATTAGCTTGCTCAACTGGTATCATGTCATAACTTTCACATTTTACTAAATATGTATGTGATATTAGAACTAAACAATTAGGGTGCTGTGTGGTTCATGTCATGGTGTAGTGGTTACATCTACTCTGGCTGTAGAAATCAGCTGATCTGCAGGACACATTGGAAATACAAGTTCTCTTTTGTGTGTCTTGTATGAAAGGTTTAACATAAATAAACTTTTGAAACTTGCATAATGGAATGCATCTTATCTCCCACATTGCCATTGGTTGGGAAAATCTCTGCATACTCTGTTACTAAGCGTAATGGGATGAAATTGATTTATTTGTTGAGTAAAAATTAAACAAGTATCATATATGTAGGCTAGCTGCGCAACACTAGGAGCTGCCACTTAGCCCTCTAAGTGCCGTGCCTGAGCGTGCTCGTTGTGCTGTCAATGCACACCCCCTGGCTGCGACTGAGGTAATTCATAGATGTGAAACATTCATAGACTGCTTGTGCCATCTACTCGGAAGTCGGTTATGCTAAAATTTTATGGTAGGTTTTGTTATTGTATGATAGATGGCACGACAAAGCTTATTGACTGTTGATCTTGCTCTAATTTTTTCAACAATGCAGAAATTGAAGAACCTCTGGAGTCTTTTTTAATGCACTTCAGTTTTGATTATGAGGCATCTTCAAAGGACATTGACAGTGACATTGGCTATATTGCCTGTGGAACACTAGTAATCCTAACCAAAATTATTAAGTAGCATAAGTCCTAATTTTTCTTTGAACTATTAATTTAAAATATTTGTAACTTTCAGCAACATTTCGTCATTAAATAGCAATTGAATTTAAGGTCAGCTAATGTATTACTTAGACTGAAATTCAATTTGTTGCAAACTGGGAAAAGACCCAACACCCAAAGGGTTAAGGTATGCTGATGTACACAGCTTGTTTATAATTTTTAAGTGCATTTTACCAACTTATCCTCATTGCTATGCAACAGTCAAAATGTTTGTGTGCATCTCTGATGGCGTTTTTGATTCCTTGTGCATGGACTGTGCAGAAAACATTGCAGAAGGAGATTGAGGCGAAAGTGAAGGAGTGTGGTCGATCATTGTTCATCTTTGATGAGATCGACAAAATGCCAAATGGGCTTATTGACATCATTAAGCCCTACCTTGATTTTCATGAGAAGCTGGATGAAGTCGACTACAGAAAATCCATCTTCATTTTTCTCAGGTAAGTGTGCCATCTCTGACCTACCCATGCACTAAATAAAGGCTTTCAAAAACTGTGTGCAATTTAGCAAGTAACTATAACTATCACATTTGCAACAGAAACTAAGCTATGTGAATTGAAATATTGTCACAGTGCACTGCCGAAGAAGAGACTGAGGAGAGTGCCAAAGACAGTGATGCGGACTGATTCACATAGACTGCTCACAGTCTTGTATACCTCTGAACCCATTGTAAATAGCCTTTAAATATATTTCATCTCTCTCTTCTGCCTGTAACATCTTGGTGGACGTACGAGCTCTTCTCCATGCAAGATGGAGTAAATGCAGCAGTCTCTCTTTGACTACCTCTGCTATGCCCATTCATGGTGTGAAATGCTTCTGGTACTTCTACTGCTCGCATTTCGTCATCCTGGCACAACCATAATACATGAACACTTTTTTCGGCACCACTGAACCGATGTTGGATAATGGCTTCAGATATATGAATTAGTGAACTTGTACAACCCCTCGGACCTTACTGTTGTGCTGGCGAACATGATCTTATACAAGGGCGAATCAGAAAGTCTTTGCCCCTATTTTTTATTATCCAAAATAAGGTACGAACAAGTAATTACAAATATACGTCCTGTTCTATATACCTTATACTATTTTTCCACATAGTTCCCACACTGGTTCAGACATTTGTCCCATCGCAGCACTAAATTTGAGATACCCCTATTGTCAGTGAGCAACGCACGCGGCCTCCCTGAACGCTCATTATCATGCAAGTCTTCACGGCCTTTTGCGAAGTCGCAACACCACCACCTCACGCTTCTCAAAGCGGGATACTTTCCCCCATACATGTGCTGCATTTCCCTGTTGATTTCAATCAGCGTTCGTCTCTTGCTCCATAGAAAACAAACCACACTTTGTTGCTCGTATGCCGTGGACGTGTGAAGCACAGCCGCCATCTTCAACTGACACGCAGCGGCATGCCGCAGAGCTACCGGCACCGCTGGTAATGGATATGTTGACTTCGCATTTACAGTCGTATTTTGGCTAAAAAATATAAGGGCAAGGACTTTTTGATTCGCCCTCATACGTCGAGGGCACAACCCAGGTCTGGTTTGATACCCACGAGGAAGAACTCCCCAGCTGGACCCTGTGTAAACAAAAGCTTCAAGAGTTGTTTGGCCACCAGTGTGCAGCACAATAAGACCTTGCATCCTGCATTCAGACTGCAGAGAGCTCTGCCTGACATACATCCAGGATGTGCTTGCTGTTTGCTGCAAAGTTGATAAAAAGGTCCCAAGGGAATAGTGTACAATGCATTTAACCACCTTGTGTTTAAGAATTCTCCAACAGTACAGGGCATAATTTCTGAACACCATCACTTCGAAGAAGCAAAGAGCCATTGCATCACTCACCACTTTTTCTCACCTTCCCCACATGGCTGCTACCTGTGAAGACCTCCATCTCCCTCACATTCCCAATGTGTCAGTGTTGTGTGCGTCATTGACCACTAGGATGACACTGCCGCTCCAGTTCCTCCCCAGTTTCATGACCCAGATGATGTCTATGCAATGTTTCCTCTAACCCGGACCATTGCCTATCAAGAATTGGCCAATGTCAAACTCATCTCACTTTGCTTCATCAGCAGACCTGATTAACACTTGCTTGGTGTGCAAGTTCAAACCTGAAGCCTGCACACTCATCCTTGGTATCACTAGCCAACAGAATGGTGCACTCCCACTGACAGGCCTATCGGCTTCACTTGTGGACACATCAGATGCATTTCCCACTATTACTGCAGTCTTGGAATTCACAGCCTTGGCTCAGCTTTCTAACCACTCATTGCTTGTCATGGAGTTGCCACACTCTTGTGCAATGGAAAACAAGAAACACTGTTGTGACATCTCCGCCCAGTCAATCCAGTTGCTCATCTTTGCTGCACCAGCACGTTACCTGCTCGCCCCTATCTTGTTGCTCCCTGTCTCCCACCTACTCCCGGTACTGTCCTTCAAAAAATTAATGTGCACAAAAAATTAATGTGCACAGCTCGTAGAGGTGATGTTGCCATGATAACTTGCCCTGAAATTCCTCTGTTGACCCTTCCTACACATTATGACCTCATTAATGTGGCAGTAGGCGGTACACCCATAACTGTCCTGTTTAACACCGGTGCACATATACTATTGGCCATGAACTCTAATATTTGTGCGAGACTGAAGAATATCCCAATTTCTATCTTGCTACCTGTGATCTTTTTCATGGACGGCGGAACTGCAAGTGTTATTAGAATGCCTGTAACTTGTGCTACTGTTGCCAGACACATACTTCTGTTTTATGTCCTGGACCCCTGCCCTCACAGTGTCATCTTAGGCCTTTATTTTTTATCAGCACATTCATCTCTTATTGATAGTTTGTGGGGGTTGTGCAATACTTCCTGCCATGTAATGTGACCCTCTTAAACCTATGCCAAGTCAGCTGTCTTCAACTGATTTTGTTCACCTGCCTCACCTCCCCATGACTTATATTGCCAGTTCACCTGATCCATCAGTTGTGGATGGCAACTATACATTGTGTCTTGTGAAGTTTCAAACATGCCCTTGGGACAAGGGAATGACAACACATTAGTGCAAACAATCACGAGGGCATTTGTTGCACCTTTCATACAGCTATGCCAGCTATCCGAATTACTACCAATAGAAACATACCAATGGACCCTGACAAATCAAGGAAGTCTGGCTCACAACGACAGGATATCGAGTGAATATATTCACCCCCATGCTGGACAGAAATGCCTAATCATTTGCATGTATGGTCACGCGAACGGTGGTGCGTTAGAACAATCGTGTTTGTCCATCCCTGTGTCCCAGTCCAAAGCCTTTCTCGGGACGGGCCTGTGAAACATGCCGGCCGGCATGCGAGAAGACCGCGCGCGCCACCGAACCCCAAGACAAAGAAAGATGCTACTACATTTAGCACCCAAGTAACCCTGCCGTTAGGTGGTGTTAGCAGCACAACACTCATGCTGTCTCTCGTACTATTGTGCAACTACACTGACAGCTACGTGGTGAAGCTGGATTACAGGAGATGTGAGAGCCACACAGGAAAAACAACATAAGGGAGCACAAGAGAGTTGAGTGTCCCCACAGTCTCCGAAGACTTGTGCACAATGTTGCCTCCCTACATGTTGTTAATCAAATAAAATGCAACCGGTCTTTTATGGAGAATTTTGGAGTATGCCTTTGCTCCTCCGGGGTATATCCCTTGTAATCCGCACCCCAGCTGATGACTACCAAACTTCCAACTTTACTGGTGACACCATCACCTGCCACTCTTGATTCGTTCCCTACAACTCCAATGTCAGATACCTTGATGGCAGTTATCACTGATGACCCTCTGCTCAAGCATATGGGCACATTCTGTTGCCTTCTTGCACCATACTGAGTAACCACGCTCTTGGTCAAACATCTGTTATGAACCATTGAATACACACCAGCTATGCCAGCCTGATACACTGACAACTCTATGGCATCTTCACTACTCAGCACCAAGTCATACGAAGGGATGTAGAAAGATGCTTGCTCAAAACATCATTTAACCTTGCTGTAGCCCTCGGGGTTCCCCCATCGTGCTAATCAGTATGACAGATAACTGCAGGTGCTGTTTGCACTATCGGCATCTTACAAAAAATCCAAAAATGATTACACACTGCCACATATAGATGCCCTGGATTTTCCTTCATAGTGCAAAATATTTTTCTTCAATAGACCTTTACTCTGCGTACCAGCAGATTGCAGTTAAACTGTAAAAAAACTGCCTTTGTCACACCTGAAGGCTACTACCCAAAGTGAGGCCCTTTAGATTATGCAATGCCTTGGCTTTGAATGCATGATAGATGCTCTGCTTCATAGTTTCAAGTAATTGATCTGCCTGTGCTTACTTGATGCTGTCATTGTCATTGTCATTTTGTTGACATCTGCCATGTACTATGACATTGAATATGAGCTGCAACATGCGAGCCGTTGCCACAGCTACACTCTCAAGAAAAGAAGTGGAGAGGGTGTTGCCATTCCAGAAATGTGCATACCCCCATGCTTTATGCTGGGTGCTTTCTTTGCAAAATGATAATACAATGGCCCACAGAGCAGCCCATAAGTTCGTAGCCCTTAGCACAGCGTGCTTCGTCATGGCATATGCTGCCATAGCTGTGTAACTTTTCTTGTTGTTCGTTTTGTTGTATTTCTATTTTGTTTTTCCTATTTAATTCGCAATGGAGCAACAGCTGATTGGTGGACCTGTGTATTATCGCTCTACGAAGAAAGCACACTACTGAAAGCAGGGGGTATGCACAATGCTCAAATGGTCACACTCCCTACACTTTTTTTTTATTAGCGTCGCTGCAGCCATGGCTCTCACATTGCAGCTCATATTGAACGCGATCGTACCTCAAGTATCTTTTGACAGTTTCTTGTTCTCTGCCAAGCAGGACTACAGCTCAATTTGTCACAATGTCACTTCACTTGCCAGCAACCTACCACGCTTGGATGCCTCGTCAGTTCTTTTTGGTGTATATCCCTATCCCAAAACATTTCACAGGGTCAAGAACTTTCTCACTATGAACCAGTCCAGCGATGTCCAAAACATTGTGGGCATCTGCTTGTATTTTCGCTGGTTCATACGCAGGTTCATCATTTTTGCCCCATATTCACTGCCACTGGTACATAAAACCGAGTATTATTCAGAAGACATTTAGTTAGCTGATGCATAATGTCATGACTAGAGCTCCCAGCCTTTTATTGAAAGGCTACTCCCAGTGATATATCGACTGTTTAGTCAACAGGACTTTGAAGACTGTGACTAGAATGTGCAGGCATTTAAACGTGGTGGTGACATCTGTGATGTGCCCCGTGCAATGACCTCCTAGAGCCACTACAGAGAAGAATGATGCATGCATGATTGAAACTGTAGTCACATATCTACTAACACATTGGCAATGGCATTGTATTGAGTGTGACCTGTCATTTGTAGACTTTGCAAAGCTTGCCCTAGAGGCACATATATCCATACACCTTCTGGAACTACAAAGTATTCTTGCCTGTAGTCCTACAACAATACTTCAGAATTGTGTTCCTGTGTCTTATGCATCTCTCAGGCCACCAGTTTTAAGACCAATGG
Organism: Dermacentor variabilis; assembly: GCF_050947875.1. Classification (NCBI taxonomy): domain Eukaryota; kingdom Metazoa; phylum Arthropoda; class Arachnida; order Ixodida; family Ixodidae; genus Dermacentor; species Dermacentor variabilis. The sequence continues at coordinate 92,235,732 of NC_134568.1, forward strand.
TTTAACTACACAAACAAGCGTCTTCACTGCAGAGGTATATGCAATACCGTGCGCTATGAATTATGCCAGCAAACAATACCTACGAACTCATCAAACTCCTTAAGTATTTTCATAGCCCTAAAATAGTATTGAAAATATAAAAGCCTTGTATTTATAGATCTTTACTTATCACTCTGTACTGCTTATATGCACAACCAACAGATAGTATGCTGTGTGTCTGACCGTAGAAGGATAGAGGCAATGTACTACAGTTAAACCTCAGTATTATGAAGTCACTAAAATTGGCAGTTTGTTTCATTATGTAAATTTGTTAGACTAAAATTCACTCTTTTGTGCAAATAAGTACAGCAGAAATTGGATTTTTATTTCTATCATTCATTTCATGGTCCTTTAAAGGGCCCCTCACCAGGCCAAATAGCAAATTTTGTTTATACATTAGAAGTTATGTGCCCTCTTCAAAGCATTCTAACGCAAAAATTTTTCAAATTGGTTCCTTAAAGGGCTCCTGAAACGGTTCGGACAAATTTTATAGACGCGTAGAGTGCAGCTTAAATAGAACATTCGCACCACAATTTAAGTGAAGCGTTACGTATTAATAGAGCTACGAGCGATTGCAAGTTACCCTCCTCCCTAGCCATGCTTTTCCTCCTCAACTCGTTCGCTGAGCGATCGGGGCTAAGTTCTGCCTTCACTGGTTCTGCGTCACGATGCGACCTCACATCGTACACCTCCGGTTGTTTTGGAGCCCGCCCCCGCCAAACCTCTCCGCTGGCTGCTTGGCCGTCGACCCCAAGCGAGAGCTATCGAAGCAGCGTGCATTGCGAGCATTCTGTCGCAGCGCCAAACGTGTCTGGTATTCCGGTAACCATACACTAGGTGAACGTTTCGACGGAATGGTGGAGGCATAAATTCAAGCTGATGAAGGAACTTCAGCGTAGACGTACGTAAGCTACCTAATCGGTCTCCACAGTCCAGCCACCCATTGGCACAGCGCTTAACCAGCCAAAGAAGGAGCTAATATTGCTCTAACCAAGTGTAAAACATTTTAAACATTAACAAAAACAACGTGTTGATGATTACACTCCTGCGAAAAATTTGCACCAGCAGCAAAGAAGAATACATTTTCTTACTGCTATTGTGTCAGGTTGAGCTCTATGCCACCAGGTGGCTGCACCGTGCAGACCATTCACATGTGCGCTTCTGTTCATCCCATGAAACGACACGCAAGGGGACACGGCCAGGCCCTGTCCCCTTGTGCTTGCGTTTACCCTAATACCGGACTCTCGAAACGGCCGCAATCGCGCAAATCCTAGCGCCGATCGGATAGTGGCAGTCCGATGCGCTGCAGCCAGTCCGCTCGTGTACTGGCTTGCAGAGGGACACGATGTCGCAGCTTGACATGTTGCCAGTTGCTACGTTTGCTGTCCACAACGCAACAAAGTCGAATCATAGCGCTCGTGGAAACACAGACCGACACTGACAGCGGAGCTCTCGTCAAAGACGGAGCATGTTGTAACACAAGCAGACGACACTTGCTGTGTGCCGGAAGTGCTTAAGTGTACTGAAAAATTGTTCTTGTGCATTCCCTTTATGTTACTTTCTTTTTATAAAAACAAATTAACTAACATTTCAACTATTACAAACATCATTTGTTTCCATAAAGTTGGAAAAAGTATCAATCACGCGCCCTGATCAGCCAATCGGATAGCTCGCCCCACCGACGTCATATGGATGATTTTCGTCATATGGGTAGGGGCGCCTTAAAATGCCGCCGCGCAGTGTGCTGCGATCGGCAGCGATGTGCATTTTTAAAACCTTATAATAAATTACACGCTTTATGCAGAGCACTTAGATGCGTCAATTAATGATCAGAAGGACCTACTCTAACGACACAGTACGTTTGTAGAAAATCGTCAAAATCGTTTCAGGGTCCCTTTAATAGCTGAGATAGAAATATTTCAGTGCCACGAACCCATGATTTCAGGAGGCGAGCATAACTGCCAACAATGACACTCTCTCCACTTACCCCGTCTAGCCTCCCCAAGCGGAATTCCTTCCCTGCATTCTCCCATACCAGAGCTGGATGATTGCGCGACGCATATGTCACGGGCCCTGCCTTCTTTTTTCTCGTGCGAGCTGTTGCGTTTGTCTTGTTTCGTGCAGCGCACACTTTTGCACGCTGTGCATGAGAACACCTGACTAGTGGTATAAGTCAGTGCTACGCAAACATTGAGGCAGATGCAAGCAGATCGCAGAGCATGATTGTGCGCTGGAACATCGTAAAAACTGACATAAATTGGCTCTCAGTAACGCAACTGCATGACATAGGAACAAGCAGGTGAAACGGAAGTACATCTCTCTTGCTGCAGTACAAAGTAAAACAAAAACATGCAGACATTCAGTTTGTGTGTTTTATTATTTCTCTAAACTTTAATTTGTCTACTGAAGCAACAGATTACACAAATAACAGATGTTGCATTGAGTAATTCTCGAAGTGCCATGGGTCACTATAAGCGATGTCACAGCATATACAGTCGCTGACTGATTTTTTGGACTCCAAAAATTCGGACATGTTCAATTTAATCGGTCTGCTTCGCTGCACCACCATTCTCCCCATAGACCATAATGTATGACAACTGCCGAAAGTTCGGAACCTCTCGTCTGATTTTTCGGACACTCCTTGAGCCAACTCGATCGAAAGCACCATGCACCGACTCTGACCGGTGCATGGTTCAACTTGCTGAACGCCATTTTTGTTTTGAACGGAGCCTCCTTGCTGCCCCACGAGGTGGCGCTACTGCAAATCCCCGCTCATCATCATCATTTGTGCCCGGTTCATGGCTACAGCAGTTCCGGTCTCAGCTTAGTAAGCCATGTCAAGACAATCCAGCAGCTGATTTGTTTGTTTCTTCGTGCACGACGCTGCGAGTAGGCCACGTTTTTCGTTTGTGCGACTGGTATCGGCGTGACGGCGTGGTGATGTTTGTTTTGTGTGCTGTGTCGAGGTTGCGGTGATGCAACGTGGCATACGGAAACATAGTGTCAACTGTCTAATGGCACCGACAGTGCCCGCGCAGACTGCGCTGGGGAATGCCGGCAAGCGGGTGCCGGGAGCCTAGGATTTGTCGCCTTCCGATGTGCACCCTACTGACGCCGAAAGTGTTCTGCCCAGACCTGTGCAGTGGTTCCGGACACCGTCTCATTTGACAGTTTCACAGGTGCTCACGCTGCTGTACTGACATGCGCTGAACTTGATGACAGCGAGATCATTCGTCAGGTTTCTGCTGCACCGCCGGACGATGACTCCGAGTCGGAAGATGACGCACCAGGTGCTACGCTGCCGTCGCATGCGGAGCGTGCACAAGCAGTGACTGCTTTCAGCCGCCTATAGTGACCGTACGACCCTCTCCAAGATTCAGGCTTATCTGATTGCACGTAAACGGAACAGCGTGCAACGGCGCATTCACGATTTCTTCAAGCCTACTGCCTAGCCCGAATAAGTGCGTGGAAATAAAGGATTTCTTTTTTTTTTTCTTGATCTGCTTTTTCGGACACTTGTTTATTCGGACATTTCCGCAATCCCCATGAGGTCCGAATAAACGGTCGGCAACTGTACATGTATGTAGGCGCACTTGCTGATGTACGTGATCCCCCCGTGTGGAGCGTGGCGCCCACAAGGAGAAAGGCAATTGGTATTTAGTTTGAAGTTTGAGCTCTTCTTGTGGTGCATAGCGATGTAATTCTGAGCAGACGTGATTGTGAGTGCGCATTTTATGCACTGCACTGTCAGCTCAAAATGGCCCGACCTGGTGAGGGGCCCTTTAAGCTTCTTCGTTAGCCTCCGAGTTTCCACCCTTAGGCTAGTATCGGTAGAATGCAATGATTATCCACTCTTCTTTTCAGCAGTGGTGAATCCAGGAGGGGGGGGTGCGATCGCCCCCCCCCCCTGGATTCACTACTCTGGATCCACCCCAAAGCCGCTAACTAATCCACCCCCACCCCCCCTCGACAGCCGACTCTTCTGCACGTGAAATTTCTTAGGCCACTTCGGCGACCATCGCTGTCCATGGCAAGCAAAGCACCCCTCACTTCTACTTTTCTTGTTAGGTGCGAAACTGGCTTACGCAACCGCTGCTTTGGTGGAAGCAAGCTAATCGCTTCCTCTCCACCCCCAATTTCACCTTCTTCAAAGAATAGAAGGTTGTTTAACTAAGCGAGGCTATCAGCGTGGCAGCAAGGAGATAGCCTTCATACTCGGAGACACATGCTCCCTTGCTCCGCACTGCTATGCTAGGAGTCCTTACTGTTATGAGTCACCTTTTAGTGTGAATAGATCTGAAAACCATTCAGTATCGTTCAAACTTGTGCCATTCATAGCACGGTTTATTTTAAGTGCTTTATTAAGTGCTTTACTCATGTTCCAAATGAGGGCAGCACAAGTCACCTTCAATGGCTGATATAAAACAAATTGGTGTCAACAGACTCGCACAGCGACCGCGCCGTAAGTTTTCAAATTTTTGCAATTAATATTTCTTGTATATGGAATACAGCATGTAAAATTTATGACAATATTCTTTGTGAATCACTTAACAAAGTTTTAATGCACTGAATGCCAAAATTCACATTTATCAGTCGTGTTGAAAGCATGTCCACGTTTGTGGGCAGAAGTTCTGAAAGTAGAGCACTCGGTGCCCCGTTTGTGAAAATAAGTTGTGGGTGTGGAGATTTGGTATCTATTTTTCCATGTTTTGCAGCACCTTATCTCACAGATTTTGTTTTAACCTCCTTAGATGGGTTAGTGCTTGATTTTTTTATATACACTGGGAAAGGTACATACAGTCCTCTCTGATGACATGAAAGCCTGTGGCATAGGCAGAGCAGTGTTAATACAGCTTGTAGAGACAACTGCGCGGTAGTCACATATTTTCACGAATCAGTATTTTACTGTATTGATTTTTGATTGCTTCAAGAGAAAAAGTTTACGTCTGGAAGAGTAAATCCAAACTGCACTGAGGGAGCTGCTGTAAACAATCCCAATGACAGCAAAGTAAGCCATGGAGAATCGACCTTCCTCATGTGTGAGAAAAGAAATGTGTGCCTGGACAAATGGAAGGATAACAAAGGCGTCCATTCCTTTTCCAGTGCTGATCGAAGGATGAAACGAAAAAAAATCAGTACCGCACCTGGGAAGTGTATTGAAATATAAACAATTGATGAGGGGAGCAGACCTCATCAACAGGTATATTTTATATGCTAGGACGAAGGTCAAATCTAGGAAATGTGCCATTAGGATGCTCACACATTTTCTTAGCATTGCTGTCTGCAATGCATGGGTAGAATGATGTCGTGACACAACAGCTTTGCATCTAAACAAAAAGAGGTACCGTCTTCTCCTGTCTTTCAAGCAGGATGTAGCTGAAACATTAACCAGATCTAACCAAAATCGAACTGGTGCCAGAGAATAAAGGTGCGAAAGTAGACCAGCAGCTCCAGAGACCAGACCTGACAGCGACATGAGAAAATGATTTTGACCATTTGTCAGAATTTCATAAAATTGAAAATGCACTGTGCAATGTGCAAAGATTGCAAAGCAAAGTTGAGAGTTTGGTGCATGAAATGCAATGTTTTCTTGTGCCTGCAAGGGTAAAATTATTTCTTTTATTTTTACCACACTACCAACTAATGTTCGTGGACACTCATATGTACCATTTGAAAATGAAAATTTTTGCACAACTTTTTTTTTCAGTACTTCTGGAAACATTTAAAATGAAATGTTGAAAATGTTCCTCTTGCCTACATTTTTTTCAGTGGCGAAGAGGTTAAGTGCAATTTGTACCTCCCTTTTCTGTTTCTGTACAGTTTTTAGTTTTTAGTGCTATTATAAGGTTTGACCATGCCTACCGGTGTCAATTTGTTTATAAACTGGTCACATTGTTGTCTGCAAGATGTTTTTCATGAAAAAGGCACTGAGAGATGCAACTGAGAACAAATCATGACCATTTGGTTACAGACGTGTGATTAGTTGCGCAATCCCCCCCCCCCCCCCCCAACGTAGGCACCTGGATCTGCCTCTGCTTTTCAGGGATAATGTTAAGCCATCAGTCATGACTTCGGAGTATGTCCCATATGTGCTTCCCTTCTTCTTTTCTTCTCAAAATTTCTTTCTAATAATTTGGGTCCCCTGTGACTACGAAAGGCAGCTTATGAATGCTTGTTTCCTTGCCGTGCTATTAAACATTGTTTTAGATTTCTCAATAGCAAACCTGCCCTTAGTCGTTTTGCCAGTGCAGGCGTCCAATTATTTTTTTTTAAGTAACCCCTGGTGTTCCTAAATGTGTACAGCTAATTTTAAACTTATAATGCTTCATTAGAAAAGTGCAGCTACCTATACTCTATCTCACAAGTAACTTGCAGCACTGCCGAAGGTACAAGGTGTACACAGGCACCCTTATGCAGAAGAATAGATGGTGTCCAAATCCAAGTCTCATAGGGTGGCACTCTCTGTATTTTAAATGTAGATCTTAATGGCTATGCTTTTGCTTGCTGATGCGGTGGAAGCAATTTTGGAAGCAGGAAATACATCATAGACATTGGTTTTCTGACACCATCATAGGCTGTGTGGTGTTGATTACTGATGTGTGTGTTGTCGCATGCCTTTTATGATTTTCAGTAACACTGCTGGGGATGTAATTGCACGTGCCACACTGGATGCCTGGAAGGATGGTATAGATCGCAGCAAGGTCAGGCTGAATGACATGGAAAAAGTTATTGAGCTGGGGAGCTTCAACGAAAAAGGTGAGGCTGGCTGACATTGGCGAAAGCCAGATGGCAATTCTAAATGGAAATCCCAGCTGCCGTGGCAGTATTTTGATGGGGGCGAAATGCAAAAAATACCCATTTTCCGTGCATTGGGTGCACGGTAAAGAACCTCAGATGATCAAAATTAATCTGGAGTCCCCCACTACGGCGTGCCTCATAATCGTATCGTGGTTTTGGCATGCAAAACCCGAGAATTAAATTTAATTCTAAATGGAATTTTGGATCTCTGCACCAGCTGATGCATTGGTTCACCATGACTGATTGTGATATTGCTCATTTCATTCCTGACCATGATGTATAGGTGCACCAGTGCAAATAAAAGAGCTCCAGGTGGCTGAGACCACTTTGTACTCCCCATCTGGCTACACAGTCTGCATGTAGCACTTGTTTGTTAGGTTGCACTAGTTGTGCTTCTGGCATCCATGTTTCTACGGATGAGCTGATAACTCTTTTATTCATTCGTTCATTCCACCTTAAATGCCTGTGAGCATTACTTAAGAGGGGACAAAGGGGGGAGGGTATAAATATGTCAAAATACAGTTGTAACTCTGGCAGAAAAGCAATTAGTGTAAATACACTTTGGAACTTCACAGGTAACTAAGCAGTATGTTAAACACACAAGAGAAAAAATAATAATATAAAAATGGAAAGAAAAGAAAGTATCGACACTGTGGCAAAGGTGTTTTCATGTTAGTAAGAACAGAAGGTATGCTGCTGTGGGCTATTGTGAGTTTCAAGTGAAGATCTTGGCTAGAATTGTTTGACTGCATTCAATTCGAATTGCTTTCAGTAGAAGTCGGCATATGTAAGCAGAATAGAGCTGAACAGAAAACACAATGCTACTTAACCGTATGCTCAAGGTTTAGGAGTTTTATAAGATTCTTCTGAAATCAGGTGATTGATGAAGGGAGCTTTTTACTACTTCACCTTCTTTTCTGTTTGGTTTATTTTTACTTGGTTGAACAGTGAAGTGCTTTATAGATTTTCTGTCTTCAGTTTGGCCTAAGCTGGCTACACCAGCTCTCCATAGGTCATTGCCAATTCTTGCCTTTGTGCAGTCTTCTAGCATGCTTCTACACAAACTTTTTTATACGAGTTCTGGAGTCAAGTGTATTGTCATAGGCACAAGCTGCAACAGTAATACAGTAGGTCCATAATATTGAACATCTTCGCTCTTAGAACGAATTATTTTCTGTTCGTTCTTTTTTTTTTTTCATTTTGTCATCGATAATCTGATCTGTGCAGGAGGCCTCTATCGTGCTGACATTGTGCAGAAGAACTTGATTGATGTGTTTGTGCCATTCCTGCCACTTGAAAGGAAACAAATCATGGCCTGCATCCGAGATGAGTTCAAGCGCCGCAGCCGCACAGCCAGTGACAAACTTGTAGAAGACATTGCCAATGAACTTGACTACATACCAGCAGAATATTCTCTATACTCTTCTACAGGGTGCAAGAAAATTCACCAAAAAGTGGCTCAGCACTTGGGCTTCTCTGAAAAGATATGAGTTGGAACTTCTCATTTCTTGGCCTTTTATCCAGTATTCAGGAATTGCACTTGCTTTCTGTGCGCAATATCAAAGTAGTCGGACATGTAGGCTTTTTTTTTTCTGTCAGCACAAGCTATGCTTTTGACTCCTGAGTGAGTGCATAGCGTCTGCACCGCATGACGTTATTGCTGACTTCAGTTTATGATGTCTCCACCTGCACAATGCCTACATTTGAAGGTAGCCACCAGTCACATGGATGACAGAGACTTCGTGTGTAAGGTCCACTGCAGGCATGGTGTGTGCTGCTCAGATCTCACCGCTGGTTCCACGAACTTCAGCCACTACATAAATATGAGTTGTTCACCCTCGGGCTTCTGTACACATGCTCTAATTTAGCACAAATGCTAGCTGGAGCCACAGCTCATGCATCAAGTTCTGTGTTCATGCTAAGCAGAAGCACTCTTGTCTTTGGGCCAGTATTTGGCTTCATGAAAGCATATATTTTGTGCAAGTGCAATTTCTCAATACTGGTGTCACAGGCCTGAAATATCCATGTGAGACCAGTGCATTAGTTCAAGCCTGGTGCTTGTGATTGCCCATCTAGGTATGCTGTTAATGTCAAACATGCATCCTCGTAATTTCAGTAAAAAAAATATCAATAATCTGCAAGGCAGGCCATTACTCCGAGTACTTCATTTTTGGTTGTCATCATGTCTGTTGTTGCTTTTTAAGATCCAATTATCTGGGCAAATTATAAACATGATGGAGATGCAGGATGAGTTGTAGGATTATGAATATGAAGGAAGATTGTGAATATAAAGGAGCAGCATGTTGATATAAAGAAGGCAAGAAAAATAAATCCACGACTTCCATATCACTGTGTTTGCTATTGTTTCCGAGGGTGGTGAATGAGAAGCAGCTGATTGCACGTGCATAAGTAGAAACAGAAAGGAGGAATTGAAAAATATGTTAGTGCCATTAGCTTTCTTACCTTTATGATGTTGTATGACTTCTGCAAGTGTGTTCTGCAGGAGTTATGATCTTTTCTGTTCTTATCTTATTGTGCAAGACATGCTCTCAATGTTGACGAGCTTGTCATCAGCCGCCATAATATACATGTGCTTATCACAATGACACTTTTGAAAAAGGGCCTGTTAAGTTCTTATTAAAGTACTCACTTCACTTAATTCAGAAGTAGACTTATGTATGTCACATAAGCTTGACATTATGGCTGATGTTGTCAAGATGTTATTGTAACTTGTCATGCCAAATTGATTTCGAGGTGTATCTTACTTCAGTGTTTGTGCTCATGATTTGCAATTTTTTTTATTGAGGCACTTTAACATATTAGCGCTAGAAGCATAAAAAAATAAGCAAAGAATGAAATATAAAGAGAAACATATATGCTTGTTCCACTGCAGGCATCTACAATAGAATCTTGAAAATACATATTTCTCAGGGTATGGAAAGCATATTAGGTTCAAATAGTCTTAACGAAACTGAATTGGAACACTCAGATGGCATACTCACTTCTAACCTTTGCTTTACTCACAACCATAAATTTACATTAAATTTTTCTGGGGCTCCTTTTACTGGAGGTAACTCACTGGACACCTATAATGTGATAGTAGCCACACATGGTGTTGGGAGCTTGTGATGTAGTGCACAAGAGAGTGTGCATTGTCAATGTTAAACATTGACAATTAAGTCACTGTTTTAACACCGTTGCTACTGTTTGAATGTCCTGATTCATGCATGAATTTAACCTCCAGTTGCTGTGGGAGGAGCTATTTGTATGTGCAGCACTCTCAGTGTCCTGAAATCTGCTTGAGATGCGTGCACTTGCCAAACCGTTGCTGTGTCAGATAAAGCATGGTGTGAATGAGTGAAGCAAGAGGTTGATGCAGCCAGTTTCACATTGGAATGTTGTTAGCAGAAGAATATGCTGTGACTGACAAGCAGTTTCATATTACTGGAAGACGTTCAACCTTTAGCATCAACTAGGGCTCATGCAACAGTGAACCTACCATATTGTGCTGGCAGTGATTCTGATACTTGAATTATTTTATTATTTTTTTCATGTGGTTCTTATGTGCATATTTTTTCAGACATTGAAGTATAAGCCTGAGAATTATGCTAATGTGGTACCCAATGGGCCCACTTGAGGCTTGCCTTAGAGAACATTGATGCTATCCTGGAGCCTTTTATATTACTCAAAGTTTTGTGAATCGTTAGGACATTAAAACATGTTCAGATCAATCAATGTTATGTCAGTGGGGGTTTCACCCCATGGCCTGCAACAGAGTGCTGCTATTTGCCTAGCATTCTGTTGTTTGGCAGGGCCTTCTGCACAGGCAGACTGTGCAGCTAAGGAAACAAATATAGGCTCGGTGAAACTGCAGTTTATACTGTTAAGTACCAAGTTTAGCATGCAACATTTGCTTCAGTCTTCCAATTTCCAACTTCGCATCTAAATGTAACTTCAAAAAAGGTACATTTTTCTTAAAACGTCCTGTCTCTAGTCATGCGAGACCCCGCCTGCCTTAACAAGTGTGTGCTGAATATAACTATTTGAAAACGTCTATTGTCATGTATAGGCTGCAAAATGAGTACTCCTTACATCTTAGCCACTTCTGATTTTTTTAAACATGTAAGAACTGATTTCAAAGTGTGGTTTCTCTTACAGCAACATGTTAATGTGTATAGAAGTCAGTGTTTCTGTTTTTAGGAATGTTTTCGAAGGTATTGTGTGTGTCTTTTTGTGAATACCTTGTTTTGTAAAAGATATAAACCAGCACTCTGTGTAAGCTTTTCTTTTTTTTTATGTTTTGAACTGTACAGTATGCTTTTGTAACATGCAGGTTAGTGGTGTTTTACTAAATTTATAATTGCATCATTTGTGTGCAATAAGATTTTTGTATATTAGATCTACGTTGAAATAAAATCTGGAATGTTGACAGTTGAATGGAGGTCACTGTTTTACAGGAAATTTTTTCATCACTGGTTACTGCACAGACACATTTCAAAATGACATGTGTGATGAGTATGCTGATCAATAATTGCTGCAAAACTTTCAACATTTGAAGAGAAGTGATGTGCCAATTGTGCCATCCTGTTCCAAACTACCTGGGCTCTGTTAGCCTGCTCCAAAGCATGAATTTTGAAATAACACAACTAATGCTTCTGCTATGTTCAATAGGCGCAATAGCGCCCCTCGACGTGGCCAGAGACAGGAGAATAGTGCTCGCTTCCGAGCCAGATAAACAATACTGTCCTACATATGACAATGAGGAGCGCTCAGGTATAGCTTTCCACTTCTTTATAGTATAAATTAATCACAACTTAGTACTTATTTCCGATCGATAGATCTTTCCCAGATTCGGTGTATAACTTGTTCTTTAATCACTTCCAACACGGTTGTCCCCATGCCTGAGGTACACGTCACGTCTGTAATTGATCAGTTGACAGGCACTTTTTCGCCAGCTAATAATTTGCGCAGAATTTTTTATTCGCTACAGAAGGGATTTCTGCAACTCGGGGCCATGTGCAGCACGCTGTTCAGGTGCACATTGCATCAGCTGAAAAAAAGGCTTCTACGGTGCCTGTTGCAGCAGGCGAAACTAGGCTGCTAGCTGTGTTCCTTTAGTGTGCGTGGACAGTGGTTCTCGGGTGAGTGCAGAAATCCTGTTTTCTTTATCTCTTTCTTTTTTTACAGTGAAGCTGTCTATGGCTGGAATCTGGAAAAAGATGTGTCCGAGATGTTGAGAAAAACATCACCATGTGAACAGGCACTGGTGATAGTGCAGAAGAGGTCCAAACTCAATGGCGCATACCCCTGTGGGCTTGGGCACTTGTAATGCACCCTTAAAAAAAGATGAAAAATTTTTAAAATATAAATATTAATAATCAAATAATAAATAATGATAATTAAATAAAGACAAAACAAACAACGAACTTATGATGTTGACAAAAACAATGCATCGGAGCAAACGCTAGCCTGTGACTAAGCCTATCTGAACGTCGGTGCATATGTATAAAGTAAGAAAAAGTAGTAAAGAAAAATTTTGGAAATAAAAAAATACGAAACAAACAGCGAAGTTATGTGTTAGTGCCTTTATTAACCAATGTAGCATAACCACCATATAGAACCTAATATAGCTATTGAGCAATACAGCTTTGCTGGTCTTCCATCTTCACATAATAAAAGGCTCCGATTTTTTTTTCTCTTGTTTTACAATACTAAATTGGTTAATAAGTTTTCTAGCTATGATGGTACTGAGCGCTGAAGGATAAACTTTGTCTAGTCACATTAAGACTGGTAATTAAGAAATGTTTCTGTTTGCGTTGTTCAGCGATGTTCAGGATGGTTTTCTGCTTCAAATACCAAGCTTGTTGAAAATGTCTAGTTTCCTTGACCGTCATCATGGTCCCCTGGTCGCGTGTGGTTCAAAACCGCGCTGTCAGAACCAGTTATAAATTTTTTTAGCATTTCTTTATCCTCTCTTCTTCCGAGCCAAATCGCGGTGAGGAATGATCCAATAGCTTTCCACTTATTTAGAGCATAAATTAATCGCAACTTAGTACTTAGTCCCAATCGATAGATGTTTCCCAGATTCGGCACCTAACTCGTTTAATCACTTCCTACACATTTGTCCCCATGCGTGAAGTACACGTCGAGTCTGTAGTTGATCACTTGACAGGTGCCTTTTCTCCATCTAATGATTGGCATAGAATTCTTGATTCACTGCAGAAGGGATTTCTGCAGCTCATAGTTAGTTTCAATTGGAGTTCGTTTTTGGGCATGTGCGTTGCTCTGGACTGGACTGCTGTGTCTTAAGGTGGCCTCGCCACATGTCGGGTTAACTGACTGAACTATCTTGGATGCTCGGCTGCTATAGTAAAAAATTCAAATTCTTGTTTTTATATATATATGTATATTTTTTGTTATTTTTATTGTCATTGTTTTCTTTTCTTAGTATAACATCCACTTTCTAATCTGAAGGTTGTAAGTTCAAATCCTGCTCCAGTACACTACATCTCCAGGCTTGGAGTGGCGCCTGACCATGGCATAACAGGTCGAGAGCCAGTGGGGCTGTAATAGTCCAGTTGCAACCAAAGGAGGAAGGCCCACTAAACTTCAGAAAAAGGCACTCCCTCACAAGAACAGGAATTGGCCTCCCTGGTGCAGTATTCCGCTACCACCTCCCTCATGACTCCTTCAATCAACCCATGGCCCTCAGTCCCCAGCAGCTGTGGAGCACTTGACCAAGGCCACAGTCAGACCTGCAATGCAGCAGAGAGTGCTAAGGATCTGTTGACCCGGACAGACCGCCACTGTAAACTGAACCTGGCAACGTTCAACACAAGAACCCTCTCGAGTGAAGCTAGCTTAGCAGGACTCTTTGAGGAACTACCAGGCATTATGTGGGATATTATTGGCCTTAGTGAGGTTAGAAGAACTGGTGAGGCTTATACAGTGCTGAATAATGGCCACATCCTCTGCTATAGAGGACTCCCAGATAAGAAGCAATACGGGGTAGGATTCCTAATCCACAAAGACATAGAGGGCAGCAACATTGATGAATTCTACACCATTAATGAGAGCGTAGCAGTAGTCGTAAAAAATTTAAGAGGTATAGAATAAAAGTAGTACAAGCCTATGCTCCAACCTCCAGTCATGATGATGATAAGATAGATAAGATTTATGAAGATAATGAATTAGCGATGAGAAAAGTGCAAACTCAATATACTGTAGTAATGGGCGACTTCAGTGCACAAGTGGCCAAAAAGCAGGCTGGTGAACAAGCAATTGGCAACTACCACATCGATTCTAGGAACACTATACTCCTTTCCATACACAACAGTCAACGCTGTTGAGGCTAGAGAGAGTTTTTTTACCGCAATTGTGCGCAACTGTTTTTTATATAGTATCGGTAATCAAATGAAACAAGTATTAATTCTTAATAACAAACACACACTGTGTTATACGGCTGCTAATGTGTTGTTTTAGATCATTTTTATTTTTGTTGCTCTTCTCAGATTTTTTTGTAATCAGTCGCAAGAACTCTCACGTGCATGCTTGCAGTGGCATAGCCAGAAATTTCGTTCGGGGGGGCTCACGTTGGAGCTTGGCCTCCTCACATAATTTGTAGAGGGATCAAATACTTAATAATAACTGCATTGCAATTGCCAAAGATGCTGCAAACAAATTCTTGAATGCTACACACTGTCAAGACAAGTAAAATATGTATTTTTTCATAAAATACTGTATTCTTATGTCCTAAAAATTGTGCCAAAAATAACTGATATCAATGCTTCCATGCATGTTGTTTGTCTATTTATTCAGAAAGAAAATATCACACGAACTTTAGAACTATATCAATGCGAAACATGCAAAAGAGTGCATGCCGCTGATATGATAAATGTAAAGGCCATGAAATGAACAAGTTGAGGACAAATATGTTGATACTTTGTCATTCGAAAGCCTTGTTTACTTTTTTGTACATATGCAACGGCCAGGGAAGAATCTCAGTGGCGCTGTCCTTCATTTTAATGCACTGCGCAGGAGCAGCTGTAGCAGCAGTTTTGCAAAATATACATTAGAAATTCGAAGCACAATGGAATACACAAATGCCAAGATAAAGATTGATAAAAAGCAAAAAAAGTATCTCAGGAAACAAAGTTCACTGCATGTATCCACAAAACCTTGCAACAAGATATGTAAATATACGTTTAAGTAACCAATAAATCTACGTATCTAAGCAAAAGTCACTTTATATAGGGTGTTTCAGCTAATTTTAGCCAGAGTTTAAAAATATGCCGATGCGCTCTAAGACGACGCGACCAAGTGCATGTTGCTAACTTTTGTACGTAGTGTGTCACGCTATATTTTGTATTTCACTTAATTAGATTTTTAGTCAAGATTAATAAACCAACTTCTGAAGTAACAAAGTTAGGAAAAAAATTCCATTTAGAAAATTGCAGGGCGTTTTGCAAAGCGTCCGAATAAACAGTTTCTGTCTTGCTATATATATATTAGGTATTAGTGTATTTCAGCTTACTGATGATGCCCGCGAACTACAAAACTAGTGACATGCCCGCTTGCGCGTCGTGATTGCACTGCTCCCCAACGTTCCGTGCACAAACAGCCATAGGCGCGCTACCACTTGAAAGGCGACAGGGCAACCACATAGGCATCGGCTGTGCCGTTTACGCCAGCGATGTGCTCCCCTCGCGAAAGTTCGTTATAGCGATAAGCAGACGCAGCGGTTATCGCTTGTGCTGCCGGAAGCAACAGGTCCGTCATTTCGCGATAGCTGTAAGCAAATTGAACATCCCTAAAAAAAAAAACTAAGTTTTCAGAAGGCTGAAATTGTAGAACTAAGAGTATCACTAGTGACCAGATGCAGTCTTTCACTGAATTTAAGTTTATTTTCCATGGGCTTTCACAGCAAGCGCTCGAAGAGGTCACCTTCTGCTGCGATACAACACTAGGACCTTCTGGGAACGCTTGCTCCTTAATATAGCCCCAGAAGAAAAAGTCAAGAGGGTTGAGGTCGGATGACATTGCCAGCCACAGCACAGGTCTGTTACTCCCTATCAATTGCCCTGGAAAAGTAACATCAAGGCTTGCTCGTGCTTGACTGTCGTGCTGACACTACATTGTGTCAAGCTGGGCTAGTGGCATGTTGCAGCAGAAGTCTTCAACCTGCCCTTTGAGGAACTGACATACTCTTGCCGGTCAGAGTGTTGTTAAAAAAAATGGGTCAATGACTGTGCTGTCATATATTCCACACCAAATGTTAAAAGGCCACTGATATCGGTGGCGGGATATTCCTAGCCAGTGGGGATTTCGCTCACTTCTATAGTGGGCGTTGTGGATATTTACTTGGCAATTTCAGGAAAAGTTCATCTCGTCAGTCCGGATACCTTGTTGAGAAAGTCAGAATCCTACTCCTCCAGAGTCAAAATCCAATTCTCAAAGTTGAATCTCTTTTGAAGATCCCTTGACTCCAGGCATTGATGCCACTGCTGGTGATAAGGGTGCAGTCCAGCTGTTTTCAAAATCATCCAGGCAGTTGAGTTGGACACACTGAGCTGTGCGCCACGCGATGCGTGCTAGAGTGTGGATTAGCCACCATGAAAGACAAAACGTTGGAGCGAACCTCATTATTTATAAATGAAGCTGTCTGCCTCTTTCTTGTGAAGCTGCCGGTTTGCTTCAGCAACTCATAGGTGTTGAATATTGTCATCAGGCTCAGTCGCGTACTCGGGTGCCAGCTTTGAAATATTCTTGCAGCCTACCGTCTCTGTCTGCTTGCAGCTACTGGGCCAAGGATCATGTTTGCTTTTTCCTCGTTGGAAAAAGGCATCACGAAATTGCTCGCGCTTTAGCGGCCGATGCACGATAGTCTGTTTATCACTGTCTGGAATTACCACCTACCACTACAACCACGTCCGTCAGTCGCTTTACACAGCACAGGAGATAACGGTTGCTAGCTTAAATCGAACAGCCAACGCTTGCGTCGCTGCTCTGTCGCTTTTTAAGTGGCAGCTAGTGCACCTATGGCTGTTTGTGCATGGAAAGCTTGGGAGCAGTGCAATCACGACGGGCATGTCGCGTTGTGTTTTGTGTATTTCGCGGGAATCCGCAGTGAGCTGAAAAACACTAATATTTAACAGATAGAAAGACAGAAACTGTTTATTCGGACGCTTTGCAAAGCGCTCTGAAACTTTCTAATTGTAATTTTTTTCCTAGCTTCGTTGCTTCAGAAGTTAGTAAATAATCTTGACTCATTTTCTAGTTAAATAAAACACAGAAATCGCTACCCAGTGCATACAAATGTGAGATACATGCATTTGGTCGCGTCGTCTTAGAGTGCATCGGCATATTTTTAAACTCTGGCTAAAGTTAGCTAAAACACCTTGTATAATGCGTCAAACAAGGCAATTAAACATGTTGCGCAATCACCGATTCTCAGATCACGGAATCCTAAGGCCCGCACCCCCCTCCCTCCACTCCCCCGATGCCGTGCGCGCGACGGAAGGTGGCACGCTTCCTTCCCGCTTTTCTCCGTTGCGTACACAAGACTGACCCACCATCGTAGGCTTCCCCCTCCACCTCCCCCCTCCCGCTACGCTTTCACTCGCACATACAGCATGCGGCGCGCGCTGACGATGTTATTGCCCTTGGACTTCATACGGAACATGACGGCGACGGCAGGAATGCGCCTTCAGTGTCCACCTAATTGCTATCGCAATAATATAATAAGAGTATCCGGCAAGTGAAGAGTCCTATGGCCCATTACTTTTCGCAAAAGTTGTAACAAAATCGAACTTTCAGCATGCGACAATTTGCTGCGTGGCAACATTGTCTTTTGTGTGTGTGTGTGTGGGGGGGAAGACAACGGGAAAAACACAACTACGCTAAACAAACTAGTCACATGCATTGGACAAACTAGCAGGCTCATAAGACGAATAGCTAACAAACAGCAGGGAATGAAAGAAACAGACTTGAGGAGGCTAGTGCAGGCTTTCGTGCTCAGCCATATAGTATATTCTCTCCCCTATCTCAAACTTCAGGCAACAAAAAAGAACAAGGTTGAATGCCTCATAAGACAATAATACAAGGCATCCTTCATCTCCCTAAGTATACATCAACAGAAAGGCTGCTAATGTTAGGCATACACAGCACGCTTCCCGAGCTAGTCGAGGCACACAGAATCGCACAGTATGACACGCTAACAAAAAAAAACCCACAGGAAGACACATTCTAAGGATCATGGATATCAGGCAAGAATGCATAGGGATGGATGCCATGCAAATGCCTAGAGACATACACAAGTATCTGAGAATAGATCCAATCCCGAAAAACATGCATCCCGAACACCACGCAGAAAGGAGGAAGGAGAGAGCCAAAGCCCTCCACAGGCAATATTCAAACCATAAGGAGGCAGTCTGTACGGACGTTGCAGAGCTCCGTGATCACGATGCCTTTTCGATAGGCGTCGTGGGCATGGACCTAAGACCAATCTCCACCGCCTCTGTGTGGAGCAAAAAGGCACACGAGGTGGAGGAAGTGGCCATCGCCCTAGCCATTACAAGCACTGAAGCCAACACAATTTGTAGCGACTCGAAGACAACCGTTCGAAACTTTGCAAAAAGGAGGGTCCACAGACCCGCCAAACAAATCCTAAAACCGCAAAATTTCAACGCCAGACCCATTAGAATCAAATGGATTCCAGCCCACGCGTCGCATCCTGGGAACGAGGCGGCCCACAACTTAGCCTGAGGTTTCATCAACCGGGCATTGGGCGAGCTGGTCCTGAGGTTGTCCAGAGAGACCTTGACCACCTACCACGAGATAACATTATATTGTAGAAACAACAGAAGGATGCTCCCGCCGCCGGACAAAAGCCTTAATAAACATCAGCAAGTGGCATGACGGAAGCTACAAACTAACACCTTCCCCAACCCCTATATATACTCCAAGGCCTACCCAGGAGTCTACACCCCTGAATGTAAGCACTGCAGGGTCACAAAGGCAGATTTAAAACACATTTTATTCGAATGCAACAGTCTAAAACCGAATAGAGAATGGCAACTCTCGAACAAGCAAGAGTGGGAGGATGCGGTGTCCAGCTTGGACTCGGCGGTTCAACTGCAGGTTGTCAACTGGGCTTTGGAAGTCGCCGACAGGCAGGGCCTCACGACCATAACAGGTGGCACTAGGGGAACTGATCAGACAGCCACCTCACGCACCCTGGAAGCCCATTAAAGTCAACCAAATCCTTTCTGTTGACGAAATAAAGTTGTTACCACCACCTGAAGAGGCCATGATATGGTCTTCCTACAATTCTCAGTTTATCATTGTAACTGAGAGTAGAAGGGCCAATATGGTTATAGACACAAAAAAACTGCTCTCAGCACAAATTTAAACCCAAAATTTTAATTTGAAATTACTGCCTAAACCCCTCCCACCGACAGCTACCAATATTTTGGCACGGCTTGTGCGATGTCAAGAAGTGCTGGTCACTGCTGTCGTCAGCACTGTAATATTCCGAAGTAATGGGTGCACCATGCCTAGAGAGTGCATGCCCACAACTGTGTGAGTTCTCAAGCAGCACCCAAGCTCGGCAAGAAGGTGCGGGCTGAATGTCTAGCTTTCAGACGTGAAGTGTTCAGAGCACAACATTGGAGGGTCCAAAGCCTGGCAGTCCTCTTGCCCCATGTTCAGCTCCCACACATTACATTTCATGGGCTCTTTCGAAAACCTGAATATTGGACTCTCCTTGCTTCGCACGCTCTGCCCCCACTGGCATAGAAGGGTGTTGCCATTTCATTGTGCCTGCAATTTTTTAACTCGCATAATAAAGGCAGTACAAACAGTAAACATCTGCAGAAACTATCTTGGGCTGACCGCCGGACGACATGCATATGTATATCACACACACTGAAAGAGAACCCACTTCATTTCATCACCGATCACTGTCACTGGAGTGCCGTATGCTTAAACTGCAATATAAAAAGATTCAAATACAAGTTTTCTCGCACATCAAACGCACTCAAATTTTGCGAGCTAATCTGTGGGGCAAATATAGCACTCAACATGCAATCAACAATTCAAGCTATTGGATTGGATTGGGAAAACGTTTATTGAGCCTGCAGTAAAGTGCGCAGGCACGCTTCAGGTGTGGCCTACGTTATCATCTTGGCGGGTGCTCTGTGAGGAACCCCGCTCGCCATTGCCGGCTTGCCAGGCTCCTGTCTAGCCAGCGCCTCAATGACCTGCTGGATGGCCTGGAGTTGTTTTTCTTGGTCGTTGCTGTGGCGGTATACGTCCTGAGTTAGCTTCGCTTGGATGTTAGGAGCAATCCCATAGTATGTGCTCGAATGTGGCCGTCTCCCTGCAGCACGATTCTGGGTACATCCTATGCAATAGCGCCGGGCTTGGAAGCGTTCTCGTTTGTAGTTGCCTGGTACCGTGGCCCCTTTAGTGCAAAGCACTGCTTTCATTTTTAATTGCCGCTTCTAGGTGGCCATTCACAATAAGTATTTTCCAGCTGCCTAGGAGACAGTTTAATATTACCAATAAAATGGATAATAGTCTAAATTCAAGTCTAGCAGCATAAGAACCTCTCACATTTTAACAGAGAGAAACTGAAGGCTTGGAGAGCCCATGAAACCATGTGGAGAGGAAACGTCAGGAGTGACGTGTAGGGACATTTTCCCATCTTTGCTATGCAAGTATCAGTGTCAGTGGTTTGCAGCATGTGCTTTCTTTCACCTTGAAATAGACAAACATGGGTTACCACCAGCTACTTGGACATCACTTTGGGTGGCTGGCTCTGATTACATCTGTTCCCTTAATGACCATGGGTATAACAAAACCTGCAGTTGCAGCTTTGAGTTAAACCAGAAGTGGCGTCTTTTGGTCACATTTGTATAAGCACATGCTGCAATTTTTTTTTTTTGCTCTACATGGCAATCGTCTCTCAGCACAGTATTCTGAATGTCACTTTCCTTTCACATACTACTAGTAATTTTGTGCCATGTTGTGCATTGTGAATGTACCAGCACACTTTCGGCTCATGACAGTGAATGAAAGAACCCTTCAACGTCAACAACTCATTTAGATCTCCATTTGCAAGTCTTGCTTCAGCTAAACCCATTCCGTGACTACAATTTCCCTATTTTATCACTCAGTCTGATCCTTTCCTGCCTTTCACTGCATTTTCTTACCTTTGGTATCCATTCTGTTATGATAATATACCAATGTCTGTTTTATGCCTATGACCTGCCCAAGTGCAGTTTTTAATATTCTCAATTAAAATATTGTCTGGTCATGTTTGTTTTATATTCCATACTGCTGTCTTCTGTGATATGCATGTCATTTTCTATTCCATCAGCCGTTACACAGTCAGCTTATTTTCAAGGTTCTTAGCTATTCTCAAAGTTTAAGACCATTAGGTTAGTATTGGCAGTATATTTTTCTTTTCAAGGATATTAGTGAGCCATAATTCGTAACTCGGGAGTGCCTGCTATATGCCACTTCAATATATTTTATTGTAATGCACATTTCCTTCTCGTGATCCAGTTCCCCTGTCCTAGTAGACATACCCCTCCACTGCTTCAAGAAACTGACTACCAATTCAAGCCCTTGTTCCTTTGCTAGGCTACTGAAAATTACTTAAATTTTCCGCGAATTATTCAAACCTATTCTCAGACTTAATGGTCAGGTACTCGAAGCATTTATTGTAAAGCATCTTTAAGTTTTCTGAACAGGACAATGTCATCTGCAAATCGCATGTGTCTGAGATATTCCTTGTTAATCCTTATCTTTATTCTTTCTAAATGTAGCATCTTGTATGTTTCCTGTAAACATGCACATAATAACAATAAAGAGGTTCTGTCTCCTTGCTTGACACAGTTGTCAGCTGGAACACGTAAATCTCCAGTTATCGCTTTTAAGACTGTCTATGGCATAGCTGTGCTTGTACTCAGTGGTTTCCCTACACACCCTCTTGTTATTTTTTACGGTACTTCTTATTTGTAAAGAAAAAAAATTTTACAGGCAACGGGGAATTTTGTTTAATAGCGCTGAAAGAAAGGCATGCACTCGAAGGGACACATCGTCCATAGCTGGCTTGTGGTGGAAGATGTAGTGGTGTTTATGCAGAGAACACATTTTATATGGTGCTTGTTCTTTAGTTTTGTCTGTTCATAAATATGACTTTAATCCTTGTGTCAAATGAAGTAATGATTACTGCTACTTCTCCACTCTCAATCCCCCCCCCCCCCCCACCCCCCAGTAGAAATTTAGACAACCCCCTAATTTCAATTCCTGGGGAAACCCCTGCTTGTACTGAATGTTTGTGGGTGCACATCTGATTTTCTTAACAGGCAATTTAGGTTGAAGCCAGATACTTCTGTGTCCCAGTTTCCTAGTGTGTTCATGTTTGGGAGACACGGCTGTCTAAAGCTTGTGCTCATTTATGATATGCACAATATTCTGCACTGTGCATTTTCTCCTTGTGCAGTGTTTACTGAGCTGTCTGGATTCATTCTCCATCCCAATCATCTTGCTTGAGCACGACTGCACATCTCTCCAACTTATTTGTTTGTACTGTGCTGACATCATTAGCATAAAGCTGTTACTGCGCAGAAAATATATTATGTAAACGCCATATGAAAGGGAGAATTGCCATCTGCCCGACGGTAGCATGAAGTTACAAAAGGAATCTTCCAACTGGTAAGCTCTCTTTCCCAGAAAACATTATGGCTTTTTTTTTTTTTTGCGGTGTTATGCTATTGTTGAGTGAATGGCAGCTTTTCCTTTCATGAAACTTTCTACATCTTGGGAATTTCCATGAAACTAATTGCATATTCAGTGTCCCTGAACTTTGAGTTGTTGAATTATTTATCCTTACTCTGCAAAGTGCTATTCTAGCCTTCTGATTAGTTGAGCTGGTAGAGCAATCACCCTGCAAAAGTTTGACCTTATGCTCAGCCTCCATTCTAGGATAAATCAACTGCGAGTTTTACGGCATTTTTTTTTAACATACTGCAAGCCCATCAGGGCCAGTGCAGGAGGGGGTACTTGAACAGGTTTCTTTTATGAGGATGACACAAATTTTTCTGTAATTATTAACAATGGTAAAATTGCATGAGAGTTGAGCATATTGAATGTGGTCTCAAAGGAATCAATGGCATTGCAACACATAACAATGTTGTGTAGAGTATTCTAATGAGAGATGGCCGACGGAAAAAGAGTACTTGTGGGAATTATTGCAACTTAAGGGTTGTTGACAAAGTGCTTTGCAATGATTCTGTCTCAACGAGAGCTTAAGTGGTTCATGCAGATAAGACATTGCATTTTAAAGTGACTATGGTCTGTCAGAGAAACCGATATGGGTCTCCTTTGTAACTTCGTACTTCTCTCTGGGGAATTAAAATTTTTCCCTTTTGTGAAGCACCTTGCAGATTTCCTGAGAACTGATTTGCCAAAATTATTAATGTGGATAACAAAGTTTACGACAACACTAGAGCAGGAAAATTTGAGTACCTTGGTATTAAGCCCATCGGTAGGTACTATAGGACAATTATAAAGGATGTAAATATGGCTGTGTAATTATGATGTCGGTGAAGGACATTAGAGAAGTCTTTTTAATATTGAGAAATATTATAGCCAGTTGTCTCACCAGTTCTGTATATTAAGAAATCACTCATGTTAGCAACACCAATGATCCAAGAAATAATACATCTTATCGGGAGATGCACATAGGATGGAATGAATGGAAGGTTAATTCCATGATGATATTGCTGGTGAAGTATTGACAGGTTACTAGTAGAATCGCTGATGCAGTATTCAAGACATTATTGATTTTATATTCAAGTATAGGGGAGCCATTAGTATCGCATAATGAAATTGCAGTGAAATCCTGATAATTTGAATTGACGGATAACTTGAACTGCTTTGTCGGTCCCGGCAAAGGCCTATGTATTTGAATAGAAAAAAAACTCCCGCAAATTTGAACTAAAAAACGGCACAACAGTTATATCAAACGAAATTTCTCACTCTCATAGACCACTTTTCGGAGAAACCCAAGCTAAAAGTGAAGGTTCAATACGTCGCTAGCTACCGTAATGTTGCGTGACATAAAAATGACGAGGAAAGATGTGCAGGGAACAGAAACCAAACTGGAGCAGGAAGGTGCCCCTAGTGCATGCTCACCCGTGGATGGCTTCCATAGAGTGTGCTCCCCCATCCTAGCATGCACTCGGTCGCATCTCCAACGCAGGGGCACGCACGAGGATGGCACGCATCAAGCCACCAACTTTCCCAGCTCACCCTCACACGTTTTCCCTCGCACCTACAGTAAATGGCATGCGAGGCACAATCTTATCACATTTGGACTTTATATGGAACCTAGGCTTCTTCTGGCACATGTTGCGTGCTGATGGGAGAAACAAGCAAGATGACTTTTTCAACATGCAAGCCCAGGGATGGCTTTGGTTTTGTGTGCTGTACCGTGCAATTGATCAGGTGCTATATTTAATGTACGGGGCTCTCCTTTGTTCAAATTCCCTTTTATTTGAATAAATTTCTCGTCCCCTTAGAGTTTGATTGAATTAACAAAATTCTACTATACATAATTGTCTCGTTAGGTTTAATGGAATCCCGGAATCATTTGGGGTTGTTGCATAGCATTGATGATAAGAGCATTATAGTGAAAGTCCTTTTTGGCTTGTTCAGTTGTACAATGTGCTGGTTTACAGCAGTGCAATATTTGGTCTATGCAAAACTAAAATTAGAATGTTTGGTGGATCAAAAATTTCCCTTAAAGGGACACTAAAGACTAATACTAAGTCGGCGTGGACTGTTTAAATACCATTTCAGAAACCTTGCAACACTTGTTTCGTGCCAAGAAGAAACTTGGTTTACGAGAAAATTGCATCTGAAGGGCCCGAATACCTTTCTTGAAATTCAAATCTCCCACCACCCAACCGGTGGACTGGTGATGTTGCATACGCTGTCACCACCCTTTGCTGCAGTCGGTGAGTAAAGCGGCGCCTGACAGACGGCGGTACAGAGCCAAGACAGAGTGGTGGATTCGCCGCTGCAGCTGCTTTTTGGTCAAGTGACGTAGACCTTTTGGGCATCCCGTGAAATCACATGGAAGTTTAATTCTCCGCTACTTGCAGTTTGTGCGAGTTTCGCAAGCCAGCAAAATCAGCGCAGCAGTACGTGATAACAAAACTACTGAAATGCAAAAGCATGGGCGGCTAGTCAAGCGAAAACAAACCCTTTTGACCTCTCGCATCGTTGTCAAGGGTAATTTCAATGAGTTCTTTTTTCTAAAGATGAAATAGAACTGGACAAGTAGCATTTTATTTCATATTATAATACAAGGATGTTTTTTGGAACTAGTAGTTGAGTACTAGTGACAGAATTTAACTGAGGAGTGCTTTTGTCATCGGGCAAGTGCTTGAATGTCCCGGGGGAGTCTCTAATAATGTCCTGCATTTACCTCAATTTCTCGATTATTGAGGCTCTGTTTGTGATAATATTGATGCCTTAGATATTCTCGAGCACTAATCTATCACTTTAGCTTGACTTAGTATTTGCGTTTAGTGTCCCTCTAAGTTTGCATTAAACCATGGGGACTGTGTTGGTCTGTAGCAGTAATTTAGTAGACATGTTAATTGTTCATTAATTCGACTACAGGTAATTCAATTCCGACTGGTCCCGGCCTGCAGCCATACCATATGGGCCAAAACTTTCGTTATTTCGATCCTGAAATTACTCCCACTGGGTAATTCGAATTTGACTGGTCGGCGTGAAAGCACAGGACCCTATTGGTGTCAGCCTAGATCTGTCTTGGCGGCACTATGGGGCCATAAGTGAAAGACGCATTATCTTTCGCCAAAAGTGCCTGTCTTTCGATTTGGCCTAAAAAATTTGTCGTCCCGTGCTACGCAGCACTGCCCGAGGTGCAGCCTTCGGCCAATGGACATTGGCGTGTGCAGCTTCTCAGTGTCCTGGGCAGCATGTGGGTCACTATAAAATGCACGGAGTGCATTTTATAGTGACCCATCATAACTACATAGTAATGAAATATTCATTTATTGTACAGTCAGCCATGCTACGTTACTTCATTAAACATATGGAATCACCTGCTCAAATTACATGCACAGGTTAATTATTGGGCACAACCATTACAACAAGGGAAGAAATAATCTTTCGCGATTACTACCAAAACGCTCCACTTGAAACGTCCCGTCAAAGACGGTAGTGCCTTCATGAAAGCAGTCATGTGAAGCAATACATTTCACTGAGAAGTGAAATGGGTGTACTTTAAGAATGCAGAATGTTCAATTTACTAAAATCCTGATGTTCATTGTCTATTCCTTGCAACCACCGTACAGTAACGGCAAAAATAAGTCGCATTCACCAACGTGTATGGCATGACTGAAGGGGATATTACGAGATTCGTAGTTTTGTTTCTCCAGTGTCCTTGGTGAGTGAACAAAGCATCTTGTTTATATCTAAGGAGAGTTAGGGCATGGTATGGAAAAGTGTGGGCAATGTTCCAAATGGGTCGGTGAAATGCGCATTTTCCAGTAAAATATGTATGCAAGTGGTCCATAGCATTATTAGACTGTTTTGCGAGTGGTATAAGACTTGGACGGCTGCACTGGAATAATTACAACTGAGGTCAAATTTTGCAAACATAAGGGGAACAATACACCAAGTTCATGTGCGATGGTAAATATGTGTCGATCAAATACAGCGTTAAAAAAGTTGTAAGCAAGTGTCCGAAAGTATCATGCTACTGCTATTAGCTAGGTTTCCCAACGTCCCAAGAGAACTCTGCGTTTCAGATGTTTTATACTTTGAAGGAATAGGCAGCATTTTAAGTGCAATGTGTTGCATAGTTTTAACCTTTCTGGCTTATTTAGAAGCGTTACAAATAATCATTGAACCCTCATCTTTTTTCTTCTTACTTTTTCATGCGTGATATATTAGGTTCATCTGGTGTTCTCACTGAACTAAATTTAGGAGGCAGCTTCGTTATGTCTGGTGACTGTAAGGACAAGTTAATGGGTGATGTGGAGGTAAAGTTCAAAATAGAAGGGCAATTGGGGCTTTCGCAATAAATTACGTATGCAAGTACTCTAGAGTGTTTGAGCGTGTCTAACCAGCGGGGAAGAATGGAGCCCGCTGCCCTGGCAGAACTATAAAAGCTGCCAAAAACAAATTTAGCGAAAATTGGTGGCACACTGTAGAAACTCTTTGTGCGAAGTTAAATGCGATTGGACCAAACACAGCCTTTGTAAACAGTTTCTTATTCAGGTGTTAGAGCGTGTGATATTGCCACTATCAGCTATGCTTCCTAGTGTCCAGACATAGCCTTAGTTCACAAGTTTTATATTTTGTGGAAAGGGGAGGGGGGAAATGGCAACTGCAATGTGCAACAAAATTTTTACTTTCCTGGTCTGGTTAGAAGCGTTGCAAATAATTAATGAGCCGTCGTTTTTCTTTCCCTATTTTCAGACGTCATAACATGTTCCGTCTTGGTTTCAGCAATGTCCTCAGTGAACTAAACAAGATATTTTGTTTATATTTAGCGAAAATAAATGGCGCGTTATGGGCAATATGTAGGTAAACTTCATAAATAGGGCACTAATTATGACATTTGTAGTAAATTATGCATGTAAGCTATCTGAAGCTTTATGAATCTGTTTTGCGAACAAAGAATTCATCCCCTTACCCTGGAAGAGCTGTGAATTCAACAGATATCAAATCTAGTAGAAATTGTGCGTGGGGGGGGGGGGAGGGTGCGTTATAAAGCAATAAAGCATTGCATGCCCCCCTCAGCAGTTATAGTGGTGGCTTTCAACAGATTCGCTGGACATGCACTGTCGCAGGGCCGAGATGGCCAGTCAACTTTTTTTGTGTGAATATAGCAAGTAATTTATGTTTATTGTATGTCGTTATGTATAACCTCGACAATACCATTACCTAAACTAGCAATGCATTCATACTGTAGACTTAAACGGCAAGTACAATTATTTGTTCAATTCAAATTCTTTGTAGCAAATGTGCATTCTTTATGTGCACTGTACTGCTGCTACTGGGCAGGATCCGGGACCACTATGGAGCACTCATTGCCTTTTGTCCCTGTATCATCTTGAGATTTTATACGTTGCAAGAGATAAATGCAAATTCAGATCACTTTTTGGGCCCCCGTGGTTCACCATATGTGTGATTGATAGATAGGTCTCTGTCTGTTAAATATGCTGACAGAAGCACTCCCAGGCTATTTCACTTATTGTAATAGTAATTTGTAATATATATATATCGCCTGTTCCAAGAGCGGGCAACACGCGGCAGCTCTCCCTGAAACGCTGCTTTTTTGCAGTTGACGGCAGACGGCAATACAAGTTTATGCTTGCACCGTCATGGCAGCAGCTCGCATCCGTATAAGTGCAGGCAAGCTTGCATTTTTTCCTAAAATCCAGGCAATTAACTGTGCCAAGTTTTATACCAAAGTCGACGCCAAAATGTGATCGTCCTCCAAAGTTTGAGCACGAACAGTGCAGCGGTGAGTGCAAAATCTTTTTTCGAACAAGCGCAGCGAAATATTCAGGACCCTGTATTGCTTTCGCATCAATTATAGTGCACTATCACAGAACACCTATACGGCACTATTCTAGTCGTATACAACTAAAGTCTGCAGTGAAGCCCCGCCCTCATAACCGCCAGCCACTGTTCCTCCGCAAGGCTGCAAATAGTTCGTACTCAAACTTTTCCTGTTACCTAAATAAGGCGGTAACCACAAAAATAAAGTTATAAGCTCTTAATTTTATACGTTTCCACTCGTCTATTATAGTGGAACGGCAAAAGCCTAATTTTTTTACTGAACTGAAATAAAACGCTTGCTTCGCTGCAACTATTTACTGTCAAATTTCACTTCAGTTGGCAGTGAAGTTTGACGAGTAAAATGGGCACAAGGTAATGAACTGTACCGAGGACTTTTGAAAAGTGAAATGCTCAGACTCCATACACTTTGTCCATGTGTGTTGCACACCTCATCGCTTCCGCCGATGAAAAGACTCTTCAAGAACAGCAGACGCTGCCGAGGTATCAAGAAAATGTTGGTATCAAGCACGACGCCATTTTGAAAACGTCGAATGACGACGACTTTGTTTGCTTCTGTGATTGGCTAGCGGAGTAACACAAAGCCGCGTCGAAGCCGCGTGGTCCATGTGCCGTGGTTGCCAACTGCTTTTTTTTTTTTTAAGTTCGTGGGCTGCGGTTGGCCGCTGATACCGGAACGTGCCGTGGCGTGCCGACAAAGCGGTGGAGGGCCGGCCGCGGTGGAGAGCTGACGCCGTACACGTACACGTACATGTACGCACCGTGACTGTACGTACGTACACGAAACATTCACAATATTTTCTTTTCTTTTTTTCTCAGGTCGTGGTTTTACTGACGTTTACAATTTAAATTTCCTGAATAAACAATTAATATAATGAATAAGACGGTTAAATGTAGTAACGGAATAAGACATTTATATATTAGCAAAATTAATGCCGAATATCGAACAAATTATAATAATGATTTTCCTTATTTTTGTGCATTTTACAATGCCGCCAGGGGGCCGATGGTCGTTGCCTTCATTTAAAAACACGTCGGCAAAGAGTTGTCGAGGTATGATGCCCGCCTAGCCGAGGAGTGCCGAGAAGTCTCCCTTTTGTAAACTAGTTTAGATACCATGCTCTTGTAGTGGGCGCGCTCCTCAAGTTTCTTTAGTGAAGACGCCTCCACAAACTAGAGGCATGTTTCGAAGTAATACAGCATTGTTAGTAACGCTTGTCGCGCTAGTCAGTGCCGAACTCCAGCTAGTAGGGGCCCACTACCACAGTGAACACGATCATGACCACGATCATGACCATGATCACGAACACGGCCAAGAACCCGCAGCGTTCAAGTACTCACGCGTAGCCAACGAGCCGCACGTCGCAGCTGCTGCAGCTGGCAGCGAGGCCCACCATCATTCCCATGGACACGTAGCATCGTCTTCTCATTCTCATGCATCGGCCGCTCCCAAGAAGAAACCGATCCGATCATTCGAAGAGACTGCATTTCTTTGGGGCCGCGCTCTCGGTTCCACACTGCTGATTAGTGTCGCACCGTTTCTGATCCTATTTTTCATTCCTATTGACTCGCGCTCTGGCCATGAGTCGCTGCTCAAGGTTCTCCTCAGCTTCGCCTCGGGGGGCCTGCTTGGCGATGCGTTCCTCCACCTTATTCCACACGCACTTATGCCGCACAGCAGTGAAGAGGTCTCCGGTACTGCACACACAGGTCACGGCCATAGCCATGGCAGTCATGCCCACAGCCATTCTCACAGTCACGACCATTCTCACGGGCCTCATGACATGAGCGTCGGCCTGTGGGTGCTTGCCGGTATTCTAGCTTTCCTCATGGTTGAAAAATTTGTGCGTATGATCAAGGGTGGTCACAGTCATAGCCATGAACAGCTTCACGAGCATGTTCACGAGGAGCATCGTGCCGACGACCGGGTTCCGTCGGGAACAGGCGAAGCTGACACAAGGCCCACTGGAAAATGTGACGGAGAGTCCAGCGGCGCGGAGGACGCCAAGAACGAGTCGACTGCAGCTCTGGTGCACAGAAAGAAAGCCAAACTAGAGAGCACAGCGATGGACAAAAAGAGTGCTACTGATGGTGGTGAGTGTCCCACTCCCGTGCTTGTGCCATATTGCTGGCAAGATGCACGGCTGGAATAAACTTATGTGCTTCAGTGGGAGTGAGAGCGTTACTTTACCGCTTTTACGCCTTCTGTTCTTGTCACACACTGTAGCTTTGAAATAATGCTTGCATTTACTACTTTGCTTGATAGCGTTGATCTTTGGTATGGCTATTTAATGCTATCTTAAAACCTTTTAAAGAGTTTGAGACTGTGCCCTGAAAATCTAAATTTACATTTCATTGCACACTGAAGGGTGAACGCAACAACATAACATAGTGTAATTTGGCTATCAGAGAGTTTCAATGCAAGCATGGGTGGCCTTTTCTAAAGAAGATGTCAAGGTCAGCAAATGGCAAGCATCGCAAATGCTGGAATGACAATGACAGCTCATAGCATGAACATACACATGCAGTAATACAGAGGACAGAAAAAAAAGATTAAGGGAGGGATTATCCTGACCTCATGTTAAAAGAAACGTCTTGCTATCCCCCTTGGGAGTGTTAACGGTTAGCTGTGTGTCACAGCCAAGAGCAACCCCTTCTTCTAATGGAGTGAGGAGGTCCATGCCGTGGCAGTGCCTGAGCAAGGTGAAGACAGGGATGTGGATAGGAATTAGAATCGGACAGGACTGTTCGCTAGTGCATGTATACATGTTCCCTATAAGGAATGTTGGCGCTAAATTTCTGACCTGTCACTATAATGCAATAGAGGATCTGCTAGATGAGTTGGATTAAACATTTATTGTGTGAAAAGGGCAGCCATGTATTTCATACAAATATCGCACAATGCCTATGCTAAGCCAGAAGGTATCACATGTTATAAACACTGACAAGGACACAAAACTTTCCAGCATAACTAATCTAAACATTGAAGAGACACTAGCAAAAAGGAAGATGATTTAGTCATTGGTCTGTTAAAACACAGGGAAAGCACTGTACTGCACTAGATTGTACTTGCAATTCCTGTTATGTTGAAATGTGCCACTGGCAAGTAAAACTTTTGTGATGTACTGTTTCACTAGACAGATGATGCAAAAGAGCTAAAGAAATACGGGCCCATAAGTATAATGATCTTCTGATCATAATTTTACATAGAATCATTGACATACCCGCTGTGGTGCCATAGTGGCTTTGGCGTTGCTCAGTTAAGACCTAACCTAACCTAACCTAACCTAAAACCCCAGGTGGCCAAAATTAATCTGGAGTCCCCCTTACAATGTGCCTCATAATCATGTCGTAGTTTTATCATTGATATCCTGGATTTTCATTGACCGAGAGAACATGCTAAAGTGAGCAGGGGCCACTTGACAGCACATTGCATTTGTGCAATCAGATAAGGTATTAATTAATATAATAGTGTACTTGCAACTCATGCCATCGATATAAAAGGAAGAAATGCAACAGATAGCAAATGGTAATAATATGCATGAAGTTACACTGGTATCATTACCCTCCATGTTTTTTTTTTTTTTTTTAATATAGAAAGGATTAAGCAAGGAAGTAGAAATATATTTAAGTTGTCTACAGCCATCTTAGAAGGCAGGTTTAAACGGATTAAAATGAGGGTGAACCAAGGAGGTAGATGCATGGGACATATTTTAACAGCCGATTGAAGCTAACACTGTCCTGTTATGTTAATTTTGAAATAACCTGCTAAAATTGTCAAAGGCCTGAACAACAGACCTTTATGGCAGGCTCATATTTCTCTTCCCTCTTCTCTCAGCCATGTCCTGCTTTGCTGTGTAGATATGATTACAGAAGGGAACTAGGCAGTCAGTAAGTACAATAACTGCAAATAACAGTCAACTTGCTTAAGAAATGGGAAATTACATATTGAAGTCTGTTTGCCTTACAGAATATTAAAAGATGTTCTCAAAGCTGTAAAGATAAATTTGTGGCTGAAACTATGCAGAATGAAGAAACCATTAGAAACTGCAGAAAATAACTTTCACACCATCATAGAAATGTGACATTGAGAGCCCTGAAACAGTGACTTAAAGCTGGATTCACACAATGTGGTGGATCGCCGGTTCAGTATGCAGACGACAGGCATGGCAGGGCTCATTGCCGCCGAATGGCGACAGAGAAAAGGAAGTTGCTGACATGCTGCTTGCAGCATGATTCATTGCAGGTCAGCATTGTCACACTCGTCTGTGGACTGATCAGGTGATTTGTCCCATTGTGTGAATCCAGCTTAATGTATCATAGGTTTTTGTGAGTAGATGTATCAGGATAATTTTTATGCATCATTGAAACTTATGGTGTAGCTAGGGGATAATGAATAAGGGTTGCTTTCAGTCCTGTGTTCTTTATTCTGCGCTAAAGAAAGTTATTACTTTGGGTAATGAAAGGGTCGATGAAATAAATTTTGAGTTTGATGTGTTCTGCTGACATGTATGAAACTGCTGGTAAGACAACTTGTGCCACTTACCTGCATGGTAGAACTTGTTGTGAACAAATATTACTTGAGTGCCATCATGTAATGAATGTAATGACAGAGAGGTTATATTTGTAAGGTAGGTGTACGTACTTGTCTTGGGTTTGCAGTGAACGTGTAATCTTGAACTTAAAAGCGAAACAACAAATCAGTGTAGACTAATAAAGCATTGTTTGAGAACACTGCAGGCAGGCATTTCAAAATAATAGTTTGATTATTAGATGAGAAAATGAAGGTCGAAGTATCAGTATTTGAACTTCGCGTCTAAACCCTGACGACGGTACGTCAGTGTGACATCAGGGATTCCAAAGTATGCTTTTGCATTTGGGTCGCATTGGCTGAGTAAAGGTTTCTGAAACTTGCCATGTTTAATATTTGGTTCCTTTAGAACACAATGTAGTCAATCTGTACTGCTATATAATTATGTAGGCCCTAGAAGATGCCATCAGAATCCATGACGTCACAGCGACCAGGTGCGGGAAGTTCAAGCTTGGCAACCATGTTTCGTTCTTACGCTTTTTCTGGCTTACCAAGCATCTTATCGTGGTAAGAGTGGTGTTTTGGGTGTCCTAGAGAGGTAATTTACTGATGCAGAAGAAATCATTTTTCTCTTTAGTGTCCCTTTAAGACTACCTTTTTGTCATGAATGTCCAGAATCATAATTGTATAACAATGCATAACATTAAGGCATCAGAAAGTCTTATAGTCATTACTGTTTCTATCATGTGTTTGTGTCAGTTACGGTGGCCATGTTACAACTAACACGTATAACATATAATCTCGTGGCTAAGAAGTAATGCAAATACGGGGCAACAGCTCAAGGATGCAAGGCGCAAGTGCTGCTGTTTGTTGCCGTTGTCCCATCTTCGTGCTGCTTCTTTACCATGATTAAGTCACCAACTAGCTCATGAGTGCACTTTGCTGTAGATAGTCTCATTGCATTAGGGAATCATTATGGACATGAAATGTGTTTTCCAAGCTTTACAGATTTTTAGGGGAACTATTGTTTGTATCATGTTAGGGGTTTAATGGGATACTGGTTCAGCATTTGTAAATGTGTTATGTAACTAACTGCTGCATTTGTTCTCTCCAGAAAAACGGCCATCAGACATCAAAGTAGCTGCCTACCTGAACTTGGCTGCTGATTTTACTCACAATTTCACCGATGGCCTGGCCATAGGTGCATCGTACATTGCTGGCAACACAGCAGGCTTTATATCTACAGTGACAATCCTCCTGCACGAGGTTCCACATGAAATTGGAGATTTTGCAATCCTGGTGCAGTCAGGCTACAGCAAACGCAAAGTAAGGAAAATATTTATTTGGTAGTTCACTATTGGTGAGGAGCATGCAACCTTTCAGTATACAACAATGAATTAGTTGCATTTTTTTTTTCTCACTGACTGTTCTGTCGACCATGTCCCTAACATTTCTGCACAAAGCTGTAGAGTAGATTTTGTTTGGCTCCATGTTTGTTTTTGAAGCTTTAACTCATTCACAATGCTGCTTGAACCATGGCGACACTAAGGGATTCATGTCAAATTTCAGCCATTTTCCCTTCAGTTTGCTGTCATGCTTACAACACAAGATGATGACCCCAAGGAATAGAAATAACCCCTCCAATCATGACATCTCTATGTAGAGATGCAATTTGCTTTGCATTGATGATAGGGAGATTAGCAGAAATGAAGCCATCTGTTTCTACTTTAGCTCCTTATGCAAATGAATGGTAACATCTTTGCACATTATGGGGCAGAAGTATGCTCAAAACATTGTTCAAACATAGGCATGTGCATCATGCTTATAGACACGCTTATAGACACGGCGCGGCTCCCGTATCTTGAAAGCGATCAGCGATGTGGACAAAGAGCGCCCAGTGCCGGTAGCTTCGTATGCGCTGTGCTTTAGACATTTAGTTCGCGTTAAAGTGAGAGAAAGCATGAAGGTAAATTCGCCCGCTGCTGCTGCCGCGCTTATCTTGCTTAATTAGCTTGTAACTGCTTCGCCTTTCGGGCGAAACTGCGACTTTTTGTTTTTTACTTTGGATGTTCATCACTCACTCTTTGCATAAAATTGTTGGACATCGCGACAAAAGTTTCGGAAGTGAGGCGCTTCGGATATTATGGACTTCGGATAAAACGGACGTTTTTTGTCGGATTATCAGGGTTCATTGTAACGAGAGTCGACTCAATGTTTAACTGTATAATGAAACATTTAACTTTTTATGACTTCTTGCCCTAGAACAGCATGTATTTTGAACCTCAGTATAACGAAGCATGTTTACACATAATTTCAGCATAATGAAATTTCACCGCTGTCACAAAGGAATATAGAGGTATTCATTGGAAACTGCGGTTGTTTGTGAACGCGCCTCTCAAATCGTGTGACAAAACAGTTGCCGAAGCACAGCGGCGTAGCAGCAAGACCCTCTTGCCATTATGTTCTGTATGAAGTCCAAATGCAGTAAGATCCTATTGCGGCCCTGTGTGCCTTATGCTGTGGGTGCAAGGGCAGCGTGCAAGGGTGAGCCGAAAAGGACAGTGTCTTGAGGCGCACACTGTTTTCCCACGGGGACGAGGAAGAGGGGAATATGCAAGCACTAGGGAGGGACTTGGGGAGCAGGTGGGCATGCATCTCCTCTAGCCCGGCAATACTTCACATGACTTTCACCATGGCTGAGCACATACACAGCCTGTGTGCCCTGTCTTGGAGGTAACCTGCGGTGGGTGCAAAGATTAGCGAGCCGAGATGGCCATTGCCTTCATATGTGCTTTCTTCCCATGTGTAAGTGCTGGAGGTCATGTAATTTTCAGTTTCAGAGACGTTTTGAAACGAGAGGCAGACAAAGCATTCGCTCCCCTCTTCCTGTGCTTCTCATAATGTGTCGTCTCACTGTGGGCGACACTATCTGCGGTGGCGGCGGAGTGGACGCAAAAGCTTTGCTGACTTAGCTTCGTACCGCCAATGTGAAGATATTGTCGAAACAGCACGAAATCATATCTGTGGTCTCTGACTCTCAAATTCAACAAAATTATTTTCTTTCTCATTGGGATCCTTTTTTTCAATTGCCCAATAATTGGGAACCATTTTAGGCCCCTTTCATGTAATAAAAATTGGTTGGTGACTGCTTATTTGCATAAAAGGTCTAATTTGAAAGTAATGAAATTTTGATACAATGGAGTAAGGCGCCGGTTTTACTGGCTTCATTATATCAGTTAAAAACTTCAGTGAAAATTTTTAATCAGTCACTTATGCATTTCAGTTTAGTGGGGAAAAAAAATGTCTGGCTCCGCAAGCAATCCAGTTTGTAAGATTAGAATTGTGCTATCAGCACAGGCAATTTTTCAATATTATGTTCAGTCTAAAAAACCTCTTGTGTTTGCATGCATGCATGCTCTCGAGACTGCTTGTGCATTACATTGCACTTTGCCTTCAATCCTCCTCAAAAGTGTCTGTGAATCAATTACATAACATTTCCACCCTGTATTGATGCCAGATGCATGCGGAGCTATGTGAAAGTGGTTTAGTTATATGCTTGCGGACAGCCCTCGAGAAAAATTATATAGGCTGTTGTGTCATCACAGATGATGAAAAGGAACCGTGAAGTGCGCTTCGAATATTGTGAAGTTACATAAAAATCCAGGATGCAGTGTCAACGTGGTAAGCAACAACACAAGGTTGCATTGTTATCTTTATTTCTATAAAGAAAAGCAGTTTTTACTGTATCAAACATGAGGAGATGGTTACTTTGTCCGTGTACATGGGGATACTGCTTCTGGCATCCAACAGTTACGCGTAACCAAAAAAAAACGCTCTTCCAGTCAGTAATAAAAACTGATTCGGAAAGCAATTATGTTCCTGAGCTGTCTTAAAGTCTTAAAATGACATGCACACACACACGCACAAATACACATGCACACAAATGCACACCTGCTGCCCCAATTAACTGTTGGCAAAAATTAAAAATAATGTTTTGCTTTATGTTAATGGCGATCACTGTATGCTGCTGGTTATTATTCATGCTAGTCATCTGTATTTTTCTCATTTTGCTAAATATGTAAGTTTAATTAGATAACTTTAATTAACTTACCTTTTTGAGAAGGCATCAGTGCAAAAGTTGTGGAAAGAGTTGAAAGATGACTGATAACAGCATTTAAGGTAACCTAGGCCTTTTGTGGTCCCTTTTTACAACAGCAACAACGAAAAAAAAAAAAGAAGAAGAAAGCCCACAAAATTTTCTGAATATCATCCGATAATGCACTTGCACGCCATTTAGCAGCGGTCTGAAATGTAAATCTCATCATCTAGTGCACTGCACATCTTATACACAGTGTAATAGGCTGTGCCTGTATTTTACGAGGTTTGTTTGAAAGTGCTGCAAATCCTAATGTGTAGAAATATTTTCACGTATTTCAAAAACTCAGTGGCTTTCTTCCCCCCCCCTCCTTTCTTTTTACGGAAAAAAAGGACCACGCAAGACCTTGATTCTATAAAATGGTGTTAGCGGTAATGTCTTGACATCCCCCACAACTTTTGCATTGGTGCCTTATCATTTAGGTAAATTAATTAAAAACTTAGTAATTAGATAGTCCGCAAAATGAAAAAAAAAGATACCCATGACTAGCATGAACAACAGCCATTAACACACAGTGACTGCCATTCACATAAAGCCTTCCATTATTGTTAGTCTTGCCAACAATTAGTTTGAACAGGCAGTAAATTATAAGAATTCCACCATTGAGACTGAAACCTTCAGCAAGCTTTGAGCTGCTCTCCTCAACTTAAAAAAAAACATTTCTGTAAGTTCCAGTCGAGGTAATCTTACGGCTTGGCTGGTAAGAGCCCTCAGCAACTAATAAAAAATTATTCGCGCACTAAATAGTAATGCCTATAATGTAATGATCAATACTCACTTTGTAAAAATATTATGCAGATCCCGCGCACTGTGGGAATCGATGTAAGCGAAGGTTTCTGTGCGGGTTGCTTTGATTGGCGACAATTAGTGGTGATTTTGACAGCGAAAGCTTAATTTCTTCAATGTTTAGTCTAACACGAGATGGTTAGTTGATGTTAAACGTTACCTTGCATGTACCACTGCTGTTTGTCTGCATAGTACACAGAACACACAGGGAGAGATGTTTGCTTGAGGTGTTGTGCGCCATATTTCATAACTTCTGAGAGGGTTGAGCATTGTCATTACCTCACCTGGCACATCGGATTGTGGCATAAGTATTAAACTTCAATTGGATTATGAGGCATGCCATAGTGGCGGTGTCCGGATTGATTCTGACACCGTGATGTTCTTTAACGTGTCCCAAAATCCAAGTACACGTGCATTTTCTATTTTGCCCTTGTTAAAATGTGGCTGCCGTGGTCGAGATCAAATCCGTGACCTCTAGCGATGCCATAGCCGCAAAGCTACCGAGGCAGGCACAGAAGTATCGATTTGGTGGTCAACCGCTTCCCTATTTCGCCTGTACCCTGCTGTACGCTTTCATTAATGTGGCTCTCTTCAGCACGCCCTGCGTAATTTGTCCACTTGGCATATTTGCATGGTGTTTATTTTTTAGAAATACCAGGAACGTACTGTACTGTACCTTTAAGCTTATCCAGTTTCTCTGCTACTGCTGTCGTATATACTAGTAGGGTTCCCTTGCTTTCTCACATCACCCCCCTTGTATGGGAACTGCCTCTTCTGCTCCTCCTCTCTACAGTTCTGTCTTTGACCTTTGTGGACTCGCACGTTAGTAGAATGGGAAGCGCTGCAGTTACTCTGATGCTTTTGAGGGGGGTCAGGGATAATTACAGCCGTCAAGAGGCTAATGTGGCGATGTCCAGGGAGCTCCAAAGAGTATTGTGCACATTCAATGCGGTGGGGTCTAAATTAGTTCCTCGCGTCACCTTTCCTCTCTGTCTCGCTCCTGTAATGTAACACCCCCAACTCCGGGGTGTGCCAAACAGCAGCAGCCACAGCAGCAGTGGGAAAGACAAAGGAAGAGGTAAAGAAAGCTTTGCTTTAAAAGTCCAAACTGTTCAATGGTGCGGCAACACACAACACTTCGATAAGCTGCCCAATGTCTGTGTGTTTTTTTATCTCATGTTCCTTTTCATATGAAAGTATTAGGGAGTTTCAGAAATAGTGCACTCTAGCATCTTTATATACCCGATGCCCCATGTCCCGCTTGTGCTCTTTTGTATACCTTTTTGTATTCTTTTGCACACTCAGTGATTTGCCTCCCCTAATGAGTACACCAAACCTAATACTTCCAGTTCACTAAAGTTGAAGCACATTGTTGTAAGATTTATGGCACTTTACTAGATTTGTAGAATTAGTGTGTGTGCCCTAACTATGTTGCCTCCTATTTTGCAGGCAATGTGCATGCAGCTGGTGACAGCAGTGGGCTGCCTTAGTGGCACACTGTGCAGCCTCATTGCTGATGGGGTTAGCAGCAGTGCCAATCTATGGGTGCTGCCCTTCACTGCTGGTGGGTTCATCTACATTGCGACCGTCTCAGTCATTCCTGAGCTGCTGGAGAACACACGACTGTGGCAGTCAGTCAAAGAGATATTTGCACTGCTGCTTGGTGTGTCCATGATGGCGCTACTCACCCAGTTTGAGTAAATCATAGCTGAAGGGAAAAACCAAAGTGCACAAAAGAATACTGTCGCATGGTTGGATGTTACATTTTGTTTGGATAGGTGCTGGGATGGGAGGGAGCCACTGTTGCATGTGAACTGTGTTATGTTCCCTAATGTTACAGTTAGAATCACTTCTGTTGAACAAGTGTAATGCATTGGTCTTAAACTTACTTTATTCACAATAATCGTACACATTATTTATTGAATGGCATTGTATAAGAATTCTGAGCATTTCGTTCGATGCAGGCGGGCTGGGACAGTTGGTCATGGGGAACTGGTGACAAGTTCATTTGAACATGGCACAATGTCATATACTTTATCAAATGAATGGTGCAACTGACGTAAACACACAAAGAAGAGGCAGAATGGCACCTTAGTGATAGTAAGGTTTGTTAAAATAACCAGTTATTTACGCTCAGTACAGTAGGCACAGAAAGCTGTACAGGACGTTTTCTCCTATATTGTTTTGTGATTTTTTATTCATATAAATATATTGTTGCAATTAATGAAAACTCTGGTCGCATTTACCACTGTGAAGTAGGATCAAAGGGTTAATGATGTGTACTGATGTGAATGATGTGATGTGATGTTAATGATGTGAATGATAAGGCCTGGAATAGTTTTTTACGTAGCCTTCTGTGCATTGTGTGTTGAGTGTAAACATACACAGTCATTTCAATTAACTTTTTGGGGGAGTGCCTGCCTTATCTTGTTTCTTGTGTTACGCCTTTATATATCGATAGCTATGAGCCAACTAGCCCAGTTGTGTGCTGTACCGTCCTTTTTTCTCTCTTTTTTTTATGATACTAGCAAAAATGTTATAATATATATATTATACAGTAAATTTAACCAAGGTGGTGCAGAAGTTTGGCTATTCTTGAATTTTTCAGCACTCGCACTGAGAATTGTTTTGTGTGATGGAACTGCAGCATGACTGAATGTAACATGGTGGAATGTACTGCAACTCTTATCTCTCCTATCATTTCCTAAAATGTATGTGCAATTCTTATGTGCATCTACATGAGCATTGTACATTGTTGTTAATGTCGGCAGCTTTTTGTATTTTGACATCTCTCGCTCACTCATTCCGGTGTAATAATGGAACTTAACTGTGGCCGACAGGACCGGTGTCCAAGCTCTTTTCTGTATGCTTTTTTTTCTTCATAAACCTCTATCACTGTACTCGAGGCATTGGTGATGCAAGCTGCCAGGGAGTTGCATTTACCAGACACTCAAGGTCTTAAAAAAGAGACATCAATATCAGTACCAATACCAAATATCAGATAACATTATGATTTGCGCTGAAATCTTTCATAGTTGGTCGTGCTGGCATGTATTTGCGACACTTTAATTGCATTATGGCGATAAAAGGCCTTCCATGATATCTAGAGTAGAAACTAGATTTGCTAACAACTTACGTGCCTCTGCCAGACAAGTTGGTGTTCTGAATACAGGACAAAGCATTTAATGTTAGCCCATGGTGTCTGCACATTGCCTTGCTCCTGCAATTGTGTGGTTGAGAGAGTGCGTAAACGTACACAGCGATCTATTGTCATAGGGAACATGAAGCATATGGCCTTTGCTTTGTAGTGGTAGCATTCAAGAGGAGTATGCAGCTGATGCCATGCTCTCATGTTTCCTCTTACAGTGGATCTCAGTGTCCAAGGCTAGTTACGATATGGTGATTTCCTATATTTTTTTTTGTTATGGCCTTGTAATATGTCAGTGGAGAAGATGCTGATGTTGTGAATTGGAAGTGAATAAAATACGGTTTCAAGGTATCTTCTTTGACCAAGCTTATGGTCCTCTTTATTAATGCAGAGTAGCTTGCTGGTTTGAAATTTAGTTAAAGGATTTGGAAATCTAGTGAAAGAATTCTTGGCCATTTACAGTTATTAATATTTCTCCACTTTGCAGTCATGCTGGTTGGAAACTATTTCATTTTTGTCGGGTGCTGTGCAGAAATGCCACTACTGTGCACCCTCTTGCAAGAAGTGATTTATTTCTGCAGTAGCTTAAATTCTAGCCTCGATTAGGGGTACTCAGTTTATATAGCAATTAAATGCTGAGGTTTTGTGTACCAAAACCAGTGGTAGGAATGCTGCTACAAGTGCTCCAATCTGCTGCATTCCCTTAAAGCTGCTACATCCATGCTACAAATGAGAGAAACTGCTCCAAAGCTGCTCCAAGACGAGGCATGCCATGCAATCTCGGAGGCCACTTCAAAAAGGAAGAGGAGTTATGGTTGATGCCAGGTGGTGGCCGTCACCACCTTATGCAAAGAGTTCCCTCTCACCTCCTGCCATTCATAAAGCTAAATGGGCGAAAGGGTCACTGACCTAATCCAGTGCACGCACGTGCATGTTTGTGGTCTGCCATTAGGAAACTCTATGTGCCATATTCGCGGATGTTGCATAGTTTGGGATGAGGTTCTGTCGCATTTGCACTTTGTACCACCGGTGCGGCCTTGGTGGGAGAAGTGTTCCCCAACCGACAGCGCAGACTTCATACATTTGCCATGGTTGCTGTGTCATGGCGCTCAGAAAACTAAAACTTGCCCCATTTCATGTTTATTGGCTTCTTTGCTGTGTCGT
The DNA here is from genome assembly GCF_050947875.1 of Dermacentor variabilis. Lineage (NCBI taxonomy): Eukaryota > Metazoa > Arthropoda > Arachnida > Ixodida > Ixodidae > Dermacentor > Dermacentor variabilis. The sequence goes on from NC_134568.1 coordinate 92,277,990, forward strand.
GATTATCTGTGTGCGCTTGCAATGGAGCGGATTTGTAGCTCTGCCATTTTACTAGCTAGACTACTTTAGGCCTAAAATAAAATTTCTCGAATGGCCATCATGCAGACCATGTGACTGTATTGCTGTCATTTTTTTTTTTTTGCCTTTGGGTGGCTTGCTTTACTGCTAAGGATGTGCAGTATTTTTTTTTTTTGAGCATGCAGGTTGACTCAGTGTAGCCACATGATGGTTGTAATTTGTTCGTGAGTGGTCGCATATGCAGATTATCTTTCTTGAGAACATTCGCAATGATGTGTGCCAGTACTCCCAAACCATTTTTGACTTGCAGGAATAGTGTCTGGCCCACAGTCATTCAGAATCATCATTGTTGACTGGTACAAAAACCTGCTCCAAATTGTCATATTTGTTGCTGCTAAACCTGCTCCAAAACACTCTTGGCCATTCCCATCACTGCAAGACATTTGATTTTGAGGCATGCTGTAGTGGAGGGCTCTGGATTAATTTTGATCTCCTGGGTTTACTTAATGTGCACCTATATCGAAGCAAGCAAGCAAAAAGCTCAGCAGCGCAGTGCCATTGCCACTGAACTACTGCGGCGGGTGATTAGCAGTGGCATAGCCAGAAATGTCGTTCGGGGGGGGGGGGGGGGGGGGGGGGGGGGCTCACTTTGCAGCTCGGCCTCCTCCTTATAGAATTTGTCGAGGGATCAAATACGTGAATAACTGCATTGCCATTGCCAAAGATGCTCCAAACGAATTCTTGAACGCTATGCACTGTCAAGACAAGTAAAATATGTATTTTTTTATGAAAGAATATACTCGTATGTCCCAAAAATTGTGCCCGAAATGACTAAAATCAATGCTTCTATGTTTTTTTTGTCTATTTAATAAGTAAAGATATTATCACGTAAACTTATGAAATATATCAGTTCGAAACCAGCAAAGCAGTGCATGCTGCTCACATAAAAAATGTAATGGCCATGAAATGAACCAAGTTGAGGACAAATATTTTAATGAAACTTTGTCATTCAAAAACTTTGTTTACATTTTTGTACATATGCAATGGCCAGGGAAAAACGTGAGTGATGCTGTCCTTTGTTCCAATGTATTGCACAGGAGCAGCTGTCACCGGTCATGTATTGTGAGTAATTGCACCGAAATTATAGTGGCAACAGAAAGCACACATAAAAAGCAGAAGTTCTGCAAAATATAAGCGGGCAAGTGAAATGAAAGTGATGCAATGCAAATATATGACTGACGGAGTACTTTATTTAAAAGTAGTCTCTGTGAGCATTTAGACATTTGTCCCCCTGACTAACAAGTGGAGTGATTCCCATCTCTTAAAACTCCTTAGGTTGCTTGCTCAAAAAGTCTGTAAATGACTCTTTCACATCATCGTACGACACGAATCAGGTTCCCTTAAGTTATTTTTTCAATTGCCCCAGAATGTGGAAGTCCCAAGGCGACAGGTCTGGGCTCTATGGCGGATGTTGCAGCGTTTCCCACTTGAACTTTGCCAATTTTATGTAACCGCATCAGCGACCTGAGGACGGGCATTGTCGTGGAGCAAGATGACCACATTTGTCAATTTTCCACGTTGTTTGTTCTTGATTGCTACACGCAGCCGATCCGGCGTTTCACAATACCGGAAACTGTTGATAGTCTCTAGGTTTAGCAAATTCAATGTAATGGCCCCTGACGATCGAAAAGAAAGTCAGCAACACCTTTCTGGCATAAGTTACGGCCTTTGCTTTCTTTTGGGGGTGGTGAATTCAAATGTTTCCACTGTAAGCTTTGCCATCGTGTTTCAGGCTCGTAGTAGTGGCTCCATGATACGTCCCCGGTCACAATTGCAGACAAGAAGTCGTCACCCTCATTGTGATACCGAGTCAGATGAGTCAAGGCAACGCTGAACCTCTCCGTCTTTTGGCGGTGGTTCAAAATGTTGGGCATCCATTGCACACGCAAGAGCCGATAACCGAGACGTTTATGAATTGTGGTGTGAACCGAACCATGACTGATGTTCACACGCTCTGCCAGTTCATCTATGCTTATCCTCCGTTCTTGTCTAATCAGCTCATCAACCTTTGCAGTTGTGTTGGGGGTGATTGCACGGTGGCTTTGGACTGGTCTTGGATTGTATTTGCAACTTTCACATCCTTTTTTGAACCGTTTGCTCCAGCACTTCACAGCGGCCAATGAAATGCAATGTTCAGTTTTAAAGGCAGCCATATGGCTACTAATTTCTTTTTGGGAAACACCTTCAGCTGTCAAAAACCTCGCGACACCATGCTGTTAAACTTTTGGAGCGTCCATTATGCGACGCAACCATGTTCAACCCAGTGTATGGGAGCATTAAAGAACATTTATCCTCACACCTGTGTGTTACTTTGGTAAATGAGAGATGCCTGTGTGCTACGCACATGCCTCATAGATAATGAACTGAACCATTATTGCGCGAGGTTGGTTGGCTCACTTTCATTTGACTCGCCCTCGTACATTAGAAATGTGAAGATACAATGGAATATACAAATATGAAGATACAGCTTGATAAAGGGCAAAAGAGTGTCACTGGAAACAAAGTTCACTGCACGTATACACAAAACCTCCCAACAAGAAAATTTAATATACATATAAGTCTACAATAAATCTAGGTACCCAAGAGAAAGTCACTGTATATAATGCGTCAAACAAGGCAAGTAAACATGTTGCAAAATCGCAGATCAAAGAAACCTAAGGCCTGCCATTCCTCCCTCCACTCCCCCTGGCGCCACAGAAGGCAGTGCGCTTCCTCCCTGCTTTTCTCCCTTGCGCACACAAGACTTATCCACCATCGTTGGCTCACCCGTGCCACCACCCTCCCCCCCCCCCCCCCCCACGCTTTCACTTGCACATGCAGCATGCGGCGCGCAGTCACAATGTTATCGCCCTTGGACTTTATACAAAACATGACGGAGACAGCGACGGCAGGAATGCGCCTAGAGTCTCCACATAATTGCTATCGCAATAATATAATAAGAGTATCCAACAACTGAAGTGTCATGCCACCGAAATGAAAAAACGTGAACGAAAGCATGTTGACCACAATCGAATGCCTACTTTGGACACCTACCAAAGGAATACCTAAGAAAACATGAGACGTTTAGTCCACAAAGAACCCTACGCATACTGATCGGTATACTACACCGGTGCGACAAGAGTTTCCGGAGAGGTTGCACTCAAGCGAATGCACTGCAATCCATCGAGTCCCCACAGTGATGGCGACAAGCAAACATTGTTTCTTTTTCTCGTCTCTAGCCAGAAAGCGTCCAAAACTCCGCCAGGCGAAAATCCACTCGGCCAGAGAAAAATGAATGCGCACCAAAGTGCGCCGCGCGGTGGTCGGGGCAACACGAGAAAAATGCATGCGCTCTGGCTGGCTCTCGCAGCTCGTGGGTAGCGAGAACAAGAAAATTGAAGAGGCTCAATGTGGGGGGTCCTCGCGAATAAAAGTCAAAGTAGAAAAAAAATTAGAGGGTCTCTTAAGATCTCTCTTAAAGGTGAATGATGAAAGCCTACTCTTTCTCCTCTTATCATTCGCCTCTTTCTCTTTGCCTCTTCTCATTAGTAAGCATTTTTACTCATTTGTAATCATTTGTCGTTGACATATTGGTCATTTTGTACTCATTAGTAGTCAGAAGTCATCTCATTCATTATTGGTTATTACTAAGCATTTTTAGTCATTTGTAATGAATTGTTGTTACAAGTTCTCGTTAGACATATTGGTCATTTCGTAGTCATTACTAGTCGTTACAAGTCATTTCAGTCACTAATGCTCACTACTAAGCATTCTTAGTCATTTGTAATATATTGTCATTACAAGCTGTCGTTAGACATGTTGTTCATCATAGTCATTGGTAGCCATTACAAGTCATTTAAGTCATTACTAAAGATAGTTGGCCATTTCTCAATTGTAGTCGTTGCAAGTTGTTAGATGTATTGGTCATTTTGTAGTCATTACAAGTCATTTGTGTCATTATCAGTCATCACTGCTGACTACTAAGCATATTTAGTCATTTGTAATCAATTGTGATTACAAGCTGTCATTAGACATGTTGGTCATATCATAGTCATCAGTAGTCATTTCAGTCATTACTAAACATTTTTAGTCATTTCTAATCAATTGTAGTTGTTACAAGTTGTTAGACATATTGGTCATTTCAGTCATTACTAAGCATTTTTAGTCATTTCTAATCGTTGTTGCAAGGTGTTGTTAGTCGTTACAAGTCATTTCGGTCATTATTAGTCATCATTGCTCACTATAGTAAGCATTTTTAGTCATATGTAATCAATTGTGGTCATTACAAGCTGTCGTTAGACATATTGGTCATTTTGGAGTTATTATTAGTCATTACTAGTCATTAATAACCTTTACCAATCTCTGTTATAACATTATCATTAACTAACTGTCACTATCAGTAATTTTTTTATTCTTTAATCTGTGTTCATATGGCGCGATGACACTTCGGTGGACACTCCGGCGGTCAGGTCTGCTGACACTAACTACACCATGAGCCTAGAAAGGCTTTCGCCTTAATAAATAAAAATGTAGTTACCTATGCTGGCTTTAGTGTCTTCACATGGATGCTTTGGCGCAGGTGAAAAAAAAAATGTTGATATTCTTTTCTGTGACATGACAGCACAAATGAACCACCACAACGCTTCGTCTCATATCAGACCTCACTGCGTGCTTTGTCAACTTTAGTACCATAGAATAAAGAACGTAGTACACTCTAGTCAACTTGTCTGATAGTGTGTTGATTTGGCTTGTCTCGTTGTATGGTCCGATGTACGACTTTATAAAAGTCAATGCACCTTTGGCGTCAAATGTTTATAACACCATTAAACCCACCATGGAGGAAGGAAACTCAGGAGAGGCCCTGACGTCACTATTTGTGAAGCTAAAGTGAAGCCGGAAGTTGGCGTTGCTCATGGCGTTGCTCCGCCTATCGGGGCTCGAAGACAATAAGCTGCCGCCGTGGGAAGGAAGATAACGAAGGTGAACAGCTCACAGAGCCGTGCCGATGGTGCCATCAATGGCGGCATCGTGACGAAATTTGGGGCGGCGATATTGACGTCTCAGGCGATTTTTTTTTGCGTTGATTTCGCTTTCAGAAAGATAGTACTATAAATGCAGATTCATTCGTTCTTGTCTCGTAGATTTAAATATGGGTTTGAACTCTGTATCCCATTCGTCCCTGAGAGTAGGCGTAAGCGTGTAAGTGCTCATACACACACACAAGCGCACCCGCGCACGCAGGCTCGCACACACACATACGTACGCACACACACACACAGAGATACGACACATGTTCGCCCGCATTAACATTTATACGCGTCCACGCGTGCACACACGCACAAAAAGGTACGCACGCAGGCACACGGAACTGCATGCACACACATACGTGCGTATGCTCGCACGCGCATGCACGCAGATTGAAATACGGTGACACAAACGCGCGCACACGCAAATGCAAGCGCACACACGCACGCCCAAGGCGTGTGCACGGATATACACTCCCTCTCCTTCTCTGCTGTCTCGTAAAAACATGCGCATGCAAACAAAATGGCACTCGCTCAGCAATTACCGTTCAAAACTCCAGCTGTAATAAATCGCTTTACGGTTTAAATTTCGCGCTTCTTCAAGTCTATGTGCCCTCTGCTGAGAGAGTGCAAGACCATTTGCTCCTTTCGTGTGACATAATCGCCCATCTGCGACCAAAACACTGCTTTAACGCACGACCAATGCTCAGACTAAGTGTCATAAAGGCATATGTTGTTAACAAAAACTACCCTCTTGACGCAGACAGTTGAAACTCCTTGATACTCTGCTATTACACAAATAAAATTGTTTAAAATTTTGGCCATTCAGTTACGCTTGTGCATTGGCGTGAAGTTCTACAGATGGTGAAGGCGCGATGTCCGGAATTCCTGAGTATGCCCATGCTAGTACAAGGCACGAACTATATATATATATATATATATATATATATATATATATATATATATATATATATATATATATATATATATATATATATATATATATATATATAAGCTAAAGTGAAGCCGGAAGTTGGCGTTGCTCATGGCGTTGCTCCGCCTATCGCGCCAGCTCTCCTCTCTTGTTTACATTTCTCGCGAAACCACGCCGCGCTGCGCGCAACCGGGCTGCTCGGACGCGCGCGCTCCGCAGCAGTACTAAACAATCGCGATGTCTCATTGCGTTGCCGTTGCCGAAGTCATGTTGAAACAAGTTCATCATGAACTTCGCAAATTGGATCGTGAGGTCGAATCGGCTCCTTTTGCCAGCGTTTACGAGAATAAGCATGCCTTATAAGCCCAGCCAACTGAACTGTCCTCATCTACCGCAGGTACCGGCCGCTGCCCCGTTCATGCGTGTTTTTTTTTTTTTAAAGGTCACCTATCGCTGCCTTCTACTTGCTTTTCTCTGCTTGGGCACTGGAGACACAAAAGGAGAACATACTATGTCATTTCATCCACACTTTTCTCCTAGCGCGGAGGGGATAGGGCCTTTTCTCAGTTTCCTTCCTCCGTGGACGCATCCGTGGGATTGTGTGGCGAATGGACGTGCTTTTCGGGGCTCCGTGGCGGCGACGAAATGATAAGTTTTTGTGCATGCTTTGAGCTTGCTTCTGTTTTTTTATTTGCTGATTTTTTTGCCTTTAAATAGTAATTGAGTGGTTTTCTTTTTCTGCCCTTTTTTTGTCTCTCTTATTTCGGGTGCGCGGGTGTGCTTCGTGTACATTTGGTTTTGCAGGATGGTTAGAGCGTCCTTTCGCGCCGCGTGCTTCCACACGTGCAGCCGGGTGGGACGTTGAGTGTTTCTAGCCTTTAAGTGGTACCTTGGAGGTGGCAAGACTAATAGCTATTAGTGGTTTTACTGTGCGTGTTTTGGTAGGAAAGTGAGAGCGTGACCGCGTGGTTGAGCGAGTCCAAGAGCGTGTCATACCTTGGGTTTCCGCGGCATTGATTGCTTTTGAAACAGTGGTGAGAGTTGCTTTGCGACATTTTGAGGATTTGGGTCCTGTGCGTATCGGTCTTTGCTAAAAGGCACGCGCCCTGCATTGATATAGTATTATAGTATTTGCATCAGTAGTAGCATTATTATAGTATTGTATTTGCAAAAAGCCGTGCAATACATGGCGTGAAAGACCGGAAAGCAAGCAGTGCCCGAGGGGTCCCTCAAGGCAGATGAGGAGACCGATGAGAATGGAGAGGGCATCGAATCAACCGGCACACAATGTGATGTCGATACTAGGCTGCAGAAAATGGAGGCTTTCCAGGAAGAGCTTCTCAAGCAGGCGCAAGAGCTCAAAAATGAGCTAAACAGGGAGCATGATGCACAGAAGGTAGTTGAAAAGAGACTTGAAGCAGCCGAGGGAAAGCTGAACAGGGCCGCCATTGTGAACGAGAATGTGCATGACAATGGAACGCAGACCCCCACAGGCGAGGGAGTGTCAGCGAAGTACGTGGAATGCATGCAGCGTGATGAAGGGTTAGCTGGAAAGAGCGGCACCTACCTTGAGGCCGCCACGCGGAAAAAGCATGGGCCCAGGGGACAATGCCCCTTGTCGAGTCCGAATCACGCGGAAAAGGACAAAGGGAAGCAGGGCGAGGTAGGAGAGAGTGAAAGGGTGATTATCGCCGGTGACTGAAACCTGGCTGGGTGCTCAAAAGCAATTGTGGAGAGGGTGAAAGGCGACAAAAGAGTGGCGATAGGGACATTTCCAGGGCGGACATTGGGTTCTGTCATGGAGCGAGCAAAAGAAAAGCTCGCGGAAAATGCCCACGTGCGCAACCTTGTCATAGTATCAGGTGGGCTAAATGACGTCCTAAACAGGAAAGGGACAGGACTAGCCAAGCGCTTGGCGAAGGGGGTGGACGACTTGCGCGAGCTATCCCCTCAGGTGCAGATCGTGGTGTGCACGGGGCCGGAGGTGCCTCTACGTGACAGTCACGTACAAAGAGCCGTAGTGGCTGCTAATGAGGCAATATGGAAAATAAGCCGAGAGAAAGGCTTCGAGGTTGTCGAAGTAAACAGGGAAGTGAGAAGTTTTGGTGGTTTTAAACGAGACGAGATCCACTTCAATTACAGGCTGGTACGAGAAGTGGGCTGGCGACTTGGTTGTCGCGCTGTTGCTTTTTTAGGGGGCCCGCGGGCGCTCAAGAGGCCAGAGTAGATAGTAATGAAGAAGGTCCCCTAGGGGAACATCAGAAGAGCATCGCCGTCGATAACAGAAAAAGGAGGAAAGCAAAAAAAAAGAACTCGCCATGCAATAGGCTACATAAACGTGCAGGGCGGCAGAAGAAAGGAAAAGTGGGCGGAGATTGAGGAGCAGTTACATAGAGAACAAATAGGGGTGTATGCGGTTACAGAAACGCACCTTAGAGACTCAGAAGAGCCGCCAGTTGTTGAGAATTATGTTTGGGAAGGGTGCAACAGAACCAAGTCGGAAAGAAAGGGAGGGGGAGTCGGAATGCTCATCCATCAGGGAGCCAAATGGAAAAGAGTAAATTCACAATGTCAAGAGCATCTGTGGTTATCAGGTACAATGAGTGGGAAAGAAACTTGGCTGGGCGTTACGTATTTGTGGACCGAAAAAAAATTGCACAGAGAAGAATAAAGAGTTAGTGGAATGCATAAGCGCTGATATTAAGGGTTTCGGGAATGGTGCTGAAATTGTCCTATTAGGTGACATGAATGCCCACATGATTTAGATGGCTATACCGACAATAGCGGGAAGTCAATCCTAGAGCTTTGTGAGCAACATAGCCTCGTTGTCGTGAATACAGGGCCTAAGTGTGAAGGGCAGATCACGTGGGAAGTGGGAAACCGGCAATCGACCATTGATTACTGTCTGATGACAGAAGGAATTCATGATAAGCTGAGAGAGATGGTCATCGATGAGGAAGGGTTTAGCAGCATAGGGAGTGACCATAAACGCATCATTTTGAAAATGGGATATGTAGGTGGGAAAGAGAGCAAGGAGCGCAAAATGGCCAGTTCAAATTTGAACGCTGAACAAATAGCAAATATAGTCACTAGAGTTGAGGAAGAACTTGGCAAATGGCCAAGTAAAGAGTGGGAATATGGTGAGCTAAGTGTAATAATGACATAAATACAGAAAGAGAAACAACATGTTCATTGGAAAGGAAAAAAGAAACCGAAAAGCTGGTGGAACAAGGAGATACGAGAAGCGATCGCCGAAGGACAGAAAGCATCTCGAGAGCACAGGCAGGCAAAGAAGGCGCAGTTGCCGCAGGATGAAGTAGCCAGTAAATGGGAAATATACCGGGAGAAAAAGTCTGTGGTTGAAATACTGGTGCAAGCAAAATTAAAAGGTGAAAGTGAACGTTGGTTGTGAGAAAAAGAAGGCCGCACCTAGAATATTTTGCAACCACATAAAATTATTAGGCAGGAAGTCAACAATACAACAACATATCCTAGACGAAGATGAAAACAGACTGGAAGGAGAAGCGGCAATACATTACATCCGAAAAGTAACAGCTGAATCTTTCCAAGGCAATGACGAGGTTTTATTTGAAGAAAAAAAGAGCATGAAAGAGACCCAAGTGGAAAAGGAGCTGGTGCTGATAAATTTAAATTGGAAGAAAGCGGAAGAGAAAATTCCTAAGCGCACAGCCACAGGGCTAGACGAGGTTCCCGTTAGGCTGTTAAATGAACTAGGACCAAAAAGTAAAGAAGCTCTGGTGAAAGCAGTGGAAAAAGCTTTAAAAGATAGACGAATACCAGACAGTTGGCGACAAAGTAGAATGAATTTAATTTATAAAGGTAAGGGGGAGAAAGACAGAATTCACTCGTATAGACAGTTGACCATGTGAAGAAGAAGACGCGCCTCGCGGCACAGCCGCATCGCCAACGCGCGGCTCGGTTCCGCTCGCGCTGTTGATTACTGTCGTCTTTTTGGACAGTGCTTCGGGCTGTCTCGCCGTTCCCGGTCGGTGCGCCTTTGCGTTAGGAG